>NW_012156284.1:630093-890110 GCF_000956105.1 Propithecus coquereli
CACCTTTCACCTCTCACAAAAATCAACTCACACTGGGTAACAGACTTAAACCTAAGGTGTAAAACTATTAGGATTCTAGAAGAAAATGTTGGAAAAACTGTTATAGACATTGGCCTAGGCAAAGAATTTATAAAGAAGACCCCAGAAGCAATCACAGCAACAATAAAAATAAATAAATGAGACCTGATCAAATTAAAAAGCTTCTGCACAGCCAAAGAAACTGTCACAAGAGCAAACAGGCAACATACAGAATGGGAGATGGGAGAAAATTTTCGCATGCTACACATCCAATAAAGGGATGATAACTAGAATCTATTTAGAACTCAGGAAAATCAGCAAGAAAAAATCAAACAACCCTATCAAAAAGTGGACAAAGGACATCAACAGAAATTTTTCAGAAGAAGACAGAATAATGGCCAAAAAACATATGAAAAAATGCTCAACATCTCTAATCATCAGGGTAATGCAAATGAAAAGCACAATGAGATATCACTTATCTTCAGTGAGAATGGCCTTTATCAAAAAATCCCAAAACAATAAATGTTGGCATGGATGCAGAGAGATAGGAACACTCATGCACTGTTGGTGGGATTGCAAACTAGTGCAACCTCTGTGGAAAGCAATATGGAGATACCTCAAAGAGATCCAAGTAGATCTACCATTTGATCCAGCAATCCCATTACTGGGAATCTACCCAAAAGAACAAAAGACATTCTATAAAAAAGATATCTGCACTTGAATGTTTATAGCAGCACAATTCACAACTGCAAAGATGTGGAAACAACCCAAGTGCCCATCAATACATGAGTGGATTAATAAAATGTGGTATATGTATACCATGGAATACTATTCAGCTGTAAGAAACAATGGTGATATAGCACCTCTTGTATTTTCCTGGATAGAGCTGGAACCCATTCTACTAAGTGAAGTATCCCAAGAATGGAAAATAAGTACCACATTTACCCACCTGCAAATTGGTTTCGCTGATCAGCACCTAAGTGCACATACAGGAATAACATTTATCCGCCGTCGGGCAGATGGGAGGGGAGAGGAGGGGATGGGTATATACATACATAATGAGTGCAATGCACACTGTCTGGGAGGTGGACATGCTTGAAGCTCTGACTGGGGGCAGGGGAGGCAAGTGCAACGTAACCTAAACATTTGTGCCCCCATAATATACAGAAATAAAAAAAAAATCTAAAACTCCCTTGGTGACCCCCCCAAAAAAAGGAAATTTAAGTAATAAAAAAAATTTAATCTGATTAAGAAAATAACAGTCATTTTTTTCCTGCCACATTACACAGTCACTTTGCTACCAAAATTGCATCTAAGTAGCAGACCAAACATCTATTTGGGAAAGAATATATGAAATTGCTAGAGAATGGGTTATTGCTCTGTAATAAGGCATGGTGATTCTTAAATCTCAAGCCAAAATCTCAAAGGAAACGTTTTCAATGATGAAAGTTTTGTTCTGAGGATGGTCAGGGTTGTAGTGAATGTGAGCAGGTTTTCTTAGCAAAAAATTTTTGAAATTCATCTAAGAAATAATGTAATACTTGTATCAGTTATAGCAATTTAGAAAACATTTTCATGATCTTTCTATTCTCTAAGGTAATGAAATCTTCATAACACTTTGAGAAAACTTTAAAGATAATGATATTTTAGTTAAATAAAGTAATTGTTATCCATTTTTGTATCATCCAAAATAGGGAGGTATAATTTGTTGTGGGGCTACTGCCCACCAACTTCAGCTCCATGAATCTTCTTAAAGGTTGTGTTCAGGTACAAATGGCCAAATTCAGCATACCAAATCCCTAAACCCATCAAATTCCATGAGGAAGGACAGCCCAGTGGGAAGAGAGGGGGCTTTGCACCTAGAGGCCCCTCAGCCTACATTCAAACTTTCCCACCAAGGAGCAGCGTGATGGCTCTTCTGCATGTGTGTTGCCAAAATGTCCATTCAAGATAAGTGGGCATGGTCAGTTTGTCTTCCCACTGGACTGTTCATACTTCAGGGGAGGGACTGTATTCTAGCTTTGCTTTTATCATCTGTAAAATGGGAGTAATTTGGAGCACCTCCAGGATAGCTGGAAAACTTAATAGGGCAATGTATATATAAAAGCACCGGGTACCTAGCCTGACACCTATGCTCAATAGCACAATGATTATTGTCTGCAACTTCTACTACTTCTATGATAGTATTGATATAATGCTCTTTCTTCCTAAGTAGTGCTACATTCAAGGATTTGTCCATGTTGCATTTGTCCATACCAACCACCCACAGGTAAACTCAGACTGGCTGCAACCAGTCTGTCTCTGTAAGGTCTGTCTTTCATCCACTCTCTGGATCTATGGCTGAGATGTTTTCAAACATGTAGCTAATACAATAAGTGGGGGAACTAGTTTTATGGCAGGGAAAAATGGCATTATGGCTACATCTGCCTTTATATTGTTTTTTTTTTATGGAAACTACCCAGGTATTCTCGATAGTGTGGCTTAAAACACAGGAGCTGCTTGGTTAAAAGGGGGTCTGGATGGTTTCCAACAGGACACAGTCCAAATGCTAGCAACTAAGTTTAACAAAAGAACTTGATATTTGGAGCTGCCATCTTATCAATAGTATTCACAAGACTAATTGAAGTCAAGGACTAACTGGATGGACACTCTCTAGTTCATGGAAGCTGTCTGAAAATCCTTTTCAGGGCAACTGAATACATCTTATCAGTTCCTATCTATGATGGCTCACAAAAGACCAACAAGGTCATACATTTCTGTAAGGCCACTGTACTGACAAGTATTTGACGAGACATTATAATCAACTAGAGGAAGCAATTCAACTCAAAAAAGAAAATACAAGTTCTTTGGTTTGGTTTCTGTTTTCTCCCCCAGTATTCTTTGATGGCTTTATTAAGAAACTCCAAAGAAACAAAATGTCTGCTGTATCCATTCAGATCTTGAATCTGGTAACTTAAATAAATCAATCTTTTAGAGACAGAATGGCATGATATAGGTCATTAAATATGAAATGTCCGATTTTGAATCAAAAGTGTAGTTTATTGTATCTCAAACAACAATCAGTACAATTAATCAAAGCATGTGCCTAAACTATTGACACAGATTTGCCACCTTAATGGTAGCTTGTTTATGCCAGCAGCAAAGAAGCCTGGAGAGTGAGTGGTGATGACATCGGAAAAGGCATTTTCCACAGCTTGTTGAGAACTGATTATTTTCCTTGCAAGAATTAGTCCAAAGCCTTGAATAAGTGGTAATCAGTTGATGCAAGGTCTGCTGAATAAAATGGATGACAGACAGTTTCCATACCCAGGTTCTGTAGTTTGAGCAGCGTTGTTTTTTGTGTCATGTGGTCTTGCAAGAGGATTGGCCTGTCTCCATTGACCCAATCTTGGCTGCTTAATCGCAAGTATCCTCATGATTTCATTCAATTGGTTGCAGTAGACATCTTCTGTAATCGATTGACCAGGTTTCATGAAACTGTAGTGGATAATACCAGTGCAGGATCACCAAAAAGACATCATTAGCTTTTTTTGATGAATACTCGGTTTTGGACTGTGTTTTGGTACATCATCTTTATCCAACCATTGTACCAAACACTTGCAATTGTCAGAAAGAATCTATTTTTCACCACATGTAACAATACGGTGTAGAAATGGTTTGCCTTTATGCCATGACAGCAAAGAAAGGCAAGCTTTAAGACAATTTCTTTTCTGATGCTCATTTAATTCATGTGGTACCCATCTGTCCAGCTTCTTTGCCTTTCCAATTTGTTGCAAATGGTCCAATATTGTCAGAATAGAACATCAAACCTTGCTGCTAATTCATGCATGAGTAGAGATGGATTCGCTTCCACTACAGCTTTCAGCTCATCATTATGTACCTTGGTCTCAGGTCACCCACATGGCTTATTTTCAAGATTAAAATAACCAGAATGGAATTTCTCAAACCATCGATGTACTATGCATTCATTAGCCACATCCTTTCTGAACACTTAATTGATATTTTGAGCTGTCTGTGCTACATTGGTTCCACGACAGAACTCACATACAAACATAACATGAATTTTTGATGTATCCATGGCTTCACAAAACTTGCTCTAAAAAATTTTTGAAAGATAATCACAAGCCAAAATGTGAGTTTGAGAGAACGAGGGTGTACCTTCACAATAAAAGAAAAAAAACACCCAAGAAGTGTCAAAGCTAAATGTCAGAGATATCAACTGTCAAATTTAGTACTTAAGGAAGTCGGACATTACATACTTAATACCCTTTAATATTACTGTACAAATATACAACTCTACAACCCTGAGAAATATAATTTCACCTTCTTAAGCCCATGTTTTCCCGTCTTTTTTGTGACAGAGACCTTTTCTGGGGAAGGCTCAAACTCCATAGGATTTAGAAGACCCAGGTAGGGCCCGTTCCAAGACTACAACACAGCTCAGACTCATAGAGACTGGGGGGCGAGGGACCGACTGCTGGGTCTTCTCTCTTCCAGAGATTACTAAAGATTAAAGTTAAATGTACTTTTATGTTGTCAGACTTAATGACTACAGAGTAAAACTGCTTACATTTGAATTCTGACAAGTGTCTGTGTGTGTACCCACGTGTGTATATACATATGCTCATTAATTTGTTTAATTTTCCTTAAAAGGCTCTGTATACTTTAAAATAAAAATAAATTCTCCTGTGATTTAAGCTCACATCTTCTGAATCCTAGGTCAGTACTCCACCCTCCCAATACCACAACAGACTTGAAGCAGAGGCTCAAACTGAGATCTCCAAACTGCCCCAGTTCAATGCTCTTGCTGAAGCAGATAGGATGTCATTCTATGAATGGACACCCCATAAAAAGCACTGCATGCCAATGGAGTACACTGAGCTGAAAAATGCTTCCAAAAGGCCAGTCATGTTGCTGGGGTCCAGCCCAGAGAGCACAGCTACTATCAAGAATAAAGAGAGTTCCAAGCCAGTTCCTAGTTCCTGGCTAGTTCCAAGTCTGCCTTCAAGCACACTGGGGCCAGTGTTTTCAGATCCGGTGTCCATGCACACGGTCCTTATAAACAATCCATACTCAAATGGAAGATCGTATTTCATCAACAGGGCAAACAGGCCAAGGTGATGTAAACTAATAAAGTATCCCAGTAATTAAGGGATCCTGTTTTACAAGAATTTAATCTCTTTCTACTACACTAAGTGGCAAGAGTGTGCCCAGGACATCTGCTGGGCTTGGGTGGGTGTCTTTCCTGCAGCATGGCTGTTTCCCACCAAAGTCCAGGCACCAGCAGTCTGTCTACACCTATAACGCTCTTAATCACCTAGAAAATTACCCTGCAAAATGGAAAATCCTAGAAAGTGGCTTAAAAAGCACACTGTAGTAAAATATGGGAGAATATTAGTAAAGGCTAAGCTGATAATTTAGAAGCTAAAAATAAAAATAACTTTATTACAATTCTGATCTGTCCTGTGTTAAGCCCATACCCTATCACAAGAAGGGAACTTATTCCAGCTGAAATCTGATGAGCAGTGCTTGAACTTCAGATCAAGCAGACAAAAAGAGAGAAGTTCATTCATAAAATGGATTCAGTGTCTTCATGTTTTGCAAATGTTTCCTATACAGAATTTTAGCCTTATTTACTACACTATATACCATCATGCTATGAAGTGCTGTTCTTTGGAAATGCAGCCTCTAACTATAAACCACAATTGACGAGTTTATTTCTGTTAGTAACAAACTACTGAAACATTGCATTCTATGGTATATTACGAAAGCAGCGTATTTCACAGTGGGAGCCTAATACTCTTGCTTTAGGAGTAAGATCATTTTATAACAGAATATATATTTTTATATTTTTTCATATTTGGAAACCTGCATTGATTTCCTAAGTCCTCATGTAAGTGTGTGTGTGTGTGTGTGTGTATGTATCTTATTGACTTTTTAATGGGGGTGAGGTGAAGTAGGAGTGCAGGCAGGAAGGATAAGATCTATTGTTTACTAGGATAACAAGAAGAAGGGAAATTGAAAATGTGATTAATGGAAAAGCTGAAATGTACAACATCAAAGATGATTTTGATTTTTGTGTTTCCATATCATTTGGTCCTTAAATCAGGGTTATGGTTTTATTAACCACCTCTCTTGTTTTTTTCTTACTTCTTAAAATTGAGGATTCTTGGTTGTTGAAATTGAACTATGAATTAGAAGGCATAGATCAGGACAGAAAACCAAATAAAAGGACTGACGATGGGGTCAGGTCTTTGGGGCTTTGCTACTGCACCACACCAAGAAAGTGGAAATGCCATCGACTTTCTCAAAGTCTCAGTCTATTTGGGAGTCATTCCCAGTTGTTTTATGCAATTATTCATGATCTTCCAAAAGGTGAGCAATTCGCTTCAAGTGTGCCGTTAGGCCACTTGAATGTCATGAATCATTTCATTTGAAAAATTTCAAATATGTGCCTATTACACAGAAAAGTCGACTTCCATTTTCTATTATTAGGAATGAAAGAAGTTGCAAGAGAAATATTCCCTTGATACTCTCTTGGACAAATGGATATTAGAAAATCTGCAATAGTTAATCTGAGGCAATTGGTTTCTCTAAACCCCTCCTTTAGTTAACATTAATAAAAAATGAGGACAGTGTTGAGTGAATTGCAGGGCTCCAGCTTCTGAGCTTCATCCTAGCATCATGTAATCTCTTACTCCATCTCCTCCTGGATGCCCTTGTTTGTCTTTAATATATAGATGCCAGATGACCTGCAAATAGCAAGGTCTTGGGCTGATTGGCCATAGCAATCCACTCAACATCTCATGTCTGATCATGGCTGCTTAGATGTGTCCCTGTACATTCTAGTCAGCAGTAGCTGAATATTGTGTATAATGATGTCTTTAGCTGAAGTTACACAGTGCTCAAACAACTAGTCAAAATACGGGAAACGAGGCATCTAGAGATTTTTTTTCCACTGAAATCACAGTTGTTTTCATATCCCAGATATTGATCCAGCCTGTGTCTATATCATTAGAGAGCATAATGGTGATCAAATTCATATTTACTATTACTTGCTTATCATGAATACCAAGGTCTGAATGTTTGTATCCCCCCGAAAATTTATATGTTGAAATCCTCCCCCCAAGGTGATAATATTATAGGAGCTGGGGACTTCCAGAGGTGATTATGTCATGAGAGTTGAGCCCTCATGAATGAGATTAGTGCCCTTATGAGAAGAGGCCTTACCCCTTCCAACTTGTGAGATTAGAGTGAAAAGACAGCTTTCTAGGAGAAAATGGGCCCTCACCAGATAATGTTTCGGCTGGTGCCTTGATCCTTGAACTTCCCAGGCCCCAGAACTGCGAGAAATAAATTTCTGTTGTTTAAAAGCCACCTAGTTTATAATACTTTGTTATGGTAGCCTGAACAGACTAAAACAATGGGAAATATGATTTCCCCCACTAACCTAACTACATTTTACTATGAGTCAAGGTTCACAGTTTTAAGGAACAGGAGAGAGAACAAGATTAGCTCACTACTGAAGCGTTGCTTCCTTGCCAAATACCCATGAAGAGGCCTGGTCTGGAAACCCAAATACTCATGATTTGAATGATACTGACTTTGTAGAAGCTCTGCTGGTTGGATCATTCCACTCTGAAAAGAAAGGATACAAATAATTACTGTTCATGTTTCTACTGACAAATGATTATTCAGAATTCAATTTGTCTCCAAACACGTAGCCCTCCCAGTTACGCAGTTTCACACCTTCCTGCCATAAATAATAGATAAAATAGGAAGCAACTGAAGGTATTACAATATAACTTTTTGTTATTGTTGTTTTTTCATGGTTTAATGTTAGATAGGAAAGAGGGAAAAGTGAGGGAGAAGAGGACGTGGATATTTGGATTAAAGAGGATTTTTCAAAAACACTTACTTTGTAAAGTGAATCCTGGGGTCAGATGTTGGGATTCCTATTAGAAAGAACACATATAATACAAACATTAGTTAAATGATATACAGGGAGCAAGAGGTATATCTGTTATTGCTAAAGACATAACTTGACTGTTTGCAAACAGGAAACCACTGTTAACGATTCCATTAATTAGGCTTCTCTCTGTAGCTCTATTTGAAGGATATACGTTTGCTAGCCAAACCTGCTGCAACATGATCATAATTGCCATTTTATCAGAATTATAAGTAAGACTGGTGTCTCTTTGGAAATGTGTGCAACATGGGAACAAATGACCCATATGTGTGAAATTCGAGTGTATAATTTCTCACTTAGCTAGGCAATGATGCCTCTAAGGAAGTAAAGGGGACTTGTTTTGAACAAACAAATGATAAATTTTTGGAAAAGTATAAACAGGACCATAATTAATAGATTTGCTTAGTTTTCTCCTTTCATAGAAAGAGCTCTAACTTTCTACCTTAACTATGACACATGTGCAATAGATGCACCTCATTTTGTACAAAAGAAGTATTCTTAAAACTTCATTATAAATCTGGGGAAGTATAGGAAGCAATGTGAAATATTGGTGGAGCACATTATTTAAAGGAATTTAAATTTGATTTGAAAGTCACCCTACACACAATTTATTCACTGTGTCAAGAAATCCACATTTGCACACACTGGGCTTTCTGGGAGTGTGGCACACATGTGTGGATGCTGACAAAACTTGCTGGCAGAAGCATTACAGTGATGTTCAGGGCACACATGGCACCTTGTGGATGGAAGAGAGACTTAGTACATACTACAAAGCAAAGGTTCCAAAACTGGAGACCATGAATTCAAGTCAATACAAGAATTAGTTATATCAATCACTGCTACAAGTAATTTCTTTATTAAGCCTAATCTTGCCACCCTATACAGCAAAGCCAGGATCGTAGCATAATTTATCTTTTAAAAAAGTAAGCAATGACTATAACACTATGCTTTAATCGAAAGTGAACTTTCCGATCTACTTAGCATGATTCTGTTGCCCACGAGAATTGTCTTCTGGCAAGATCACCACTCTAGAAGACTACCACAAATTCAATGAGAGGCAGAAAAGTCCTCTTAGCTAAAGAGCTGTCACAAAGCCCATGTGGTTTGCTGCTTAAAGGCTTCTGTACCCTCCCTGAGAGAGAACTGACTTTTGACAAAGAACTCTAAAAAACTTGAATATTTGATTCTCACCCCTTAGTGAATCACAGATGGCAAGGAAGGGGAAGGACTTCTAGAGGCACAGGCACTGGGAACATTGACACGTGAAAACCAACAGCACTGGAATCCACGGAAAATGACACAGCAAAGTCAGAACTTAAAAAAGCATAAGAATGTATGGTCATTTACCAAAGAGGCAAGCATTCCTATCTGTCTTAATAGGCCCCAAATGCACAAGTGAAGCATAGTATAATATTAAAGTATAGCATAATAATTGATGCTCATAATACTATGTTATCAAGAAAGACTAAAACATGTTCAGTATAATCTTTAAAAGAAGTCAGAAAAATATTAATTACATTTCAAAATAATTTCTATAATATGGTTCACATGGAATGATAACCTTCAGTTATTCAAGAATTTCAATTATCCAGAATATCTCATTTCCCAGAGTGCCAAATAAGTTGTTAATCATTTGTATCTATGTAACTACATACCAGTATTTCTATGTGTTACTTTTAAGCGATTTTATTACAAAGGTACAGGGTGCATTTGGCCTTGTATACCTTCAGGAAATTAAATGACAGGTTCCAAAGTCAATCCAACTAAATATCTGATCAGAGAGTGAAACACATAGTCAATCTTTGTACTGGTCCTATAAACTTGAGTTTTTAACCTTCATCCTAGTACTTTGGACTTTAGACCTAGTCAATCAGTTGTTCCAGGGCAACAGGGCAGTGATACATGAAGCAAACTGGAAGATTATGTTATTCATTGAATTTGAGTAACTGACATTATGTATTCTTGATACAATATTTAGTATAATCTGGATAAGACATTTTTTAAACCAGAAATCCAAACAAATGAAACACTTTTATATATCACCAAAGTTACTTTCCATACATACCTAACCCCCATTGGAAATAGCTTGGTCTTGCAAAAAATCTGCATTGTTCATGCAGTAATTGTTAATGCACATAATACAAACATTTTTAAGTGCCTGATTTTGATCTTTGCACTTCTTTCATAGACATGTCATATATATATTTTTAGCAGTAGAATAGAATGATGCCAAATTGTTTTCACAAACTTATGTGAGGCTCTTTTAAATAATAGCTTTGAAAATAATCCTACAATTAGGAGCTCCTGTAGGATCTAGATCCTAGAATAGGGGTTGTCTAACTTTTCCTGCAAAGGGCCAGATAGTAGATGCTTTCGCCATTCGAAGACATATCATCTCTGTCATAATTGACTCTGCCATTGTAGTGTGAAAGCAGTCATGGACAATACCTAAATGAATGAGTGGTGGCTGGGTTCCAAGAAAGCTTGATTTATAGACACTGAAATTTGAATTCCACACTCATGTTCATATTATTCATAATAATATGGTATTTTTCTTTCGTAAAGGTTAACCATTTCAAAATGTAAAAACCTATGGGCTTTAGTTTTCCAATCTCTGTTCTAGAGGATGTTTACCTCCAGGAAGCCTTTACTAAACTTCCCCTGAACACATTATTACTCCCTCAATTCTGCTTAGCACATACTTACTCTCGTCCTTGTGAGGTTTTCCGTTCACTATGAAAAAACATGGCATTTCCAATTTGGGATTGATAAGCAAACTTAAGTAAGTTAAGAATTTGTCAACTGTATTTGTTTCTATAAATGTACAGAATCATAGACTATTTGACCTGGAAAAATCCATTGGAATTTTATACTGTACATACACACACACACACACACACACACACACACACACACCAACCACAGTATAGATGGGGAAACTGAGGCTCAAAGGAACTTGAACAGGACCACACTGCTAACAAATGACAGAGCAGGGATTAAAAGCAGCTAGGATTGCAGCTTTTAAGACAGCACTCTTTCTACTAGGCAAGCTCTGTCACGGATGTAAGCAACTGATGCTTTCTGAGAGGATAGTGTCACTTAGCTCTGGTAGAAGCACTGAGGAAAGGGCAATCACACAGGTTACATGTCTTTACTGAGGATGGCCACATTTTGGAAGATGCAATTTGAACTGGGGCATCTGTAAGTCTGTGTGATAAAACACATACTGAGCAATAGTATGACTCCTGGCTCCAGAACACCTGGACTGAAATACTGGTTCCCTCATTTACTAACTGGGTGATCAGGAGCACATTACTGAACTACTATGTGCCTCAGTTTCCTCTTCTATAAATTAGTGATTGTAAAATTACCAATTGCTTTGGGTTGTAGTGAAGGTTGAATTATTTACTCTATATTAAGTGCTTAGAATGAGGAAAGGCATATAGTACTATTACAAGTGTTGCTGATGTTGCTTTTTTTATTTAAAATGTACTTTTATTTCAAACCAACATTTTGGCAGGAATCAAATGAAATGAAAGAGTGGGCGTGTCGCTATCCTGGTTTTGCCATTTTACCCTACTTGCTTCTACCTTTACCAAGGGGTTGATGGAAGCACTGGTAACTGGCAGAAAATGCTAACTGTGCCTGATTACAAATTGTACACTTACTACAAAAGCCTGTTTAAACAACCAGTTCTATTGTACACACTTGTAAATGTCAAAATTATGACTTGCACAAATTATCTCTAAAATTGGGGAACCCAGCCAAAAACACTGCAATTGCTGTACAAGTGTTAGATTCAATACCCGAAATGGATGGATTGCTCCCTTTGCTGGAGATGCTAGGAAGAAGGATACCAAATCCATGGCAGCCTGAAGAGGGAGGGTGGGAATGCAGGAAGGAATAACACACACCCATACTGGGACTGTGAGGGTCGCTGCTCACATAATAATTCCGACCCCTTTCAAGGGTGAAAGGGGATAATTGAACATAGTTTAGACCAGTGTTACTGCCAAAATCATGATCCCAAAAGTTAAAGGATTTGATTGGATGTTTCCCCTTTTATAAATAAAGTCCAAACTCATTGGGGTGGCATCCATGGCTTTTCAAAGAGATGCACCTACTTGCCTGGGGTTCACCTCTCTTCACTCCCCATCACCCAAACTCTGATCCAGCCACTTGAGACCTCCCAGAAGTATGGTTCACATCATGGTCCCTCTTCTCTTCATGACTTTGCTTATGCTGGTCTTCTGCATGGAGTGTTCTTCTTGTGAGTCCTTCTCCACCTATCAGAGTCCCAATCATCCTTTAAATGTTGGCACTTTGGTTGTGAGCACTTCCTCAACTCCCCATGGGAGTGTCAGATACTTCTCTGAGCCTGGTATTCTCTTTGAAGTTAGGGATGAAGAAAAAGCCTTCTACATGTTTTGTGACCTACCTGTTTAGAGGGCTTTTCTCCATCCCTAACTTTAAGTCCATTGCATGCCCTCAATAAATGGTTTCTAAATAAATGGATGGATGCAAGGAAGGAAGGAAAACATTATTTATTTTTCTTTTAAAGCATGTTAGAATAGCCATGTCTAAGCATTTTTAAAACTTATGGTGATAAAAAAAATTCTTAGTAGGAGCAGATGAGAAAAAATTATATTGAGTGGTTGACAATAGAACTATAGAAGAAAATGCTAAGTCAAAGTAATATGTTGGTTTGTAAAGATCTGTCTGCTTGCGAGCAAGGACTAGAAGGTGACATACAAAATGAAAATTGGTCCATTAGAGTAGATTATAGGTTTTTAAATTTAAAAACCTTTGATGATGTTGTTGTTCAATCATCTGTTTGGTGTTTCTTAAAGGATGAGATCTTCATTCCCTGATTCATCCACCATGGGCACAATTACTTGGACAGTGGCGAAGCTACAGGTGGTAAGATATGCATGCCAGTACCTGTGTGAATATTGTCTTAAAGAAGACTCTCTTTCAACAGAAACTATGTTGATATTACCATCCTGATGGGCAAGAGAGTCTAGATTTTAGGGCACTAGAAGACCAAGGCCATTTTTATCATTAAGAATCCAATCAAAAGATTGGTATAATTAAAATAAGATGAAGGAAAATGGAGGAAGGAAGATGACTGACCTGTCCTGGGATGGAAAATGTGTTCTGCTCAGAGTTTCCAGGAGTATGCATGGCAGTGAGAGGAGTAGGCCAGGAATGGGTCATCTCCTGATGAGGAAAAACAAAGCAACTTTATTTCTGGGCATTTAGAAAATCAAACCCCTTCTTGGCACTAAATATTATATATCCTTTATAAATACTTGCTGACTTAATTGGCCTCATTTTTTAGAGGAACTTAAAGTTATTTGGTCCAATCTCCTACCCCACACTGCTGCCTGAAGCCTATCTACAATACAAAGGACCATCCAGCGTCTGCTTACACATTGCCAGTGACAGGGAGCTCAGTATTGTTTGAAGCAGCCTGTTCCACATTGGGACAGCCTGATCAGACTATTCTTCCTCTTTGTGAGCTAAAAACCTGTCCCCCAGAAACTTCTACCAATAGATCATACTTTTAAGATGTACAGAAAGCATCTCCTTCGTCTTTCACGTGAGAAGCCTTCAGCTATTGGAAGACAGCAATCCTATCTGCTGTCCTATCTCTTCTCCAGGCTGATACATCAGCTTGTTCATTCATTTGTTTGGAACCTTCAATTTTTCTTCTGATGCTTGAGTTCTGCACTCTGTCAGAACTCTGTTAGGTGCTCCCAGGAGGAACTCCAGATTGCCTGCAGCTCTTCTAACTCATGGTATCCTATTCTGGGTGTGATCTGCCAGCTCGAGGGAGGGCAGCACTGCCACCGCCTCCTCATACTCATGTTCTCTTGATGCAGCCAACAGTTAGTGACACGTGCTGCCCGTCATGCACATGCTGTTGATTTTCCACACAAAGATGAGACAGCTGAGAATTCTTTCTCATTCATTGAGAAGGCTACTATGTGATTGGTAACTTGGTTCACCCAACCATGCACACAGTGTATTTGTGAGTTCAAGTCTCAAAACAGGAAAAGCCCCTCAGGCTCCCACCCTCTGTTATCAACAGGAGCACCTTCTCAGCTCTTTCAAACACTCAGCTTGAAAAAAGGTGCTGTTGAAATCTTGCTTGAGTCTTAGGGCACGTGGCCAACATACTGTACCCTAAAAGCAAGGATAATTAAATCACATGCTCAAAATCCCAGCAACAGAAAGATGACAAATTTTGTCAAGCAGGAGGGAATCAGTATGTGTTGGATTCATCAAACATTTTCGTATATAAACATTAAATATAAAAAATATCAATGTAATGATAGAAATAAAGGAGGGCTTTGGGGAGGGGTTCTCAAGATCAAAGTTTATGAGAGTCCTTTTTAACAAGTAAGTTACATAATACTTTTTTTCCAGTCTTTATGGGTAACATAATCAGTCATTTCAAAGGTAATATTAATAAGAACTCTCAGGTAGCACTAAAACATGTTTTTTTCTTTCTATAATTACCCAGTTCAAAAAGAATCTTTGATGTATGAAGAGCTGTAATGCAAGGAGATACTTCACACATTCATTCATAGTGGCATTGCTGAAGCAGAATTTGTAAGTATTATGCAGACAAGCGCTGACACAGATTGAATTTTACCTAGCAATATTTAAAAAGGAGTAGGTAAGTACATTAAAAATGCATATGCAATTTAAAGGAGATACTTAACCTACTTAAGAGATAGACTATTTCCAAGTGTTTTTGAGTTGTGCATTTGTATCCAGTTGATATCATTCATGACAAATCCTACTTATGTACTCATCAAAACTGGCCCCAAAGTAACTCTACGTGAGAACAGTTTAAAACTAAATTCTAATTAGTCTGTGTTTTTAAAACACTCAATGGTCTCTTTTAAAATTTAGATGTTTTTTCCTCATTAAGGCTGGTGTCCAAAATAGACCATTTAAAATATACAGCTTGGTGGGGGATGTGGGGGTGGGGAGATGTTGGTCAAAGAGTACAGTTTCAGTTTGGAATAAATTCTGGAGATCCACTGTAGAACACAGTGACTATAGTGAATAATAATGTACTGTATATTTGAAAATTGCTAAGACAGTAGATTTTAAATGTTCTCACTGTAAAAAAATATGTGTGTGAGGCAATGAATATGTTAGCTTGATTTAATCATTCCACAATGTAAACACATATCAAAACATCATGTTTTACCCCATAAGGATATACAATTTTTATTTGTCAATTAAAATAAATGAATTTTTAAAATGAATAAAATATAGTTCATATTTAGCCAGAGTCAACAAAGGGGCAGTAAGCCCCAGCCTGGGAAAGGAATGCTTCTGGGTTTATTAAAAGTTGTTTTAGACAATGGGAAGAATGAAGTCACTTCTCAAAGGTGCACGTTTCCCCCTAGATCTTCTGTATTTACTCTGTGGAAGAATCCAATCATATTGAATCACCAGTAAAGTGCACCGCCCTGCTGGCCAATCCACATGGAACTGCATACACTTTTGCATTTTCAATTGCAACTGCATTTGAAGATGTGAGATTTCATGAAACAGCACACTGAGTCCATGTTACCACTGATGCATTTGATTATAGTAGGGAGGATTCAGTTGAAAGGCATATAATTTCCTGAAAAGATATCTTTAGCAAGGGAATTTGGAGCAAGCACTTTCACTTCTCAAAATGAGTTAGACCTGTAAAGTATGACAAGCTCACAGCAGATATTCCATTGTTATCCTTTTCATTAACACTTGAAGGATATTAATCTATTTTATGTTCTTGTTATTCTCAAGATAAGAACACCTATGCACCCTTACCCAACCGTACTAATCCTTCACTCAGTCGCCAAGTAGGGATGAGGCCCTGCTCCCAAAATGCTGCCAAGGCTTTTTACAATAGGCACCAATGCTGAGTATCTGTATACAACACCAAGCATCACTTCTCTCCTAACAAACATAAATTATACACATACACACATGCACACATCTGAGATTGGTCTGAACCTCCACAAAGAAGCCCTTTGATCTGAGAGGAAGAGAGAGAGTGCTAGTGCACAGGGATTCATATTCCTACTGCGCAACTAAGGTAATGGAGCTTCTGAGAGGTGAGGTCGCTTACACACAATCTTACATTTAGTTGTACATGAAGGCTGGTGACTGGTACCAAAGTGCACATTCTTTCCACTATACCAAATGTGTCTCCCCTTTGTAAGACTGATTAACATGCTTCATGGAGAAAAGACTAAGTAAGTAATGATGTTTTATTTTTCAGTAGTTGACAAAGAATAGGTTTCACAAGTGATAGAGCATTCTATGTAATTTCTTTTTTTTTTTTTTTCATTTCAGCAAATTATGGATGTACACAACGGGCAGACGCTTATTTTAGTGTGATGTGAAAACTCCGAAGTCAAACCCAGAAAAATCAGAAAAGGCCCAATTTTCCACCACATTAACCACGCCATGGTTCATGGCTAGGACTTTAACAAATCACAAACAACTTGCAGGTAGCCATGCTTTGCCCAATTTAGACACAGCAGCTGGGTACCCTACAGGCTGAGGGGCAGAAGACAGTCTACGTTGCAGGCTTTGCTAATCTCAAATGCATTCCATAGTCATCTACCATAGAGCTGTCTGAATGGCTGTTATTTCAATTTCAAATAACTGCTACATTGTCAAAAGCCTTGCCTTATTAAAATGTGTGTCTCCTGTGCCTAGTATGTAGTAAGTAATTCATTGGTCTCTTTGTACCACAAACTAAAGAGGCAGGGATTAGCCTCACACCTTTTTTACAGATGAGGAATTGAAGACACAAAGAGGTGAAGTGACTTGTCCAAGGACACACAGCAAATGGCAGGATCTCTTCGGTGGATTCCCTACATTTGTTCTATTCACGTTTACCAAGTGACCATTATGTGCCAGTCACTGGGATACAGAAATTATAAGGTCAAATACCTTCCCTTGAAGAGCTCACTCTGCTTGACATGCTAATCACCTCAAAAGGGTCATGTGCAAAGGCACAGGGAACACAGTGGTGGGAGATATTCACTGTGCTAGGCATTTGGGAAAAGCTTCAATAGTGGAGGTGACAGGAACAGTGTGTGTGTGTGAGAGCATGTGTGTGTGTGTTTGTCTGTGTGTGTATTCTTTTTAGAGACTAACATTGAATCTGGTACATAGTAGCTGTTCAAACAATATTTTTAGGATAAACATAAAGATTCTTACCTTCAAAGAGCTCAACTGAAGAGATGATTACAGCAATTTTTCAAATGACCATCTTAATGAATGCAAATAATGGTGGTATTTCACTTATTTTATTAGCTTTGTTGTTATTATTGTTATAGTCGGAAGGAGCCCCCAAAGCGCCCTGGACTAAGTATTAATAAGTATTAATAATAGGATAGGAAGAGTTTAACTCAACTCTAGCTCTGCCAAAAGCTATCTGAGTGGACCTGGTCAAGTTGCTTACCCATTGTGAACCTTAGTTTTCCTACTTCTAACATATGGGCTTTGGCTTGGATGGCCTCTAGAACAGCAGTCCCCAACCTATTTGGCACCAGGGACCTGTTTCATGGAAGACAATTTTTCCATAGACTTGGGGTGGAGCACGGGGCGTCATGGGAGGGGGGTGCAGAGCTCAGGCGCTGATGGGTGGCCTGTTTCCTAACAGGTCACAGACCAGTACTGAGCTACGGCCTGGGGGTTGGGGACTGTAGCTCTGGAGCTTCTCCCAGCTAACAATGCTGTTAATCTCTGACCCTACCTCTTCTTCCCACTTCACAGGCTAATGCATGGGCTTTGGAAACCATACAGTGTCAAACACATTCAGGGCACATTGCTACAAGCCCCATGAGCATAGTTACAGCATTGCCAGTATGAGTCTGTGTGCCTCTGCTGAGGAATCAGGCAACCCAGGCTCTGCCCAGGGCTCAAGATGATGGGGCTCCCATACTCCTTTCCCCCTTCCCTCTTCTGAAAGACCAAGAATGTAATGAATGCAATTTTGGACGTATTTACAAATTCCTGTGGCTAAGAATAATAAGTGTGAACAGCTGAGAGATTTTTAAATAAAAATATGATTGAATAGGAGAAAAAATCCACAAAATCAGGCTGGATTTTATTTTCACAGAAACTTAGAATTAAATGGCTCCCAAGTCATAGTAACTGACCTCAGTTTCTGACTTCCTTTGGAGGGGCTCTTTTTTTTCTTTCTATGTAGGGACTGCACTCCCCAAAAGTACTGTAACAGGACTGTAAATATATACACTGAGTAGCCTTACAAGTCACCATAACTTAACAATGCAGAAATATCAGCATCTTCCCTTCTTCAAAACTAAATAAAACCTGAAAACACTGAATCCATGTAACCATGTGTCACGTTTATGTGAGTGGAGTGTTCTCATTAGACAGTCAAATCCGCTTCTTTAGCTAAAGCCCCTCCCCTTCCTCCTTCCAGAGGAAAAACACATGTGTGTGGGGGGGATTAATAACTTATCATAAAATCTAATTTGTTTGAATAATGATTTAAAACCTTTGTATCTATGGGCCCTGACAGTTGTCTGAGGAGCCAAAAACAGGGGATGAAGCAGTTAGGCATTTGGGTTGCCAGGGAATAAGGGACAGGGTCCTTGGAGTGCCCAGGAAGGGCTGCCCAGGGACTTGGGCCTCAGGAGGGCAGCAGCCAAATAGTTCCTTGTTCTTAATCTGCTATCAATTTCAAACTGGCCTGTAGGAAGCTCTGCTCCTCCCTGATAGGAGAAGAAGCCAGGCAGGAGCCGTAGCCCCATTATCTGCAGCAGCAGTGGATCTGTTAATAGGAAATGGATGACAGGAGCTACATCAGGGTTGGGATGGGCCCATGGAGGGAGCTGCACAGTCATTTGTGAGAGGATTCACATGCTGGCTGTGGTCTGCACAAGCTGCTGTGCCCAGTGTGGTGTGCCAGAATGCAGCCATGCTGCTGTGTAGCCTCTGCAGAAATGCAAACCTGCTTGCTTCTCTGGGAAGGCCTTCTTTGGGCAGGCCTTGGGAGGACAGGTGCCCTTTGGCTGGGGTCAGGGGGCTTGGATGTTCCAGATGAAATTCCCCTTGGAGGGAAGCAGGGTATGTAGGAGGAACTCCTAATCTCTTTCCTCTCTGGCCTGTCTCAGAATAGACATTGTAATTATTTCCCAGAACAAGTAAGTTTTACACTAAAGATGCCCATGGGAAATGTGCTGCCCATGTAGGGCTTAAGAGCCTTTTTAACCCGGGCCAGGCCATAGTCTAGAGGGCCTTGATACCACTCAGGAAATGGAATTCTACTTGGTAGACTGGGGAAGTGCCATGGACATAGTATATCTTGGCTTCAGCCAAACCTCACATATGATTCTTGCAGCTAAGGATGGATATGTGTGGCGTACATTATGAAGTACCATGAACTAAGGTAGAATAAGTTTACAAAAATTGCTGAATAAGCAAAGTTAACCTAGAAGGCAGTCTTCCTTTTAGTAGGGCTCCTTGGTTGAAAATATGCTTTCAAAAATTAACTTGTTGAATAAACAACTTAAAAGAACATATAGCATTTCTGTTTATCAAAATTGCAGGTGATACTAAGCTATGAGTCATCAAAATTCAAAAAGATCATGCACCTCTGGCCTGAAGCCAGTAAAATAAATTTCAACAGCAGTAAATGAAAACTGCAATTACATTCAACAAACTAAGTGCAAAACTGCAGAATGAGAAAGATCACCTGGCTTAGCTATAATTCACAGTGTAAAACCCCAAGGCTTTTAGTTGACCACCTCCAAGTAAATCTGACGGGGGTTGGCAGCCAAAAGAACCAGTGCCAAGTCAGGTGACTTTAAGTTAAGTATGATGTCCAGAATGTGGAAGGTAATAGTGCTGCTGGACACTGTGTGGGAAAGAGCACATCTGAAACAGTGTGTGCTCTCCTGGATGCTGCATCTCAGCAGGAGCATGGGAATACTGCAATCTCTCCAAGAGACGGCTACTAGAATAGTAAGAGCTTGGAAAGCTCATCACATATATAAATATACCTTAAAGGAACAGGGAAAGTTTAGCCCACAGAAAAGGGAGACTAAGGGGGAGGTCTGGGGAGAGCCTTCAAACACATGAAGGGCTCTCCCTCATATGGAAGAGATTTGAGATCTGCTTTGTGGACCAAGAGGGTAGGATTAGCTCTATGCATAAAAGTTATTAGAGGATCAATTTTAGCTCAAAGTAAGAAAGAGTTTCCAATCATATAAGCTTTCCAATCATGGAGTCTAGAAGGTTTAGAAGGCAGTGAGCAGCCCATCTCTGGAGGTGAGATGGCCCCTACCTAGGGCAGTGGAAAAGGGATTCTTAGAAATGTGGGAGCTGAGGGTTGTGGATCAACTGTACTGCCTTAACTAGTCAGATAATCATACTCTTCACCTCTGTAAGGTCAACGATATAGATGAGGAGATGCAAAACTGAATCTGGGGTGGTTGTTCTGCACGATATATAAATGTGGCTGACCAAATTGGCTAAGGAGATTAATTATTCTCCCAGGAATGGGAGCCAGGGGAGGGTGCTGGGGGAGCCTACTGTCTTGCAATGAGACAGCCAGCAGCCCAATTTGTCTGATTGTTTGCTCAGCTCTTGGAAAATCTAACAACAGTGGAACCATAGACTTTCCTGGGCTTAATCACTAACCACTCCTACCCAGCCTCTCTAGTAGTCAAAACACTGTTCCATTCAACTGAATGAATATTCTTCTGTTGGAACATTCTTTAGACAGTCTCCTGAGATTGCATCTCTGATTTCCATGCAAGTGCTTGTAGGGAGGAAGTGTAAAATCAACTGTTACATTAAATATAACTTCCCAGCCACAGCATAAAGATGGGTCAAAACAAATTGCAATACACCAGACCAAAGGAAAAAAAAACTAATTCTTTTAAAAGTTTCTAACACTAATTTATGATTTCACTGACATAATATAAAAACATTGCAAATGTTTCTTCAAAGAAATAATTACTTTATTCAAACTCTTTAGTGCTGGCAGTTGTTTAAGGAAATCTGGAAATTTTCTCCATCAGCCTAAAGATTGTACATGCAAAAAGTTTAGCTCATTGTGGCTGCCTTCATCCTTGCAGCCCCCGAACCAAGGTTTCACCGAAAGGGAGCCTAGTTCTAATTTACTACTGGGAAGCATAATCAGTACCCTGAAGCTCCACTGTGTGCTCATTCAGGCAATCAAACAAGCCACCTTCTTACCATTGCCAGGTGTAATCAATTCAATTTTACCCACTGAATAAAATGGGGAAGTGTATGGCCATGAGCAGGGCCTTTTATGTGACTTCTTTTGGACCAATTACTCCTCAGGCATTCTACACTCAGACACTGCAAAGAAACATCTCCAAAGGCAAAGACAGGGACAGAATACCACCATGATATACCAGGCAGAATTCAACCAAACCCACTGGGTCCTGCACAAGGTTTCAGCAGCAGCAAGCTGAGGCCACAGCCCATCTAACTAATGGGGTTTGACTCCTCAAACAGAAGATTGCTTTGTAAATGTCAATCCTTATCAGGACATTCATCTAAATTACATTGAATCAGTCAGAACACAAGACTGGCCACCTCACTAGGAAATGTTGCTAGACTGAACAACATTGAATTGTTTGCCTTCTTTGCTCCAGGCAAAATTAGCACAAGTTAAAGGGTTAGAAATGTAAGAACTGGCCACTGAGAAGCTGTTTTGCAAAACGGAAACCTGGGTACAGAGCTTCTGTTCAGTGGTCCAGTTCAGGACTCTGAGGATTCTAAGGTTTCTTGATGGCCAATTATTACATTTCTAACCCTTGAACTTATTTCTTTCATTATTAAGCTAATTTTGACATCAGAGCATTGCTACCCTTTTCAAAAGTGATTTTTAACTTTACTGTTGAGCTTCTAACTCTTCCGGTTCAAATTATTTTGTCATCAAAAACATTCAGTGACCATCACTTAAAATACACTGGCTTGAGACAATTCCCTAGGCTTTCATAATATTACAGTCATGTTTTTTTTTTTTCAGAGTCACTTTCTTAGATGGAATGACATGCTGTATTCTCACAGCATGAGTTGTTTCTTAATGATTACCCTCCAATTTGTTCCTTTAGCTCCAGCTCAGACAAACCAATTTGATAAAACTCACACACCTTCATTGGCTTCTCCCCCAACACCATCTCTAATGACCTACATTTAATTTCATTCATTCAAAAAACATTTATTAAGTATCTACTGTCTGCAAGGCATCTAACAGCTAGGAGGCCAGACCAGGTCCAGGCATTGGATCTGGCCATACTCTAGGTAGCTAGAGTATTCATAATTGGAATGAGAGCAAGATAATAACGATTACCAGTTATCATTCCAACTAGAACTAAAATAAACCTGTCAGAATTGTTTTTTTTAAGAGTAACATGCAATTTGTTACCATGTTCCAGAAATTACCAAAGGGATTTGTTGATTTCACATTGCTGGAGAGATGCAAAGTGTAGATGCAGCAACACAGCAATCCTTTAGAAATCCAGTTTATGCTGTAAGTGAAAGGCACTAGAGAATGACAACTCTAGGCAAAGGGCGGGGGTAGAAGGATACATTTCACACAATCCCCAGTCTAAGCCTTTTCAAAGAATTACACAAGGCGTTAGTATTCCATTTCTAAGGGCTGCTGTAGCTTTTCAAACATGATAGCTTTCTTGTAGTATACACTTATCACATTAAGAAAAATGGTAATGAGGAGTTCATGACAACTGCTTTTAGGAGGAACAAAGGCTCAATTGCTGGGGAGAAAAGAAATAATATCTATTTTCATGGAAAGAGGCCTCCAGTGAACAACTTGGCTGTAGCTTTGCTCTCTCATTATTTCTGAGCTCAGTAAAAATAAGGTACCAGGCCACTAATACAGCTGAAACTCCATCCAATATGATTTGCATGGAATTGTCTTTCCTCTGAAACAGCCATTTCAATCTTAGAATCACGGTGCCAGGGGGATGAAAGAGAACTGGTTTGTCTCATTCACATGAAATTAACTAACAAATCTATCACAAGATGTCAGTCTAACTACTGAACACCCAGCCCTCCCCCATCTCCCCCACAGACACCACTCAATCAAAATCAAAATAAAAATAGACCAACAGAGGCATCGAACTCTTTGCAGTAGCCTGAATTTAACAACATCAAAACCACTACTAAGTCCCAATGAAATCAATTCAGAAAGCCCCCTCCAAGTATTCCAAGCCCCTAGTAAGTTGAGTATTCCTGAATGCCTGGACAGTCACTCCTCTCTCCAGATTCGTTTTTCACTGCAATTACTCCAAATAATGAAAAATAAATAGCATCTGTATTCCATATTAAGCATGGCAAAGAGACAGCACAAGTGAAAGCCATATCTTTTTCTAAAAGGATGTTTGACTGATGAAGAAATCTCAAAAACATTCTAAACTTGATATGAACACTCTAGGGGCTGATGGCATGGACATAAAACCTAGCCCCATAGGCATGCTTCAATCCTGTGTTAAAACCAGGAAAGCCAGTCCCTCTCTGCCTTGATGTAACAAGTGTAAGCTATGAGTAGCTACTGATATGTTATGTCTTTGGAAACCATACCACAAAGTTAGTATATACTAAGTATTAAACATAAATCCAATCCAATTCTTGCATTTCACCATCTAGTCATTTTTTTTAAATAAAAGGTACCAATCAAACACGGAACCTATTATCAAAGTGCTTTTTATTGATAATTTCCCATTTACATTTTTGAGGGCACTGACATCTGTATTATAAAATATTTGCACATCATGAGGAAGGGGTGCATTCCAGCTAACCTCCCCAAGCTTCCTTTATAACCCTGTGAGGATCCATTGCCCATGGATGTCTCTAAATCCTCTTTAAACCTCTGTCTGTTTTAAGCCTATACCATCTCTTGGGGTAACCAGATCAATACTTTTACTCGCAGCTATAAATTTAGTAAAGTACCAAATAGAAGATTCAAAGGGAACAATGTCAAATCCTTTGCTGGGAAGGTTCTAGTGGGCAAATGAAACACTGGGCTTCAGGTAAATAAATAGTGTACAGAGAACTCTCCCCCACACACATAAAGCTGCCTCTCTCAAGCCTGGGAGTCTGACTGCTGTTTGTAATCAATTTGTAACTCTTGTCCAAA
Organism: Propithecus coquereli; assembly: GCF_000956105.1. Lineage (NCBI taxonomy): Eukaryota > Metazoa > Chordata > Mammalia > Primates > Indriidae > Propithecus > Propithecus coquereli. The sequence goes on from NW_012156284.1 coordinate 654,270, forward strand.
AGCCAATTGTCAACCAGTGGTTTCATACTGGGCTCTAGTCACATCTTTCTTCCCAGCGCCACAGCACGTTGCCTTTCCACCCCCACCACTGCCTCCTGCTCATCTAGTCTCTCCTTCCTTTCCTTTAAAGAAGGAAAAAATGTGCAAAATCATTTTTAAAAAAATCCTGGTCAGGGATTTGCAAGCTACCCACAGAGACTGTTATACAGCTGACAAAAATCAACGTGGCAGGGTCTCCGGGCTAATTAAACAAATGTGACAATTTTAAAAGCTGCAAAGTGCCTTATGAACCATGGAATTGTCAAAAAGGAGAAAGGAAAAAAAGACATGCACTGTATTAAAGACAAGAAAGGAGCTTGCATATTTAATAATTAAGAAAATCACAGGGACAATCTAAACTCCTTGGTCAAACCAGATTGAGAGTCTGTGATGGGTTGAAATATAGAATTCAAGTCATACTTTGAAAATATTTAGAATTTCTGAACAATAAAAAGAGTCACAATAACAATCCAATAAAAGCTTGCAAGTATTTAGGGATTAGAATTTACTGAATGCTTCATTCATGTTACTCAGGAATCCAGGAAAAGTAGTTTTTCTTGTTCTCATTTCACAGATCAGAGAGTCTTGGAGACAACAGTGTGCAGTTGAAAGACCTCTGCCCAGGGGTCGGGCTTTGAGCTCTAGGCTTTGACCACCACCATGCTCTATAAGGACAGGCTCTCTCAAAGAGAACACTGCAAAACCTGCAGCAGGAACCAGGCTTTATTCGCCTTTGTGGTTGCCGCTCACATTTTGGTGGTTTTCAGAGATACTTTATAATTGTTTTGAAATCACTTTCTCAATTCATTGCCATGTGTGGGTCACACAACCTAAATGGCAAATCAAAGAATATGAGTGTGCCTCTAAGGAAAGGCCTAGATTCATTAAATGTGCCTTGTCACCAGATACATTTCAATGTCTTTTATTCTCCAGCTTTATGGAGGTATAATTGACAAAAATTATATGTTTATGGTGCACAATGTAATGTTTTGATATATGTATACATTGTGAAATGATTGCCACAATCAAGCTAATTAACACATCCATCAGCTCACATAGTTCCTTTTTTTGTGTGTGGTGAGACACTTGAGATCTACTCTCTTAGCAAATTTCAAATATACAGTACAGTCTCATTAACTGTAGTTACCATGCTATACATTAGATCTCCAGAATTTATTCACCGTGCCTAACTGAAATTTTGTACAATGAATGGCTTTTCTCAGAACTCAGTCCATCCTAAGGTTAATAATCCAGATCTTGGGTTCCTGTACCACATCAAAATGTAGGTAAGTAACTTCCCTTTATGGGAAAATGGGTTAATTAAAGTCGCTGGAGCTGTCTAAGTGTTGCTGCGGTCCTTCCTGTAACGATGCACCTTAGGTGAATGTCTCAAGAGATGGCAAAGCTGGAGAGTGAGAGAGGAAGGGAAGAAGCGAGGGAGAGAATGTGAATCAAAACCTGGGTTTTCATTGTACTATTTTTCTCTTAAAAGGGTCTTTCAAAGGTCTCCTGTACTCTCTCGTTCCCAGAGCCTGGGAACGAAGGCATTATTATTCTTCCTGAACATAGGGAAAGAAACTTTGCTTGAGGCCTGGATTGGGAGAGGGCAGGTCCCTGCACTGCCTACCAAACCTTGGTTCTTTCTCATATAGCAGGGGCACTGCTCAGAACTAGAGTAGCACTTAACCAATATATTCTACATAAGCCTCAGGATGGAAATAAATTATTCAGATATACTCTAAACATAATTGAGAGAACATAGTCTAAAAGGTAAAATGAAAGTTGACTTTATTTAATGATAAGACTGAGAATGAAGATCTAGAGCAGATCTTAGGAGATACTCTGGGACAGTTCTGTTTACTACATCTTTCTATAATGATGGAAATATCGTATTGTTTTTTGTGATCTCCAATATGGTACCCATTGGCCAGATGTGGCTACTGAGCACTTGAATGCACAGAGGAACTAAATTTTTATTTTATTAAAATTTCATTAATTTGAATTCAAATATCCAGCCATGTGTGGCTGGTGTTACTGTATTGGACAGTGCAAAATATTCAACACTTTACAGATGGAGAACTTGAAGTATGTGATGGTTAAGTAACTAGCCCATGGTCACAGAGTAAGATATTGGCAGGGTCAGGACTAGCTTTGATATCTCTTGATACCCAGTCCAATGCCACTGGCACATTACTTTAATATTAATCCCAGTTCTCCCAAAGGCCAATGCTGGAGAGTCTTTGCTCTATAACATAGGACAGAAGCAGTCCACGCTCTGACAACATGGGGGTGGATCCTCTAGGTCTCAGACCCTTTATTCACTTTTGCATCAAAAGCACTGGGGGTATGAGGCTGTGCTGGGGGCTAATGGATTAAATAGCAGTAAAGAGGCTGCAAAATTGGAGAGTGGGCTACCTTTTTGGGTTTTCTCCAAATGCAACAGGTCCTGGGAAGTAGGAAGCAGCTGAACAGAAAACTATCAGAGGCCCAAACAGCCAGGATGTTTTCTTTCCATCTTAGTTTAATATTGGCTTTAGTTCATTGTTTTATGATTCTGCAATTTCCAATTAATATGCTGCCAGGATAGAGCTGGATGAATCTGTTTGTGTTAGTGTGTTCATCCCAAGAATGGTGGACTCTGGGAGAATGGAATGTTTAATGGCAGCGACATACACAAAAAGGTCTGGAAAAACTCACTATGGAGGAAAGAACACATCTCATGGAAGCTCCTTTCTTATGACCACAATGATAATAAGCACAATGAATGGTGCCAAAACATTATTCAAGAGATTCAAATCATCTATCCCATTGTAGCAGCACAGGGTGCCCTGCCTTTAGTCATTGCCTTTTTTAAAGTGATATTGCCGGCATTATTGTGCTTTGAAGAGCAATATTTAAAATGGGCTATAGCAATAGCATTAAATAATAATTGTAAATGGAGGATGTGAGGATGATTTGACTACAACAGCTGTCACCCCAACAATTGCCAAGGTTGATTTGGCTGATCCAGCTGGCTAGGCAGGTGTCCTCTTCTTCCCTCACCACTCCTTCCCCAACAAAGGAGGACCGCACTTTGGTCAAGGGTATACAGTAGCTGCTCTCCCGTTACAACCTCCATACAGGTTTCTCAAGGTTTATTTGTAGGAAAACATAGGGTAGTCAAGCTTCCAAGACTCCAGCCACATCCAAAAGAGGAGCTGCATATGGCAGTCTGCCATTCTTAAGAACAAATTGGCAATGGAAAAACTTCGCACAAAAAGTGGTGCTAAATATATCATCTGGAGAAATAAGAGATGGAGTCATTAGAATGTCTAATATTTGTATAACTATTCTACTCACTACACACTATTATCTGCTTATTAACTTACAATATTTTCATGGAAAACCAAATCATTATTTTACCTTGGGTAGAAATAATACTATGAGGTCATTTTCTCTAACAATTCCTCTACAAATTTAAGTCACTTAACAAATATGTTGTGCCTACCCTATGCACTCTTTGTACACCTACAGTTATCACCTTTGTGTGCATATATGTGGGGGCTTCTGAACTAGGCCAAAGGGACAGGGTAATGAGTTTGACACAGATCATGCCCTCAGGGAGGCAGACTCCTCCTCCTCCACACACACACACACACACACACACACACACACACACACACACACAAAGGCAACAAGTATAGGTGTATAAAAATTTCTAGGGGGACCTAGAAGACAGAGAAATTAACTCATTAATTTCAGTGCTTTCTGTGTTGGATCTTACATGGTGTGAACAGGAGGTCACCAGGCAAAGATAGGAGTAGATGAGGCTCCTGGCAGAGGGAGGGGTTGACACATGGAGGCAGGGGAGGAAATGGCACATCTGTGGAAGGGAAAGAAGTCTGTAGTGGATGCAGAAAAGGGTACTCAGTCGGGAGAACTGGCAAGACATGAGATAGGCATGAGTGGGGGCATAAAGCAAGAGCGTTGCCTGCTAAGGTCAGGATTTGGGAGTTTATCCTCTAGGTACTGGGGAAGCACAGTGCCCCTGCTTGAGCACTTTCAGTGACAAAGACCTCACCTCCTTTCTATACTTGGGCAGATCCACCAGTTAGAATGGGGAAGGTAAAGGAAGGATCTAATATTTATGGAGTGCTTCAAGCACTCCTCTAGGGGCTTCATATGCATCATCTCATTTAATCTCCCCAATAATCTTGAGAATTAGGCAATATTATCACAATTTTATAAAAGAGATACAGAAAGGTTAAATTACCCAAGAGCATTCAGCCAAGTGAGAAGAGCCAAGCTCTACTTCCTTAACCATGATATCTCCCTAGAACATTCTTCCTTTTATTGCTATGATGCTCATTCCTCTCAAAGTGACCCTCAGGAGATGGGTTTCACCATTTCACCCAGCGAGCCTCTGAGCCTCGCTTCCACAAGGTAGTCCCTCATGCAGCACAGCTGCTCCCTCTTCTAATTCAATTTTCTTCAGTTTAGTCTAGCTTATCTCTTTAGCCATTCAGATTTTGAATCTACTCACTATCCTGGTTACTCTTTGCTAAATGCATTACAGTTCAGCAACATATCTCTTAAAAATTTTTATGAAAGCAATGTAAATTATAGAAATTGTGAAAATATAGGAAAGAAAAAACTCGCCCATAATCCTATCACTCTAACAAAATAAGAACTATCAGAGTATTTCCTTTAGCTGCTTTTTATTCATGTTTTTACATGGATATAATAATTGAGTACATAAAATGTTATATTCTGGTTATTTCACTTGACATTGTATCAGAAAGTTTTTTCCCCGTGTCAGTATATCATCCTCAAAGCCATCTTTTTAATGGCTGATTATTAATTCTGAGTATACAAATCTCAGTTTGCTTAACTATTCTCCTATTGTCAGATATATATTAACCTTTTTGCTATTGCAAATAACATTGTAATGAATAACTTTGTCCACATAGGTTTTCTAGGAGTTTAGATTTTCCCCATAGCATGGATTCTCCAAAGTGGCATTATAGATTTTCAATGTACCTCTAAAAATGCCATGGTCAACCTAAATAAATGAAGAGGCACACTGCCCACATTCATGAGTTGAAAATTAGCAATCTCTCCCAGCTTCACTGTTATCCACTGAGTCAGAGGCTTAGCCCTGCAGTAATTAATCACTTAAAACCTACTTCTTTAGCTTCATATCCTCGTGGTGAAATGCAGAATGCATAACGGTTAAAAGCGTGGGTTGTGGAGCCAGATTGCCAAGGTTGAGCTGTTGGCTCTGCCACTGGTGAGCTGTTGAACTTGGAAAGTTACATATGCTCAAAGTACATCCATTTCATTATCTGTAACAGGGGGATGATAATAGTACTTGATTCCTGGCACTAGTATGTTGATTATATGAGTTACTATATGTGAAATCCTTATAATAATACCAGGTGCAAAAGATCGCTATGTAAGTGTTTGGTATTATTATTAGTGTGTACTTTGGATTCAGGCCAACATGAGTTCCAATCCTGTGTCAACCGCTTAGTAACTGTATGAATATGTGATCTGAGGTGATTTATTCAGCCTCTCTGAGGCCTCCAGGCTGTTGCTGACCCATTAGTTAGTGGCCTCCGGGTAATGAGCTAAGCACTGCTGGAGAAAATTACACAATCCACAGATTGGAACCTGTATAAATATAATGTCTTCAATATCACCTGGAGCCTTGAAATTACATCATAATCTTACTATATTACCTTTGAGAGCCTTCTCTCTCTCTTTCAATGACTCTTTCAAACCTTCTCTAACCTCTAACCTCTGAACTTTGCCCTGACTGCTTCCTACCCTTGCCAGCTCATCCTGAGACTTGGCCTAAAAATTTTTAAAAATAAAATAAAATTACTTCATATATACTTCTAATATTTCATGTTTTTTGTTTTTAATCTTTAATACATCTGGAAATAATGATGTATGGTGTGAGGTAAGGATTCAAGATTAACTTAGGGAAATCAGAAATGTTTGTGATATTGTCTTCCTATCCGAGTATGCTATGTCTTTCCATTTGTTTAAGTATTCTTTTGTGTCTCTCATAGTGATTTAGTTTGTTCATATGGCTCTGACACATTTCTTGTTAAATTAATTTGTAAGGTATAAATTGATTCTTTTTATCCATTGTATCTTATAGTTGGTTGCTTTACATATAAAGACTATTTATTTCTATATATTTATTTGGCACACAACTTTTCTGAATTGGTATATTATTCTTAATGGTGTTTTTAGTTAATTCATTTGAGATTTCCAGGAAAAGTATATAAAATCTACAAATAATAAACATTTTACACATTATCACCCATTTCTAATACCTTTTATTCTTTACTTTGCTTGTCCTGGCTAAACTCCAGAACAATATTAAATTTTAATAATAATGGTATATAAAGAACACCTAGTCTTTTTCTTGATTATAATGGGAATGCTTCTACAGTTTCCCCATGAAATGTGATACCAGCTTTGGAGTTGAGATGGATATATTTTATCATATTAATGATGTGTCCATCTATTTCTATTTTATCAAGAATGGGTATTCAGTTTTGTCAAGTGTCTTTTAGCATCTATGAAGATGACTGTGTACTTTTTCTCTTTTATTCTATTTATAAAATAAAAATTTGTATAATACAAATGGATTTCTTAATACTGAGCCAGCCTCACATTCCTAAAGTAAAACCTACTTGGTCATGGTGTATATCCTTTAAAGTGCTATCTGATTCTATTTTCTAGTAAGGAGCTTTGCATCAATATTCTTAAGTGATATTATTATGTAAGGGTTTTTTTGTGTTCTATTTCTGTCAGATTTTGGTATCAACATCATGTGCTAGGTTGGATTTTCTAAAAAATACATTGCAATTTTTTCTTCTTGTTCTCTGTTCTGGAATGGTTACAATCTGTGTTTTTTTGTTTATTTGTTTGGTTGGTTTTGGTTTTTTTTACTAGTTTGGTTGAATTTCCCTGTGATATCCCATCTGGGACTGATGTTTTTGTTAAGGGGTGGGGCAAGTTTTCAATTCATTCATGGTGGTAAGTCTGTTTAGATTTTCTGTCTCTTCTGGAGTCAGTCTCAGTCAATTATATTTCAGTAGAAAAATCAGCCATTTCATCTAGTGGCTTAATTTATTTGTATAGAGTTGAGTAAATTGCCACTTATGAGTCTCTTAGTTTTTTCTGTGTCTCAGGTTATTTCTCTTTATTATTCCTTGTTTTACGTATTTGTGCTTTTTCCCTTTTTTTCTTGATGAGGTTAAGTTAACAAATTATCTATTTACTGCTGTTACCATTTTATTTGGGGAAAAGATGTTGAATTTATTAAGTACAATGATTTTCTTTTCATAATTCATTAATTTGCAGCTCTTGATTTATCTAGTTTTAAAATAGCATCTTTAAACTCTTGTCTTATTGATTTTGCTCTTGTATTTTTTAGATAAAATTGCTTCATGTTTTATTAACAAATTCATGCCATTATGTTGGTCATAGCTTTAGTTTGTTCCATAGTGACATTTTTTCCCTAGTACATTTTTTCACTTTTTTTTTTTTAGATTTTTGCATAAATTTTGGGGTGATTCCCTTCTTATTATTACTAATTTTTTAGTGACAAGAGTTCTTCCAGGACCAGTTAAGTCTGTGGCTGAATTTCAGACTAGCAGGAATTCTCTTCAAAACACAAGGTTCTGTGACTGAGTGCCTTTGGCCTTTACTTCTCTATTATCAAAAGACATTGGCCTTACCGGCTACCCACAAAGCAGCATCTCACTTGTCTACTTTGTCTCACCAACAAAGTGCTTTTCACAAATATGAATTTTTTATGTAATTTTTCATTCAATCCTGCCTTCCCCATTTCTCAAGATATGCCCCAAACTTGGTCCATGGGAAGCTACCATCTCCAACCTGCACACCCATTCCTATTATTCCAATATTGTTTTTGCTTTTCATGGTGTGACACATCCTGAAAAAGCAGCATTTCATCAGGAAGGCCACAAATCCATGACCATGGGAATCATCTCTTGGCTTCTTCCCTGTTTGACCTTCACAGAATAAATTGCAACTCAGGCTTTTGAATGTTCTCTGGTTAGAACAATTATGGAATTTAAATTTATTTTTTCTCATTCTCCTTAATGCTTTCATTTCAAAACTGGGAGATGCCTACCAAATTGATTCTAAGAGGCTATTTTCTCAAATGCATTTTCCAGAGACACATGTTTTACCTTTACACAGATACAAGTGGAATAGTTAACTTCCTTGTATTACCTTTTTTCCTGCCAGCCCAATCCTAGTAGCACAGCCAGGACCAAAAGGCTGGTTCTCAAACAACAATTGGAAGTTATTACTTCTTTCAGATAAGCCTGGAATGCTTTTTGGCAAACCAATATGTTGTTTCATTACGCTCTCTGTATGCTCAAGATACAGAAAGCAGGTGTAAATTCTACACATGGCTTAAATTCTCACCTGCTTTCATTCAATGCAATAGAAAATAATAAATCACCATATTCACAAAAAGAAACAGGTTGACAGAAAACAGACTATTTTTATAGCATACCTAAGATATATAGGGATTCATATATTTACTCAGCTATTTTAAAGGATCTACTCTTGCTCACTCCCTGGACAGCGAAATGCTGGGTTGCTAAGTTACTCGTATTTGACATCATCTCTTCCCTGACATCTCCGAATGTTTGACAGGTTCCCATGATTCACTGGGCCAGTCACCTCGGTACTCATATTACTCACTTTCCCAATGATGTCTGTAAAATCATTTAAAATTCACCTCATACACTAGCTGCAAACCCCCAGATTCCACAGGAAAATATTTAAACTGCTTCACAGACTCTAAGTGCATTTGGAAGCACACTGGATGGCTTACCTATATTGTTCACATAATAGTTGTTATAATTAAATTTAGCATCTTTCTTCTGGGTTGGTTTGTGTTTGAGAAAAGAGGAAATGATTACTGGGAGGCAAATAATGGGTAATATCTCTTATGGGCTAATTTGGTTCCATGAATAGCTCACCTCACATATGCATGCTATGTATTAAGTCCATTAGTGCTTTGAATTAACTCCAGAAAAGGTAATACTGCACATAATTTACCCAGTCAAGGACATTTTCACCTGCTGAAAAATTTACATATTTCCCAGTGTCATCAGTTAAAAGCTAGTCATCAGATTAACACAGGGTATGATCATTAGTTAGTTCATTTATTTGACTCCATCAACATTAACATTAATTATAGTCCAAATTATATTTAGCAATTGTTGTCTTTCTTGGATGGAACACTATATTACTATTTCAAGAAACTATCATTTTAAAAGTCCATGCCAGAATAAGATAGATGCTTTTTGAAACATTCTAGAAAGATTCATATTTAAGATAGCTATATAGAAAATCATTTGTATGATTCCAATTTGAATATTATTTATACATCAATTCGACAGGATATAAAATCAATTGCCTAATTATTGGTTAAATTTATAAAAGAAATTCTACTGAAAGGTGCTTGATTATGCTGCATAGTTATGATAATATAATCAAATTTCCTTTCAGACATAATTGTCTGACCAATTTTGCTCCCTGATCCATTCCTTTCCTCACTTGTAAGATGGGCTTTTTCATTTATTTCCCCGTCAAAAGTAAAAAAAAAATAATAATAACAAGTACTGTACATGTTTGTCCTGTAATTATTTGGTAAGTTCTTTCTATGCTAAAACTGTAAACTAAAACACAGATCTAATAAGTAGAATTGCCATAATTTAGAATGCTATATACACAGATCATACTGTAATCAAAAAGAGGTGCACATGTAGGTGTTTACCAACCTGATCCATATGGCAGGAAGAAATCTGTAAGAAGACACAGTTTATCAAATCAAGTTACCTAAATTCTAGCTAGCAAATTCAGCATCCCTCATTAACAGTGAATTACCCTTACAGATGTTTGCCTATGAAATTATCAACTATGAAAGGTACTTTGCTAGGAAACACAATCTGTTCAACATCATATCTAAAATAAGCACTCTGCACGTTTTTACAGAATTGAAAGCAGGGTCTCAAAGATATATTTGTACACTAATATTCATAGCAGCGTTTTTCACAATAGCTAAAACATGGAAGCAACCCAAATGTCCACTAACGAATGAATGGTGAAGCAAAATGCAGTATATACGTACAATGGAATGTTGTTCAGCCTTAAAAAGGAAGAAAATTCTGACACATGCTACAACATGGATAAACATTGAGAACATTATGCTAAGTGAAATAAGCCAGTCACAAAAAAGCAAATATTGTATGATTCCATTTATTCTGACTACTTACAGTAGTTAGAGTAGTCAGAATCATAGAGACAGAAAGTATTACAGTACTAGAATGGTGGTTTCCAGGGGCTGGATGGAGAGGAGAACGGGGAGTTATTGTTTCATGTGTGTGAATTGTGTACTGTATACTTAAAAGCAGTTATTTTACCACAATAAAAAAAAAGTTGGAATAAAAAAAGTAAAAATAAAAATAAAAGAAGTGCTCTACCTGCATTTCTGACTTTAGAAAGGAATTAAGGGATAGTTTGTTGATATTTCTAAGTAAATTCTTGCTAGGAACAAATAAATCAAACTACTTCAGAACAAAATCATCATTGAACATCCATTCTTAGCTAGTAGCATTTAGAGCAGGCTGCTCTCCTTGGCTTAACTCTTCCAGAAATGATTACTCTAGGACCCATAAAACCCCACGGAGCTCCAAAAAGAAGCTGCTGGTGGTGCTCATATTATTACAGATGAGCAGCCTAGGAATCCCTCATATGATAGATGAATTGTAGCTGCAAAATGCCATCACTGGGACCAGAGTTGTTATTATTTTTCATTTCTGTTTGCATGCGAGGGTAGCTTGACTCTAAAGAGTAAATGGCATGCTGACAGAAGCAAGTACACAAGCCCGGCTGCACTGCACAGATTGCTGCCTTTAAGTTTCTCATTTGTAAAATTCATAATAAGCAATAATATTATTCTTCACAAGGAGCAAAGACATCTGAATTTATACAGCTCATTTTGTGGGAGAAGGTCAGTTTGGTGGAAAGATATTAGAGGCTGGTGAATTCTCGTTTATTGGAAAAACTACTTGAAATTATTGTGGCGTAACTGAATTTGTACAATTTGAGGAAACAACAGATGCTGAAATTAATTATTGGCTGAAGCTATTATAATGTTAATGATATAGTGGACCAGAGCCTGTTCAATAATGATGGATTCAGGTAAGCTAGCAGGATGAGAAGAAATGGATAGCATGATGGTTGTCAGAGACTTGAGGACCTGTGATCTGGGCAAATTACTCTACCTCTCTGAGTTTCACCCTTTCCCAGTCTATGAAGTATGATTAATAATATAATCCTTGAGGATGGTTGTGAAGATTCAAAGACACATGTGCTTAAGGACGGTGCCTGGCATGTAGTAGACAGCACACTACTATTATTATTTCTTTTATTATTGGTAGTAGTAAATTCGATATTGTTTTTATTATTATTTGAAGTGAGATTTGAAAATATTGAAGAATGGCAAAAAGGAAGACAATTTCTAAGACCTGCTCAAATTATGTTGGTTTGCTGGTATTCTTACAGTTGCTAGAAATAAGTCAGCCACCGTGTGAAGCAATTTTTTAAAATCCAGAAACTGTCACTATATGCTTGTGATAGGGTGGGTGACCATTGGGTGGGTATAGAGCAAAGATCACTAGATTTAGAAAACGATGACCAGGTTCTATTTTACTTCTGTCACATACTAGTCCCACCCTTGGTTGCAGGTCATTTAATTTCTCTGGACCTCGATTTCCTGAAATAATAAGAGACTACCTTACTTTCTGTGATCAAAATAAGATAATGAGGTTCACATGCTTTGAAAAGCAGCCACCTGCAATAGGAAAATAAGGTTGTCATATCAGGTCGAGTTAGCTTGTTGTAATGTGGTTGCACCTGCAAGGATATGAAGGCAAGAGGGAAAGTGCTGGAAAACCAGACAAGGTGGGCTCCAGCACATTATGAGAACCAGTAGGGCAAAGAAAGAGAAATGGATGCACTGGTCTGGAGGGGAGCTGAGCCCATTTTCAGACAAATGGTGAGAGGAGCTTTCAAAGGAAGCCAACTGGTTTGAATTTGGACAGCATTTTGAAATAGGGGGCCAAACTAAAACACATGAGGCAAAACTATTTCCATTGCCTGGAGGACTGAGAGGCTAAGAGTGGTGAGAGGCTGGTTTTGTTGCACTTGGTTAATAAAAGAAGTCTGTGCCAATGTGAGATGAAGTGGGTTTGCAAGTGTTTGCTTGCCAGGCTGTCGAGGGGAAAAAGGGGGATGAGAGAGGTAGGAAAGTTGGTTAGAGCAAACAAGCTCAGATTTTCATGCTGCCGATGTAAACAGCATGTACAGTTTAAAGATTCCTTCACTGGAGGTGGGCAGTAAGACGGAGGGGGGAATAATTAGCGCCTGCTTTTTAGATAAAGAGATTGAAAAGCAATATAGCTAGGCAATTAGGGAATCTCATGAGCAACTGGATGCAGCTTCTCCCGCTCCTGGGCTGGTGCGCAGAGTGCCGCTCGGCGAGGAGGTGACTTTGCTCTGGAGCAAGGCAACAAACAGACTTACTGCCTTGTCTCGCCTCCAAGGTCCTCAAACCAACAGGAATGTGAACATGTGATTACAAAAAAAAAAAAAAAAAAAAAAAAGTACAGCAAGCACACTCCATTGTGACATGCAATGCCGTCTATAAAAATTTAAGAATTAGTCATAAAATTAGGGACATAAACTTCAGAAAGCTTATTTTTATTCTAAGCATGGGGGATGAAACGTTTCATTCTTCAATAAAGGAGAAAGCCCACTCATTAACGTTGTTCAAAAAAAAAGAATTCTATACAATCTATAGCCCTTTGAAGAAAAAAAAAAAAAAAAGACATTTCCCTAGATTCTTTTTCAAGAATAACAGAAGGACTTTTGTTACTTTCTCAAAGGGTGCTATCTTTTATGAGCTTATTAAGGCAACATGCTCCTTTTCTTTCCATGTTTAAGTGAAATTCTGTTGTTTCTCTAAGTGGCCCCTCCAGCAGACTGGAGTCACCAGCCTCTGACAGGTGTTCACCCCACTCCCCTCACTTAGTCACTGTGTGAACCACCTAGGCACGAAGGCCAGATTGCTCTTAAGTAGAGGATATCAATTGTGACAAATTAGGTGGTGATTTTGAGATGGGTCCTGCATTCCTTTGGGAGTTAAGAAAAAGACCACAGACTTTGTTTCTATTTGTGACCCAGGAGAGAAAGAGAGGAAAAACAAAGTTACTGTCTAGAGTAGAGTAAGGCATTTCTTTCAATGTTACTTTCCTTTAAAGAAGGCAGCCAACAAGCAAGCAAGGATTGAATGTATTTTGCCTGTGTCCACCCAATGGTATGAAGCCCAGTGTTTGAGGCAGCCCAGTGTTTGAAGCGGCTGGGATCCCAGGGTGCATCATGCTTGTGAATCCCTTAACAGCTGCCTTGCTTCCACCAGGGCCTTTGGCCCCAGAGACAGATGACTGAGAGGTTGCTGGGCTCTTATCTTACAAAAGTAGGCAGCATAGCCCTAATCCATACAGTTTCATCTCTGATCACATTATATGACTCGTCTCTTTAACAGTCAATAACAATGTTCTTGGGCTAAAACAGGTGCACAAATATGCACAACAGGTGAAGTCCGGTGGCAGGCTAACTCAATGGTAAACAGCTTTCTGTTCTTTATTATTCCTTTGGCTATCTTATCATAAGATTTGCTCCAAACACTGGGCAGCTAAGAAGGCACCTACCAGGGGAGGGGGCTCAGGAGGAAGTTGGGGTGACTTGGTAAGTAAGGGAGTGGGGTGCAGAATTTTAATTGGGACACAGATAGTTTTCTTTCCCAGACCAAAAGCCTGGGAAAGGCTACACTGATCATCATTTACCACAATAAGCAGCATTTACATACCACTTGGCAGCTTATAAGGGAGTTAGGGCAGGTATTATTGTCCTCTTTTACAGACGAGGAAGGCAGATTCAGAAAAATGAAGTCATCTTTACAGAGTCACACAAGTGACAAATGGTAGAGCTGGGACAGGAACTCATCCCCATGGCTCCTATGCTTGAGATGCCATATTGCCTTATGATGCCAGTAGCCAGAGATAGTAGGCAGACACATTTTTCTGGCTTGGTTTTGGTTTCTCCTTTTGGTTTCATTGTTTACTTTGGGAGAGGTCATAGCTACCTTTTTCAACTCAGTTCTGCATCACACGCCATTCCCACATATTTATTCATTCACATAAGCAACACTTCTCACAACATGCCATCATTTCGAAGTCTCTCCTCCCCTCCACCTTCCACCTCTCATCCCCTCATTATTGGCCACGGTCTCCATAACCATGTCCCATGGACATTGCTAGTGGGAGGCAGCAGTGAGGCTGAGCTGAGATTCCAGAAAGCTGAAAGGCAAAGATTTATGGATGGTGCTTGAACAGGGAAAGTCTCCTAAAGAAGCTGCTGAGTCTCCGTGTAAGAAGGATGCTGGCTTGGGGTGGAACCTTAGTGATACTAGAAGACTAGCTCGATTAGAGGATGGAGAGAGGACAGGTAAGAAATGAGACAGTTGGGATAAGCAGAAGGATAGAAGATTCCCCATCATGATATTCCTTGAAACAGAACAGTAATTAATTTAAACAGCTTAAGCAGATAGATTGTTTCATTATTAAAAGGCACAGAAATAAAGGTTTCAACTCACCCGCAAGATTTCCTCAACACAGCTTGGGTCACTTGGAAGGCTCACCTAAAACAAAATAAACAGAAAAAATAATTAAACACAATCTAGTTACTCTCAGAGAAGGTTATTGTGTAATAGTTTACTCTGTAGGACAAATTGTAAAGAAAGAAAATCGAGCTGCTGATTTTTTTTCCTATTAAAGACAAAGCAATTAAGTATCTGCAAATGACTAATTTTGTTTTACTTTAATGAAGCAATGAGACCACAGTGCAAAGTGCAAAAAATGACTCCTTGTTTGTCACTGATTTGCCTTGAGACACTGAGCCATTGCCCCTTCCCTGGGCTTGTCTTTGCTCATCTATACAAAGTGGGAGCTTGACCTTGCGATATTTAAAGCCTCTTCAACCTTCTGACATAGTTCAGTATCTTAGTCATTAAAAAGATAAGGCCTATATAACAAACTTCTGTGATTAAATTGAGCTCTTTTTGAAGTTGGGTGTCCAACCAAATGCCTACAATTCTTATCCAAAATACTAAGGGTAGACACCCATGTAAATTGCATGCTTGCCTTGGCACTTAGAGAGAATTTCAGAAATATACTGAGTGAATCCCATGAGCCATCTTTCCCAGTGTGACATCTTCTGAATCAGTCACCGTTCAGACCATTGGCAGAAACGTGCTGAGGACTTACTCCATGTCAGGCACACAGACCTTTCCTGCAGGGGCTCCAGAATCAGTGAGAGCAAGAAGATAAATACCAAAATAAGACATCAGCCTCAACGCAGTGCATGATGAGGAACTTGGGAGTGGGACAACTATCTAGAGAAATGTCTGCTGATCACCACATCACCTGTGCAGGTTATGGGCACCCTTCAAACACCTTCACCCTCTCCAGGATTGCAATCTGATCACTTCTGCTTCCCTCCTGTTCTGGTGAGGAGAAGAGTGGGTCTCTTTCATTCACTGCCTTGGGAGAAGAAAGGCCGGTTCTGTAAAGAGAGCACTGCCACAACATCTACACATCCCAGGCCTCTTGCAAGGGCAATTAGTTACTCTCTGATAGATTGCAGTATGAGCTCAACTACATGTGGGGAAATGGGGTATAGATTATGGCACAAAATTTCCTCAACTTTAAAAATTACATGTTAAAAAATATAGCAAATCTTCAATAAGCATTAAAGTCACTACTGCACATTCATTAATTTCAACCAGTATTTATGGAATACCTTCTACAGGTAAGAGCCTCTGCTCCAAGGACCATAAAATCCCAAGTAGGGGAAGTAGGCTGAGACCAAGGGCTGGCCATCCTAGGGTGCCCAGTACAGTCCCAGTTTATGCTTGTTTTCCTTGTGTAACCATTGATAGTATTTCCTTTCACCCTCAAAAATGTCCCAGTTTGGATGAAAAATTATACAGTCACCCCCCCCAATAACAATAATACTCTAATAGTAGGTACAAGAAACAGTAGAAGAAAAGGGTCAAAAAGGTGGCTGGGCATACGTGGTAAAAAACCTGAAATACAGATTTCACCCACAGGTGATTTGGCCTGGCACAGTTCATTCATTTATTCAGATCAACAAATTTTTTTGAGTGCCACCAGGCTGGTGCTAGGCAGAGGTACAATGGGTAGCAAAAGGAGACACAGTTTCCTCCCTTATGGCGTTTGCTGGCTCGACGGGAAGGTGGATGTGAAGAATCACACAGTAAAAGCGTAACTATAAACTATGGTGAATGCTATAAAGAAGACCATGCCATGGACAGTAGTTCTGCAAAATAAAAGGTTTTGTGTCCAAATAAGTGTGGGTAATGCTGCAATCCACATCCCCCTCTTGGAGATCCATGATGCAAATCAAAAGCTGTGAGACATCTGTCTAATTATTTTACTGCAGCACGTCCCCAGTTTCCTTGACCCTTGAATTCTTGGGTTTTTAGTTTTAGTTAGTTTTTGGTTTTGTTTTTCAATTAACAACTATTGCTATTCCATACAATGGGTGTTTGTAGAACATACACTGGGAGATGTTGGTCTAACATGTTCCATGATTATAGAACTCAACTGGTAATTCTTAGCTGCAAATAAAATCTCATTCCATTGCTCAATGCTCCAGCAACTGTATTTTCCAAGACAATTCTTGAACTAAAAAATACCTTCCCCAAATACCAAGGTCAAAAAGATTGTAACAAAGGCTTAAATCTTCAATATGACTGTTGCACTGTATTAGTGTGGGCTGCCTAACCTAAAAATGCATGGCCTAGTCTCATGTAAAGGTCTTTGTTCTCCTTTTTCCACACACACACACACACACACACACACACACACACACACACATCAACATTAATTTTTAAGTTAAAGAGAAAAAAATATCAGCAAAATGCAGACACAGCAAGAGCACCTGCCTATGAGTCAAAGAGCTGACTTATTATTTGGGAACAGGACTTAATAACTTTACTCTTCTGAGTTCCAGTTTCCCCAACTGTAAAATAATAATAATAATAATAATAATGATAATAATACTTGTCCCTTTTAAACCACAGGGTTTCTGTGAGCATCAAATGAAACAACTGCTGTGAATGTACTTTGTAACCCACAAAATCCCACACAATGAGTCAGGTTATTACCCTTGTCCTGTTGTTTTCCTTTTATTATTAAGTTCAGTCTTCTTGTCTTTACAAACTAAGATCTGACTCACTCTTGCCAACTGCAAATAGCATCTCTACACCTGGAATTATAAATATCCACTTCTTTGTGGGAGGAAATACTGTCAAAATAGAAAGAGTTGTGGACTCTGGGGCTTTACAGCAAATCTAATAATGACTATTGGGGTCAGTAGTACTCAGAACTGAGAAGAATTCTACAGACAAGAGCAATCAAATAAATATGTATCCACACTCAGTGTTCAGATATTTTTCTTTTTTAGAAAATACTGGAATCCAACATTCTCATGAAGTCACTAATTCCACAAATCCATCTAGCCCAGCCCCACAGCTGCTTTCCCAGAAAGACAACTACATTTGAGCTGCAAGTGCTTTTTAATTAACCAGCAAACATTTCCTACGTGCCTAGAACAGTGCAAGGCATGGGGGGTTGGGAATACAAATCACTAGGAGAATCAGTCTGTTTCGCTCAGAGTTAAATGTCTAGATGGGACAGGAAAACAAACAATTAGAGACCCACTGGGACATACATCGTAAGGTAGTCCTGACAAGGGTAATAGGATCGTATTCATTTCCCCACTGTCTGCCTATTCATCAGTTCTCCCATTTATTTCTTTAGACAACAAATCCTGATTGAGCTCACACTGTGCTCAGGATGGTGCCAAGGGGGAGGATTTAAAGACACTACAGACATCATTTCTGCCTACAAAACGCCACACAAATTGGAGAGACAATATTTACAGGGGAAAATAGACAATACCAAACAGGAGGTCTGATTTAGGTGGCAGGGAAAGGGTACCTACCGGGTTCATGGACAGAGTCATGTCGGACAGAAGCTCCCAGCTGCTGAGGTCCCCACTGTAGTCCTCACTCCATATGGGAGTGAGAGGCCAAGGATTCGACATGGCTGAGAAGTGGTGGGGCCACCTGAGGCCACTTCAGTCTCTGTGCCCCCTGCAGAGCCTCGCTGGGGTCACTCTGCACACTGGAAGAAAGCTGCACTAAGGCTGGGGCTCTGCCCCGAATTCTGTCCTCTTGCACTCTCTTTCTCTCTCTCACACACACACACACCCACGCCTCTCTCCCAGTAATTCTGGAGGAGTCACTCGGACAGGTGTGAAAGAAAAACTGAGGAAGAGAACTAGTGGTGGCACTGGGATTAGAACTGCTGCCCATCAAGTTGCCAAACTGCTGCTTAATTCCAGAGCCACCTTCTCCTCTCTTTAAATCCACTCTTGAGTATTCAGATAGTTCACAAAGCG
Source organism: Propithecus coquereli (assembly GCF_000956105.1). Lineage (NCBI taxonomy): Eukaryota > Metazoa > Chordata > Mammalia > Primates > Indriidae > Propithecus > Propithecus coquereli. The sequence continues at coordinate 672,963 of NW_012156284.1, forward strand.
CAAGTTAGCCACTCAGAGCTGCAGCGTCCTTTCTCGCTCCCCCTCTCCGCCCCCTCCTCCTGGAGCAGAAAGCAAGCTGCACAACGCACAGGGGGAGGCTGTGCTCTCACTCCTGGCCCCAGACGACCCTCTTGTGCTGGGCACGGACGTGGTCCTCTGAGGGCCAGGGAAGGGAGGCGCATGTCAGGCAGGTGGTGAGCTGACTGAGAGCTCTTACAAGTGCCTACCCTGTCTGCATCTGACAGTGCAGGATGCCACCCCCTGTAGCCACAGAGAGACCACGCACAGATCATCTGCCTGGTGATAAACACCTATCTTATGACATAATCAGGGTATCTTTAAATTATCAAATATTCAATTAACTGCAGCAACAATAAATGAATTACATAGGATGTTTTAATCATTCTGGAATTAATCAGTTTGGAGAATACTTCTTGGAGATTAGGGTAATACAAGATATCAGAAATACCCTGATTGTGGCATTGAGAGGCATAAGCAGCAACTAGCACTAATAGAAAACATGAAGATTAATGTAAAACATTAAAAGAATAATGATCACTACATGGTTAACCTAGAGAAGCTGAATGCATGCCATTGAGTACATTATTATTAAGGGATTGTGAGGGAAGAGAGGTCATTTTTTTTTTCTAAAATCATCCTGAGGTTGTCCCACAGTACATGGAAATTGGAGTCCACTAGTCTAGGCATATTCCACCTTGACAAAGACTTCTCAAAGTAAAACTTAAAAATAGCAAGTTTAATTGCAAATTAAATAACTGGGCCCAGTTAACCAATATATACAACTGACACCAATGGCAGCTTCCAAACTAATTCAGTTTGTATTTTCATTAACAAATTGCCACATTTATCCCCATGATTGATATGTGGGACACAGAGCTCCCTTGACACAGAATTACTAATAAAATGAAAGCTCAGGTTATGATATTGTACTACCAAATGAGTTTTTAGTCTTTTTAAAATTTTTAATCCCCATCATTGGTCATTTGTAAAAACAAGGGATGGCAGCTTCTGAAGTTCTTATTTGCATGTGTTTTGAAATCCCTTATCTCCCCACCAAGGGAGTCCCAGTTTTCCAAAATGAATTTGGAAAACTACAAGCTCAGTTCACACTGGGATCTGTCTGTCTCTTGCTGCCTGCCTCACCTTAACCTGTCCCTATTCTAGTTTGTATTCATGAGTCTATGATTAAATGAGAACAGTTAATATTACATTAGCTGTAGACAGAAGTCCTTAGGTAATATAACTTTAATCAAAACAAAAACGATTTCACAACAGTTACATGGTACAGCCATGGTACAGCTCATCTTCCAATTTCATTTTAATACAGCAAAAGTCCTGGGTGTCCAAAGAGGTGGTGTTTACTTGGAAATATTATTTCTTGCCAATTATTAAGGAAGTCACCTGGTCAACATAATTCCTGTAAAATAAGCTAAACTGCACCATTACCTCTAAGAAAGAAAAGAACAAAAAGTAGAGCATGTAGATTATAGGAGTTTAACACAAGCCATTCTAAGCATAGTGTGGGAAATGATCCTTTGTCTAGAGTCACACATGGACATAAAACTAAAAATGAAGAGGTAGCAATGAACTATTATTTGAGCAAATAAATGAGATAATTTAGTATATTTTCTGGGGGCTCCAAGGGGCAGTGAAAAGAGCATTGTCTTTGAAGCTTGAAAGACTTGGATTTAAATCCCAGCTCTGAGACCTAACTTACTTTGTGACCTTGGGTCAGCCACTTAGACTTTTCTGAGCCTCTGTTTCCCTATCTGTGTAACAGAAAGTTTTTAAAAATCCACTTCTAGTATTTTTGTGAGGTTGAAATGAAGTGGGGTATATAAGAACATCTTAGCCTAGTAATGGGTACATGTTAAGTCCCCATCAGCACCTTCAATTCTAAGTTCCCTCAAAGGCCCTTAGAAAGACATTGGCACCCTGAGCCTTGGGACCACTGAGGAGACAGTTTGGTCGCCTTGCAAATTAGCCCTCATGACATCTTATGAATGTTGCTAATTACTAAATCCTGTTCAGGGGCACATTGTATAAGAGTCTCAGGCTGCTGCTCCATCTGCTGGCTCTTACTAAAGGTGACAAACAAGGCTGGAGTTGGGACTTGAGAGGGTATGACAAGGGAGAGGAGGGGGAGCAGGGGGGGAGGGGTGGGGGAGGAGGAGGTGACATGCTTCATTATGAGGACATCTCTTCACTGATTACATTAGGTATGGGCAACAGCAGAATGCATATGCCGAAAGGCCCATCATCAGCTGAGAGTACCTAATGGCAGATGGAATTTCAAGTGAAGAGTCCTTAATTCAGTGGGTTCTGAATAGCCATTAGCTCACTGTTCATTTGTTTGGTCTAATAACTAGTTTCTATAGAAAAGTGAGCTATAAATGTGGAGGGGGTGAGAGTATGTTACAGTCTTAAAGCAAAATAAGGTACACATCTAGAAATATTACTCTACGAAACCAAGACCCTATCTAGAAGTGCCTTGCTGCCTGCCCCCCGAGGATGCCCTGCCTCAGGTCACCTGGGCTAGGCAGTGAGGTCATTCTGCCCATACTCATGCTCCAGCTGTGCAGTCTCTTCCAGCCAGGTTCCCTGGGACAGATCTCATATTTACATATTCTTCAGGCTTCTTATCTAGATTATTTCATTCTAGGCTCAGACTCAAGCTGTGTCTTCCAACTTCTCTTTGTCAGCCTCCCAGCCTCTGACCCCACTTGCCTGCCCCTTCCTGCCTATGCTCTTCTTGACCTTCTGTCTGCTCGTGGTGCCAGCCTTACAACCCGCAGCCTCTCTGGCCATGGTCCCTTCCTTTCAAATTCCTAGGTAGGCAACCAAATCCTCAGAGCCTGCAAGATACCCACTTCTGTCCTGAGTTCTAGCACTGCAACCAAGCACCATTTAGGATTAAAATCTAGATTCCACTAAATCCCTACTTACTGCACTTCCATTAATGTTAATGGCTGTCTTGTGTGCAGGCTCATAATCTCTCCTAGAAAAAGAGGAGACTGCGAAACTAGAGATGTACAAACTGAAGCGAACCAATTATGATCTGAATATATGAAAAAGATATATCAGGAAGCAAGTTTTCCTTTGATTTCTGTCAATTAAGAAGTAAATGTTAGAGTTTTAGGAGTTGTCATGTGCTCCTGACCTCTCTAATGATCACAGAAAACTCTCATAGTATAAAGCAACTAAATAACTGCAAAGCAGTGATCTCAGTTTCAGATAAGGTATATATCTCATAAGGCAATGAAAAGAACCTGACAGTCTGGAAACAGTAGTTCCCTGTCCAAGCTCTACCACTAATTAGCTGTGTGATTTGGGACAATTCACTTCCTTACACTCCAGCCTCCAGCCTACACAGCCTATACAATGAAGGCATGGGAATATATTACAAGTCCCCAGTGTTTTGTATTTCACATAACAGTACAAAAATAATAGGGGATACATATAAGATTACCAACTTTGTGTTTTGTCAATAAAAGATGCTGTAAAACAAAATCAACTACTATCACTGTTATTTTGTAAAAGAAAGAATATAATATCCAAGAGGTAAGAAGGGCACAATCTCAGAATAAAGGATGGTTTTTTGAAAATATAGGACAGTTAACAAACTTATGGTAAACATCTAACATGTATGCATGTCCGTGTACAAACACACACACACACACGCACACACACACACACACACGCACACACACACCATTGTTCTTATATTTCCTATTTTGATACAGAACAACACCTTCACCTTCGGCTGGTCACCAGCTGAGATCATCTTTCGGGTATCTTTTGGATTCTATGATTTTATTTGCCCTCTATTTTATTCTATCCCATATTCTATATTTTGCTGTATGTAGTAGTCTGCTTTTAATGTTCAGTTCTCTATCTCTGTGGTCCCCAGCCCCTGGGCCACAGCCCGGTACCAGTCTGCAACCTGTTAGGAACTGGGCCATGCATCACTGCCTGAGCTCCACATCCCCTATTCCCATCCATGGAAAAATTGTCTTCCATGAAACAAGTCCCTGGTGTCAAAAAGGTTGGGGACTGCAGCTCTATCTCCTATGCATGGACTATTTTCAATGTGAATTATTGATGCTAATTGTCAAATCTCAGGTATACATCCTCTTCCCCTGCCTGTGGTTTTTAAATGTGTGAGAAATACAAACTAATTTTTGTACTAACCAGTATAAACATACTTAAGAAGGCAAACCTTATGTAACAAGTCATTTATGACATGTAGTATATATGTACTATAGACTTCATCTATAAAATAGAGTCATCCTAAAATGAAACTCAACCAAAAGACCATTTATACTCCCTTTTGCCAGGAGGCCACATTCCACATAACAAGGCATATTATCTATCACATGTCACGCATCCCAAAGCCAAACATGAATTCTTCAGAGTGGCTACAAAGGCAGGAGGAAAATTAGGCAAGCATGGGGTCCCAAAAGCCTAGGAAAAAAAAACTGCTTCAAGGAGAAAGTGGCCATTAATTAAGATGCATATGTAGAATTGGCCATTGGCTTTGGCAATATCTAGGTCATTGGCAACCTTGGTCAGAGCTGTTTCAGCGACATGGTGGGGATGGTAAACCTGGTTGTGTGTTGAGGACATAATGGGAAGGGCAGAAATGGAGAGAGTGAATAAACAATTCCTACTGTCAAAGGGAGTAGAGAAATTGGATGAGAGGAAATGGTAGTGTGAGGTCAAGGTTTTTGTTTGGTTTTGTTTCTTAAGAGGGATGATATTAAGGCATATTTATGTACTGATGAGCAGAACTCAGTGGAGAGGGAAAAAGTGTTGCAGAACAGAAAGTGGATGATTGTAAAGCAAAGTCCTTGAGAAGGAGAGAGTGAATCAGGACACAGTTGGAGAGGCTGTGCTGAAATAGGGGCACAGACACTTGTGGACACTTCTTCCATTGTAACAGGAAGGAAAGCAAAGTAACTAGGTACATAAGCAATTGGGTTGGAGGCATGAAAGATGAGATGGTGCTTGTCTGATTGTACGTATTTTTCTATACGAAGTATGTGGCAAGGTCATCAGCTGAAGAGTGGGGTGTGGTTATCTGAAATTGGAGGAGAAATAAAGGTAGCAATAATATAATTGTCTTGGAGAACAGGAACATGGAACCGTGGATTTGCTAGGGAAGTAGAACAGAACAATCTGTCAGTGTTGAAGGGAGAGTGAAAGAGTGACAGTGTGAAACACTGATGGAGGTTCTGTGCATACCCAGGGTATAGAGATAAAGGAAGAAGGAAGCAGGGCTAAAGAAGGGAGTTGAGGGCCAAGTAGCTCTGATGATTTAGATGGAGGTGTTACTTTGCTCCTCACTATTAGCCTCTGTGCTTTGCAACACTGATTAACCGCGGCTCACAGTTCTCTAACTGGTCTAATCTATAAGAGGCTTCATTCTGAATGGAATAAGCAGAGAGCCCAGGAGTAAAGTAACGACTTTCTGGGACACCAACCTGGGTGACGCCTGTAATAGTATCCAGAAGGCTGGATGGAATAAAGGACAGGGCCAAATATGGTTCCAAGGCTTGAGAATCTCCTCTGGGGCTAACTGAATTCAACTCTGTCTCTAGGGGAGCACAGACAACTCTATTAACCCTTATCCTTCCGAGAGAGATCATTCCTATACAACATTGGAAGGAGTTTCTTAAGTGTTTTAAGAACCATTTTTAATCATTTAGATATTTTGTATTTAAGAAAACATTTTACACATTTAATATATGATTGTTACCACAAAACATTTTAAAAGACAATTATCTTTTATAATGTCTTGGATTGACAGGTTTTTCAAAGCATTTATGGTGTTTAAAGATATAAGGACTTCTTCGTTAAAAAAAAAAAAAAAAGTAGAAATTCAAGTTTTCCTGGTAGCTTCTGAAGATATTACCATGGGCACATTATGGGGTCTTAAATTAAGTGCTATAACCCCACTTACAAAAGGAGCTTTTAAATATGTATCTTTGGCTCTTATTTTTTGAGAAGAAAGGTCTTTCCTTGACATTCACAATCCCTCACACTAAAGAAACTATTACAGTCTCCTTCTAAACACATAGGTAATGATTTAAACATCTGTTTTAAAATGAGAAACCAAGATTTCAGTTTGATTTTCTTTGAGCTAAATTTCCCTTAAAGCAATGTAAATGGAATAGACTTTATAAACTGTCCCCACACATGCCCTCAATAAAAATGTGACAACAAAATACACTTGATAGAAAGTGGCTCCACTTTCAGACTAACCTCTAACGAACTTGGCGCCTTATTGACTCTCTAAACCCTGCACTTCGGATCGTCTTAATTGCTAGCGGATGACACTGCAATTCCACAGGAACAGCGCTACAATTGCTCTTCTTTGACAGTGATGCTCCCAAAGAACAAGCCGTGTGCATGGGAACTGAATCCTCACTGGCTCCCCTATTATTTATAACTCTAATTAAAACACTTTTATCTATTAATGCCAAGTGACAATGCTAAATATATTCAGGGAAGTTCACATTTTTTTCTATACTTCTGAAATCTCTTAGATCTGTGCCCACTTACATGTGGTTTAACTACTCACTAAAATGAAATGATAGCTAAGAATAACTCACTTTCATTAGATTTATAAATCTCATTAATTAATTCTACATCTCCAATGGTGTAGAGACCAAACTCAAATGCAAGATCTAATTAAAGAGAAGTAAAAAAAAAAAGAAAAAAAGAAAAAAAAACGTTAAGAAACAACACTGAGATTGAAACACAGAAGTAACTGTTTAGCCTCAAATTAATGAGGCGCTATGCTAAGCAAGCATGTCCATTAATCCCTAATGAGGATTTTAAACACATTAAAACTTTCCAATACAAAATGTTTGCCTTTCTTTTATCCAATAACAAATAAGCCAATAATTTTCTGGCTCTAAATGACACTATTAACTGTCACGGCATGTTTTATTTGACAAACCCTCCATTCAAATACTGTAAAACCAATTAATTTGCCTGCTGTGAAATGTGTTTCTTGATAGCTTTTATGTGATTTTTTTCCTCTCAAAAAAATGTAAATAGGAGGTCAATGTAGGTGCCTGATTTTGCTTTAAAAATATGCCATAATAGTTATAGGTTGTATGCTCAGTTTGCATTTCAAGTAAATTGAAAGACAACCTCTATTTTGCTATCTTCAATCTCAGATTGGTCTCCTGATAAGTAACACTATGCCAGAGGAATAGTTTGATTATCATGAAGATGGTCGCATATTTGATAAGGGAGAGTAGGCAAAATTATCACTTCATTCATTTATAAATAATGATTTTCAACCCTGGTTCCTTATCCTTCTTGCTTTGTTAACCGACTTGGCTTTGTTACCTATCTCTGGGTACATCCAGCCTCCCCAAAAGTACACCTACATGTGTGTCCTAGAAATCGCTCTCTAAAACTGGAGTTTATTCCTGACGCTTTTATTTGAAAAGACCACAATTTGTTATACTTTTTTGTTGGCAGAAAAATCAATAAAACAAACACAAGAAGTTCCTGTTTCTTAAACTCCCCCAGGGCCTTACTTAGTATCTCCAGTTAGCTAGAGAGATGGCCCCAAGGCCCCATCTGTCCAGCATTTATGGGACACTTTGAAACTCCTGGCTCATGGAAAGGCATGGCACTTTTCCAGAAAATCACTCTGCAAAACACAGACCCTTGACACAGTGTGTGTCATAAAGAAAGGGTCTGTGCCATTAAGTGTGGGCCTGCTCTGTGGAGCGTCTCAAGCACATTGCATTATACACTGAAGACCAAAGAAAGAGTATTGCATGGTGTACCATGGTTTATGAAGCCTAACAGTTTATGCCAATTAACATGGACAGCATATGCACAGCACCAATGATCCTAGCTTGCCTCACACCCATAGGAAAAAAGTTATTGATTATCTCTCAGCTGTGAAAGTACGCAAAATAAACAGACACCTGGCAGGTGTTTATAAACGCCAGGTAAAAGCACAACAGATTACTGATAAAGCAAACTCTTAATGAAATAACTGAACTTACTCTTGACCAAAATCAATGCATTGAAGTACTTTCAAAACTGGGGTTTGGAAAATTTGTTCATGTTAAAGAAGTAATCCCAAACGAAAAATATACATTTCATCCCTACTATGCACAATGCACTGAGCTAAGCATTCTGGGAAATTTGGTAGATGATAAACAGTGGATGTCCACAGGAGTCTATGGTTTGAATGTTTGTCCTTTCAAAAACTTATGTGGAAATTTAACAGCAATTGTAACAGTATTAAGAGGTGGGTCCTTTAAGAGGTGATTAGGCCATGCAAGCTCTGCCCTCATGAATGGATTAATGCCATTATCACAGAAGTGGGTTCCTAATAAAAAGACAACTTTGGTCTCCTTCTGCCTCTCTAACTCTTGCTCTTTCCCCTCTCCCCTTCTGTTTGTCCTTCCTCCAAAAGATGCCTTCTGCCATGTTATGACACAGAAAGAAGGCCCTCACCAGATGCTGTCACCTTGATATTGGACTTCTCAGCTTCCAAAACTGTGATGCACTAAATTTCTGTTTGTTGTAAATTACACAGTCCCAAGGATTCTGTTATAACAGCACAAAATGAACTAAGATAAGGGGTATATACTGCACATGAGTAAGATAAGACCTATAAACCTAAAATGAGTAATAACAGTGCAAGTTAGCACATATGTTTTGATCCCTGAATCATGCACATCGTCAGAAGAAGGATGTTTCTTTGAGTGGGTACCAGAAGCAGTTTTCATGACATGATTTACATGGGAAAATATGGGACTGTCCACAATATCCAGTTATGGGGAGAATAAATTGAAATCAGGACTATCCTAGAAACCTCAGATCATGTGATGATCCTATTTTAGAAAGTCAAATACATGGCTCTGACAATAACTATAACAGGGAATCGTAGAAGAGAAAACTGTCCATGGATCTGGGGTGCTCAGATAAAGTAGTGAGATGTAACACTAACTTTGAATAAGAGAAAAAATTCAGATAGGCAGTGACTATGGCATTTTGAAAAGACAAAACGTAGTTTCCTGAAAGTAACTTAGTTCTGGCACAGTCAAATGTAATTGGCTAAGAACAGAAAATGTGATAGATTAATCTGACTAAAGAGTTTCTCTGAGCATGCTGTGCATTAGTATATAACATTCTGTCCCTGTCCTCAGGATTGCCTGAGTGTTTCATGAGATCTTAGTTAACTTTCTTGAACCAACTCTTTTGAAGAAACTCTATTGGTTCACCAATAAACTGTAAGACTTTGGGCCAGTCACCATTTCCCCAGATGTAAAACAAAGGGGTTGGCCTAGAATCCAGTCTCCAAGATGACTCCTGTCTGTTAAAAGAAGTCTATCAATCTGTGGTCCAAAGAAGATTAATTCCAAAGCTTCCAGTTGTGTTAGCTGATATCTAATTAGTAGAAGTTTCCAGTCTAAAATTAAAAGCTATGCCTTTTACAGGTACAAAGCCCCCATGATCTACAAAAGTAAAAATGTCCAACCATTCCAGCAAGCATTTTTGTAATGAAAACAGACAGGCAACATGCTTTAGAACTTCAGTGGAAGCATTTAAATGTGGACAGATCAATTTTTAATATCAGGGAGACTACAATGACAATTAGATGTCATTTTAAAAAATAACGTGCTGGCCACGAAGCCAAAGTGCCTCAATCATGGGGGAGCTTCTCATTGAGTAAGAGGTTATTGCTAAATGCTAGTGAAAATATAATCTATACTTGGCTAAGTCAATAAACTTGAAGCTGAAACATATAGAAATAGCTCTATGTGAAAAGATTATTTTGAAGAAACCCATAATTGTTCCTAAATCTTCCATTTTATTCAAGATTTAGGAATGTACTGAGACCACCAGACATCAAGTGTGCTGGCGACCTTTTCAACTGTCAGACCAGACAGATTTTTATCTTATGCGAATCAACCCAAAGCCTCAAAGGGGAAGTGCCAGAGTATGAATCCATTCCACTGGACAGTCATTGAAATTATAATTCAAAGTTCAACTTACTTTCGCATTTTCTACTGCAATACTTTTGGCAGCCCAGGGCAGAAAGTCAAAACCTGATTTCCAAAGGAGACCACTTCTAGTGGTTTCTAAATGTTGACAGCAAGAATTCCTTCTTGTCAAAGAGATCAGCAGATGCTGGATTTCATTAATTTACTTTCAATGACTGCTGCTCACTCCTAGAAAGCCTTTCTTTACCTAAGGATGTTGACCTGTTGTAGGACCCCATCAGAAAGAGACTGGAAGAGACACTGATATATTAGGAGATTGGGAAATTCCCTCCAGTGGCCTTCACAGACTCCACAACTTCCATTTATTCTCACTGATGCCACGAGCACAAAAAAAAAAAAAAAAAAAAGATTTGTAGCAAAGACATGTACCTGGAATTTATAAAAGCACCCAATTCAAGACAAATAAACTCACCAATACACGCTAAACTATAAAGTGTTATTTGAAGATCCTTAGAATCTGTTTTAAGGTCTCTCTTCATGCAAATGGATTATCATAAAGAAGAAAGACCTTTTAAATCTAAAATAACATACTAATTTAAATGGTGCAATTAGTAATATTTAGTGTGCATTTAGTTGGGTATCTAAAAATCTCTGGGCTGAGAGCATTCTGTAAATAAAAATTTATTATGATCACACTAATATTGAAATTATCAAGCCTGGCACTTAAGTATACTTATAAAATACGCTTCATTACCTTCTAAGTGTTTTGCCTTTGTTTTACAATCTGTGCTCAAAAGCAAACCATGACACCTTATCAGGATGCTACAAAGTTTTAGAGCAGTATCTAACATCTATTATGTAATGTTAAGCTTTCCAATTAGCATTTCCAAGATTCTCAGTTTCTGTTCTCTATAAATGATGATCTAGCCCCAGGAGAGATCTCCTAAACCCTTAAAATGAAGATATTAACCTTTTAATTCAAAACTCTAAGAACACGCCCTGATGTCATATGAAAACAAAAAGCAATGAGGAAATTTACATGAGAGTGATATTAAGAATATTTTCTACTATTACTCCTACTAAGACCATTGCTAATACAAATAATTCCTTGGAAGTTTAGAGTCCTTACCAGGTTACAAAGTCCTTTTACATCCTCTCCATCCCCCACACAAGTATCACTTTTTTCTCACAACTCCTCTCCGAAGTAGGCAAAGAAGATAGAATGAGTTTCATTGGTTAAGATGAAAAAAAAACTGAGTCTTCAAAAGCTGTGGTCCCCAACCCTGGGCCACAGACCAGTACTGGTCTGTGGCCTGTTAGGAATGAGGCCACAGAGCTCTGCCCTTCTCCCCCACCCTCATCCATGGAAAAATTGTGTTCCATGAAACTGGTCCCTGGTGTCAAAAATATTGGAGACCACTGTTCAAAAGGTTACATGACTTGTCTGAGGTTTTATGGCTGGTCAGTGGTGAAGACTAGCACCTGGGTTTTTGGCTACTCAGTCCAGTGTTTCTTCCACTATTTCATGCTGCTGGTCTTTAACACATTAACTGCCATGTGAATTGTATTTAACTCATGCTAGTTTTGAGCCCAGGGCCTTGTGAAGCAAAACCTGGGCAAAACCCTGCAGTTTGCTTGTGAAAATCTTACTTGTTGATGTTCTTATCGTTACAATTAATATTGACAAATTAATTCTAAAATTGTGGACTAAATGAATAGAAGTCAATAAATATCATTTTTCATTAAATTTTTCATTAAATTAGAAAGGATCATTTTGTTTTCAAAGTTTTTATTCTATATTCATAATAAAACACCATGGCCCCAAGGAAAAATGTTTTTTCTAGTGTGGCAGTCAATTTGTTAAACACAGATTTATTCACAGAGTCCCCAGTAGAGCCATAGCAATTCAGAAGCCAAGGTGATGAACTACAACGAACCCCTCCCCAAGATGGGAGGTCACTTATCTTTGTTATAAGGCAAATAATGGTATCACAATGTCCAAACTGACTATCAACATAAAAGGCAAAATGTTTTAGGCCTAAAAAGGGACCTACAAAATGGCACACTAAAAACTTGAGAGTGGAAGAAGAGCATCTTGAGGGAACATAGCTTGGGCAATGATGACTCTGAGTCTGTACATGAAGAGCACATGCTGTTATCACTAATAGGCCAACCCTTTCCTCCAGCCAGGACTCCAAAGTGGCTAAACACTGAGGAATCAGGTTCAGCACTGAGTTCAGCACCTTAATACTCTAGTTCTTGACTCCTCCTTTAGCTTTTGTTTCTTGGTCATTTTACACCCAATTGAAGGAAATTCCTCCGGGTTCATTGGCAGTCCAAAGTGCCCTGAATACTGTCCTCCCACCAACATCCACAGTCAATATTGATTTTAGGAGTTACAAATTTGTGGTGAAATGAGCTCACTGGTGCCATAACAAGGCCATGAGAGAATGAAGGAAGGCACTTACTCATTCAACATGGCACTCTTCCCATTTCATTGCTCCTTTCAAGGAATACAAAAACAGCCACATAGAGCAGGCTGGGGCGACTCTTCCATCTTTAGAAATTCTGGTTACTTACAGTAAAACAGGCAATCTGAAAAACGACTGACTCTGGCAGCCAGCCATTACAGGTACAATAGAGGCCTTTGGCCCAAAGTATTAAAGCTCTGACTGAAATCTACTAAACATGCTGGAGGACAGGGAGGGGAAGGACCAGGTGATAAATGAAATATCTCTGATAATAAATGTGCCATCCTTGACATGCAAAGCTAATGCTGCTCGTTCATTCTCAGCAGAACACTTTTGAGTTGCTTGTCCAATAATGAATGGGCACATTCATCTCATAGTCTTGTCAGAGAAAGGGCTCTGGGGATTATACGTTCTAACCATTCTACCTGCTGGCTCATTTTAAAAATGAGGACAAATGCAGTGCAGAGAGGTGAAATTATTTGCCCAGGGTCACACAGTCATGTGAGTGGAAAGCCTAGGATTAACCTCAATCCACCTGCTAGAAAAGGCCAGATTCTTATCGTTACATCATGCAACCACTGGTTACATTATTCCCATGACAGGAGACTCATTACTTCATGATTCTATTTGATTTAATTCAATTCATTTCAATTTAAGCAACTCAAGGAGCTCTAATCAAGTTTCTTCTACTGGGAGATCCCCTAGATCTATCCACACAGTCTCCTCCATATTCTGTTGGGAAGAAGCAGGGATGGGGGAAGGGAACAGGATTGTGTACCACGTTACCCCTGAAAACAGATTCCAAATATAGTACCTCTTCAAAAAATGTTAAATAGTGTGATGACATGGTGATTGTTAAGACTGTGACAAAAAGATGTATGAGAAAGCAGTGTGAAAGCAGGAACAGAAGCTACATAAAAGGGAAGCAAAGTCTGTGGGCACCTTTTTGATGAGCTTGCTCTTCAGTCACCCAGCAGTGTAGGCCTTGCCTTGCCCCACCTACATCAACACCACACCGACAACGACTGGACCATTAGGAAGTCAGCATCCAGCTTTGCCTAGAGCCAGGTGTGCTAGGCCAACAGCCAGAGTTCCTCCTTTGAGTCTTCGGCTGTACTGCACGGCGAGATTAACTGCTGTGCAGGAGGTCATGGCCATGTTCAGTCTAAACAACTGAGCCAATCAATGCAAGGTGTTGAAGTAATATAATGCTAGCAAACTGGAAGTAGAGAGAAGAGAAAAAGTTGGATGAATAAACCTATTTTTGAAATTATTATTTAAGTGCAGAAAATAATGGTATTCATTAATTTCTGGAGACATGCATTTGAGCAGCAACAAATGCTCTACTCCTGTAAAGGATCCATCCATGCCTCCTTTCTAATGGTGTCTATGAGTTGTAGTTTTGAAAGTTTAGGTGATTTCCTGTATCCTTTCTTTCCACTCCTTGTCTAATTTCACTAATGCAGCCCTAACCATGCAGCCTTTAATGGAAGGGTCACACCAAAGGGAAAATGATCACCTTCAATGGGGCTCCCTAATTAAGCATTGTGGTATATCCCTTCGGTCAAACCATAGCCTAACAGTAACCTCCAGGCCTAGTCCATCTAGACTAGAGTGGGCACTTGATCACAGTTGCCCCCAAGGCACATAGCGTTCTATATAAAAACCCTCTCTGCATTGGCATTTTACACAATTGTTTTCACAACTGAGTGCTTAATAGCATACTGAGTTAAAGGTAAGGTGCAAAAATGAAAACCACTTGTGTCAATGAAGGCTTTGTTGTTATGGCTTTTGTGTTAAAATAATAATACAAATGGCTATTTATATGGGACATTTCTTGAGCACTTAGCTGTGACAGGCCCATCTTTATCTTACTTATTCTCCATGATAACTCTAAGAAATAGGCATTATCCCCATTTTATAGATGATGAAAGTGAGGTTCATAGAGGTTCAGTAATTTGCCCAAGGTCACACAGTTAATATGTGATAAAGCCAAGATACAAAACCATGTGTATATGACTTCAAACCCATGTTCTTAACCATTGTATAAGAATATTGGCTCCAAGTCAAATTATCAAATAATAGTTTATATTTTATGTATATTTCAATATAATAGCCACTATTAAAATACTAGTTGTGTTAAATTATTATTTTTGTTTTGTGAAACTCCTTTGTTGTACCAATATAGCATTATGTAATGAACATGAAAACACAAGTTGCAGTTTAATGAGCCCAATTTGTCTATCGTTCTGATGAGCATAAAGTTATATATACCTAGCTGTGTAGGATAAACAAAATATGATGATTATTTCCTTGCATTGATAAACACTATGGCCAATACAATCACTTCAAATTAATCTATACAAACAATACAATGTGGAGCTCAATGGGCCATTTTGTAAAATTTCAAAAAGAAACTGATTAAAATAACCATGAGAGTATTTGTTGCCATTTTTCTTTGTGTACAATAAATTAAATCAAACTAAGAGGTAAGATTATGTTGAGGCTGTCGAATAAAGACAAGTAATTCAGGAGTGAAAGTTCGAAAAAAAGATTTAATTTACCTGCTATGGATTTATGCATTTGAAACTTAAGTGTTTTTCCCTGCAAATGTGAAATATCTATATGAAAGCATATATAGAATGTACACTAGCCCACAACTAAAAATCTAATGGCAAAATGGGTCCTCCTTACGGGAATTTCAAAGCCTTATTTTTCAAAGGTTGCATTTCTCACAAGTTCCCTCTAATGGACTCACTACTGGCTGGTTGGTTCTGTTTGGCTGTAATGAGAGAAAATCTGCTCTTTACAGTATTGTCACCCAAAGCTTTCCAAAGTGCACAGGCCTTGTAGTCCGGTCCTGTTTGAATTGCTCCTTCAATCTTGAGCATGTCCAGGCTAACCCTTTGACAACTAGGTCCACTGTTTGGACAATTCAACATATCAACTGACTTATTTTTACAGCTCTCTGTTTTCAGAGGTCTAGGTTGGGCAATGAATAAATCTCATAATGAGCCTGCCTAATTATGAGATTACAATATACTAACCACAGAGAGGGAATTTTAAAAACGTATGGTTTACCATGGGAGGAGAAGGGTGGCCCATGGGGAAGAGAGCCCTACAGCTGAGGCTGGAAGATTCTGGTTCTGCTCCCCTCTCTCTAGATCTCTCTCATGTTCTTCACCTATGTGAAATGGAGAGGCTGGAAGAGCAAATATCCTAGATTTTGCAGAGCTCCCAAAAATGTAAGACTGTAACTGGTGATCAAATGAATTGACTATACCAATAATCAAGACCGAGAGTAAGTCATTTTATAATACTCTATAGCTAATGCTTCCTTTCAGGAGGTCATATTACCCTTTAGTCCATAACACCCAGTAAGGGTTGGCCTGTCAGATGTTCTTCATTTGTTAAGTCAACTTTTAATAGCCTTGAAATACGTCTTATGGACCATCCCTCTCTATTTATTTTGGGAGTTAGGGTCCATTTTTCATCAAGTTTCAGTTATCTAGCTGTGTGTCTTTGGTGAATCACCTCTGCTCTCTGGGCTACAGTCTTCTCACTATGAAATGAAGGGATCTGATTCTCTCTATGGTTTATTGGTTCTATCTAGCTATCTGGCTCCTATGTAATATACATTTTATAACTATGATTCTTAAGATCTCAAGAGAGTTATCTGGTGAATTATTTATCTTTAGCAATAACCAGTATTTCTGTCCAAATTCAGGGGACACAGAATCTATTGGAATGGTGGTATGATCAGCTAGTGGGAAAACATATGGGGACATAGAAAACTCAATCCACCACTCCTTTACTGTATCAAGCTCCCACTAATTTCCCAGGATCTAGATAAGGATTACAGCACTAGATTCTTAATTGGCTGAGATAAGGCATGGAGATATATTTTATAAAATTGACAGACTACATCTCTATAGCAGCAATAGGCTCTTTGGATACAAGTGAAAGCAATTTGAAACCAAATAACAATCATTTCAAAATAAGACAGAGAATAATATTCTTCAGCAGTTCTGGTGGGAAAGACACCATCGCAGCTACTAAATCCATAAAGAAATTAATGCCTTCCAAGAGTGTCTTTCTCTGGAACATATTCACATGAGTGTCAGTAACTTAGTTCAACCTCTTTTGTAAATATGCAGTAAGTTGTATACATGGGCACAATAATCAGGGCAAACATATCCATGCCACACACGCAAAGCTTGCAACCAATGCTCATAAACTGTTTTAATGCATTTTTAAAAAACAGAGTAAACATAACAGCTTAAAACCTGAAACTGATGTAAATCCGTTTTTAAAAATCCAGCTGAGTAACAGGCGAGCTTTTTTCTCTGAGAGGCCCTCCACATGCTACCACCACAGCATTAGCCCTCAGACTGCAGGAGCTGATGGGAGTTACTGATGAGAGCAGTGCAGCAGCTGAAACAAAGAGGGCCTCATTATCATGCGAAGCACAGCATCCTTCAGATGTAGTGAGAAACATGACTGCATGACAAACTGGTCCCGGGGAAATTTCAAAATATGACCACCCAAGCATAAAGAAGAGGGTGGTGAGAACAGAGGCAGGACAGTGGGAAGGTGGGTCGACTCTGAACAGAGAATGTTGGTTTAGGCTCCAAACAGAAATTGCGATGGCCCCCTGACCTGTACTTATGCCAGTTTTATATTAATAGGGACCCACACAGACACAGTTCTTGATACCTGGCTCTGTGGAACTGCTGAAAACAGAAAACTTAATGGAAGCACAGTGTTCATGCTTTATTTTTATTGCATTAGGTCATGTAGTATGTATTTTTACTCACAATTCTATACTGCTTTAGAAGTACGAAACCAATCGCAGTCTGTGGATACTTCTGAAGAAAGATAAACAATTCCTAAAGTTCCCTGTCTCCCTCAAATGATTTTCCCATGATGTTTAAGCCAGTTAGGATGTGTTGTCAAATATACTGAAGCTGTTCTTGGTAGGGAGCTATACATCAACTTTTAGATAACACAAATGACAATGTAGTCATCCATTGAGAAGGCCCACATTAGGACCCGGAAGCTGAATGAACAAAGTACTCTTAACTAAAATATGGACTTTCTTCTTCCAAAAGATGTGCTACTATATCTTTTGCAGTTGTGGACCGACAAGATAACTGAGAAAGAGAGTTTTCAAATTCCTATGCTCAGATCAATACAACTCCCTAGCTCTAGAGTCTCTTTATTGATGACAATCTCTTTCATTGTAGCGATTACAGATTCAGCATCTTTTAATCACCTTCAACATGACAACAACACATATCTATATCTCTGTGATTTACAGCAATTGACACTGTGAAAAATTAGTGATTATGAGGTTGGCTTTTTGGTATTACTGATTTTCCCACCTATTTCAAGCAAATAACAAGTAATGCACATTAAGCCATTGTTGCAATGTTGAGACAAGCAGGCAAAAGGAAATGTGAATTTGATTGTGACGCTCCTGTGCTATTGAACTGAAACTATAATGAAGAATAATGTCAGAGGGAACTTTGCATTTTTCTAGTTTCTGAACAAGTGCCTATCTGTCTATAATATATTGTCATTGGAATTTTTTTTCTAACAAAATTACATACATTTCTGATATTTAATAGACACATTTCAGTTTGGAGTGATAAACTGGCTTTGTCTGTCTACAAAGTAAATATCACACCTCAAAGAGGCAACTTGGACTGCTCGAACATACTTATGTACACATACAAGGCCACAATGTTGATTGTTGTTCACAAAATTGGTTTAGAAAGTCGTTTAACTTCTCACACCATTCTAAACCAGTGTATTAATTTATTTTCATTACACATTGACTAGATATGAAACCATGAAATGAAATGAAAAAAAGGCCAACTTAACAAAGAAGTTCAAAACTTAATTCTGACCAATAGTTGTGTATAGATGTTTAAGTTTCCATTATCCCTCCAGACATTTTTTCATTAATTTAGCAAAAACATGAGTAATAACTACTGTTTACTGAGCATCTATTATGTGTGGGTACTTTGCATATATACAAACACTAATGTTCATAACTCCCATTAAGGTAGGAATCAGTAGCCTCACATTTAGATGGGGAAGTATACTTGGACTGGCTAACTGGCTCATGGGTAAAGAAAGATGAGATTAGAACCCAGGCCTGTTGGCTTCCACCATATCAGGCCCATTGCTTCTTTTACTGTAGCTCAGGCACTGAATTAGACAACACTGTAGGGGGTTCAAAGACAAATAAAACAAAAAGTAATATTGTTAGTGATCATCATTATGGGTTGAATTGTGTACTCCTCAAAATTTATGTTGAAGTCCTAATCCCCAGTATCTCAGAATGTGACCTTATTTGGTGACAGGGTCTTTATAGAAGTAATCAACTTAAAATGAGGTCACTAGGTTAGGACCTAATCCAATATGACTGAAGTCCTTATAAAAGGGGGAAATTGGAACAAAGATACACATAGAGGGAAGATGATGTACAGACACAAGCAGGGATAATATGCCCATCTACAAGCCAAGGGGAGCTCTAGGCCAGATTCTCTGTAACAATCCTCAGAAGGAACCATCCCTGCCAACATTGTGGCATTCTATAACCTCCAGACTGTGAGGCAATAAAGTTCTGTTGTTTAAGCCAAAGCCACCCAGTTTGGGTACTTTGTTCTGGCAGCCCTAGCAAATTAGTTCAGCCATATAGCCTAGTTAGTGGGATAAGACAAATACATGAATGCCTGTGCTACAAGGCAGACTACAGAAAATGACAAAAGGAAGGTATGAACAACATTCAATGGCAAAGCGGGAAGGGGCAGAAGGCAACTGCACTGTTGATTTCCCGTATTTATAAAGAGACAACAACAGAAATAATAACAGCAATAACAATAATGATGGTCATGATATAGCCACATTTACTAAGTACTTAATATGGGCTAGGCATTGTGCTAAATGCCCTGCAAGGATTATCTCATTAATCCTCACAGCAATCTTATGACGTGACTTCTAACATTATCCTTCTGTTCCACTGCACACCTTGTGGGGCCACAGACCTGGAGATGAAGTGGGTCAGTTCTGTTCTCTGTGCAGCAGCAATGCAGAGTGTATCACTTCTATCAGATCAAGGCCAATTTGGGGGAAGGGGTTCCATACCTCTAACCTCAGTGCTCCCTCAAAAGGTTCTCCTGTATTACTCGTAGACTGATTTGTCTTAAGTGTGGCTTATTTTCCTTTTGGCATTGGGTTACAAGCCAGTGCTAATTAATTTTTTACAGCTGACCTGCCTTCCTTATAGCAGGGAGGATATTCTTATAAGAGAGCCAATTCCTTAGAGCTAGGCTTACAGAACACAAAGTCAAAACAATAAATACATGTTGATGGCTAGAAAGGCCTGAGGTGCAATGTGCACGTGCAGCCTGGGAGCCCCATATTCTGTGCACAAGAAGGTCTATGGTTACACAAGCCCATACACATCTACCCTACAACCCCCCACAACTCTATTCTTCCTCTCTTCCTTTCTCTTCCCCTCTCCCTCCTGAGTGCACACTCCCTAGATCATCAAATGTGTACTTCACTGTGAACAGTCATTTTTAAATTTACCAACTATGTTATGAAACTAACAGATGGTCATGACAATAATACAAATCTATATCTGCGTTGACCCCATCTTTCCAAACAAAAAGAATTCATCATCTCAAAGTTTGTGTGCGTATGTATGACTTGAGTATATTTGCACTGTAATTTTTACCAACTTTATTCAGTTATCATATACCTTAAATAGTAGTGTCTTCTTCATATAATGTATTACATTCAATCAAACCACTTCCATGAACCAGGCACTTAGGTTCTGAAACATTAAGGGTTTGTGGAAGGAGTTCAGCTTGGAAACCTCGGACCCATGAATGGGCTTCAGGGGGTCTGAAATCATATGCAAAATTTTCTGTGTGTGCCTCTATGTGCATTTTCTGGCAAGAGGTTCCACCATTTTGATCAAAATTTCGAAACACCCTATGATCCATTGAAAGCTAAAAACTTCTGGTTTGTAGAGACAAATGGGCAGAATATTTGAAATGAAGTCAGTCTTGAAAAATAGAAGGTATGTCTCTAGTGTATCTTCTACAGTGTGAGATATGCAACCAGCCCCTAACCCACAGACACAGGAGACTTACTTCAGCATTTATCAGACTTGCCTTGTAGCAAGGTAGGCTGTTGGCACCAAGCCACAAGGTGAAACGAGGCTGACCTGGGTGAAGAGATGAGGGAAAAGGCGAAGTGCAAATGTGGTAGCAGGCCCTATTCTGATCCCATTGGCATAAATCATCAGAATGTCCCAGAAATCACCTAAATTTCACCTCCCAGTCTACATCTCTTACCTGGGAAATGGCATAAATATCCTGATACTGGAATGCACATAAATGTGATTCCTGAAACCATGTGGGTGATAGGGAAAGAGAGTAATAAAATCCCTGGCTAAAAGCTAATCTCTCCAGGGAACCATCAGTGAAAAGATGAGTGGAGCCAGCCCCACAAGCTGGTTTCTGTGTGACTCTGTGCATGTGTGTGCAGGCACTTGCACAAGCTCATGAGTTTGTGCCCCGTGCCTCGCTCCTGGGTGGGGGAAGGGTGCAAGAGAGGCAAAAGCAAAAACAGCTGAATTCAGTCAAAGACCTGATTGTTTCCCAAATGTATATGCGCTCCCAAGTGAAAGCCTTGCCAGATGGACCCCCACTGATGGCCTGTGGCTTTGTGTGTGTCACCCACTTATGTCTGTCTCCGAGAGGGGCGGCCCATGCATGGAGACAGTGGGCCGTTTGGGAGCTGCTTCTGCATGTGTAATTAGTCACGGTGCACCTGTACCTAACTGCATTAACAATTAACACAATTACACACACAATTGTAGAATTGCCCCCACTATTTGAATAATTAGTGAGCTAACAACATGATTTGCAGGTGCAATTGAGCAATTACGTACAGTTCCAAAGTGGAATATGCATATTTAGAGGCTTGGATGAGGCCCATTACTAAACCTTTTTCCAAATGGTCAAGTTAATTTTATTATTAGGAGGACTGGTATTCAGTACAAACTATCTCATCCTTAAGCATTCTAGCCTTAGGTACTGGGGAACAGTTCATCTCATCAAGGTATTCAGCTCCTGGGTTCAGTCAACACAGGCACCCCTGCCACGATGCTGCCAGCCTGCCCACTCTCCTCTGGCCTTGCTGAGTCTAGAGTGTGCTTCCCAACTTGTTTTTCTCTCCTCTTCAAAATGCTGCTGAAATTTCGCTGGCTCCCTGCAGTTTTTCCTGACTAAGTCCCCTCTCTCTTGGTCTTGGGTTCAGCAACTCAGGAGCTTAGCACTAGAGGCCGTACAAAGACATTGCCTCACCTGCCTCCTGCAAGGAAGAGGCCCAAAAAGGCAGTGGCAGTGACCAGGTGCTACTCACAGCCTGGCTGCAGTATGCAGGGCAAAGCCAGGGGTTGTAGCACTGGTGGATATTGACAGCAATGGCAATGGCATACCTTCTTAGTTTTCTGGTATTAGGGTAAGTTTTCTCAACTTTCTCTGCATTCTTGTCACCCCCTGGCTAAGTGGATGCCTCCTTGGCCACTGAAGAGGACACTCACTGAAGGCTCAAGTTTCAGATGTGCACAATGGCAAAAACATTTGGGCTGTGAGCAATTTGCTCCCATTGCTATAGAAAGATCAGGAGGAGAGGCAGAGAAGCTCGATTGTACTTGAAACACATGGAGAGACCCAGGGCTGCTGCTGCCACTGTGTGGTACCCACTCAGTTTGAAAGGCCTGCAGCATCTGGCACTTGGTTGACCTATGATTTCACAGGCCCCTTTAAGAGCAGCATTCCGTCTCTGTCAAATCTGTCTATAGTTTAGCAAATCTGCCCCAGTTTTTTAGCTATCTGAAAGAAAACTAAAGAACAAGCCACCTATGGGTCTAATTAGAATTATTGCAGACACCAGCTCCACCCTGCCAAAGAGACCTTGGCAATGCTTCCTTCTAGAGACAAGCTAAAAAATAGTCACATCTTGGGAAGGTTATTACGTTCTCAAATGAGCCTCAGTCGCATTACAGCTTCTATTTAGTCACCTGTGTGAGACGTGTGGCATACATCATCACTGGCAGAGTTACAAGAAACAAGAGGCATGACTGGGCCATGGAAGATCCCCCCAAAGACTGTCCTCCACTAATTTCCCTGATCTGTAAAAATTAACCAAAGTAGACATCAGGCAAATGAGATCGATGCTTGTAAGCATACCAGAATCTTTAGAAATGACCCTTTCCCCAGCCTTCCTTTCTGTTAGGCAGCAAGTAACATTTAAAAAGAAAAAAAAATAGTTGCTTCCCATTTTTGATTTTTATGTCTTCATAAAACCTCACCCAAACCCTCTCAGTGGTACACGGTGTTTAAAACAGAGTATGAAGAGCAGGCTCAGGCTGCACATTGAAAACATGTTTTGTTTTTGTGTATGTGTTTTCTGAACATCGATTGTTTTTTTCTTTATACCACTGAGGGAATGATGTCAATAACTTCATACCTCTATCATCTAACCAACAAAATCCAAATAGGAAGACATAAAGATCAAAGATGGGAAACTGCCTCTCTTTCAGTGTTATTTGCTTCCTAACCTAGCAAATCAGAAATAAAGGCTGGGACAAGGATCGTTTGTAAAGATTCTGGTACACTTACAAGTGTCAATCCCCCTTTCTTGTTTTTTTACTTTGGCTAATTTTTACAGATTGGGAAATGAGTGGTGATGGAAGATAAGTTCTGTGTGCCTTTCTAACAAGACTTCAGGAAAACTATTATTTAGGAATATTGAATTTTTCAGCAACCTTAGTGCCATTTCTACTGTTCAGCTGCATGAAAAATTACCTAACTTGTTGAAATAGATTTCTTGACCCACGTATAGCTACATTAAATGGTGTAATTTAATGCAATCTAACTGAGTTAGCACCAATTAGACAGGCCAAATTAAAGTGCATGTCACTAATAAATTTCATGCTAAACATATTACTGATAATAAGCTCACTAAAATGCATAATGAAACAAAATATTTTTTTAGCCTAGTTTAGTCCAAATAATATCCAAAGTCTTTAAAATGAAATACACCAAGCAAAATACTTACTTCCTTATAGAGAAATGGGAAAAAAAATTCTGCTCTAATAACTATGGATCTGATTTGTTTTTATGCTTGTCATTATGACTTCTTAACAATATTTCTAAAACATCTCCCCTCTTGGAGACTCAATCTCCTAACTTCTAAAAGGTAGCGGTAACATTGAGTGATCTCCAAATTTATTCCAGAGCAGAGACAGGCGTCATTTAATATGGTATTAGAAACAACACAGGCTTTGGTATCAAGGAACCTAGATTTCAACCAGTCTCAGTTCTGCCACTTATTGGTTGGATAATATTTGTGGCAGACCAAAACAAGCGGCCCTCAAAAGATATCTTCATGTCAAATCCCTAAAATCTGTGAATATTAACTTATATGGCAAAAGAATGAATATTATTTTATATGGAAAAGATGTGATTAAATTAAGGATCTTAAGAGGAGATGTTTATCCTTAATTATCTGGGTGGGCTCTAAATACAATCACATGCGTCCTTATAAAACAGAGGCAGAGGGAGTCTGGAGACAGACACAGAAAGAAGAGTAAAAGTTACACAAACACAGAGAAGTTGATGTGAAGCTGGAGGCAGAGATTAGAGTGATGCAGCCACAAGCTAAGGATTGCCAGCAGCCAACAGAAGCTGGAAGAGGCAAGGCAGGATTTGCCCTGAAAGTCTCCCGAGACACTTTAATTTTAGACTTCTAGCCTCCATAACTATGGAAGAATACATTTCTGTTATTTTAAACCACCCAATTTGTGTTAATTTGTTGCATCAGCCATAGAAACTAATACAATCTTGGACCTCACTTTGCTCAGTTGGAAATGGGGCTAACACTGTCTACCTCACAGATTGGATGTGAAAAGGCTTGTGAATAAGTAATAACAACAATGGCTAACACTTGTATAGCACTTACCACATTCTATTAATGATGGCAAAGTACATGCTAGCACAGGGGTCACTATTATTCCAGCTTGTCAGTTTCAATAGTTATACTTTTAGAAGTTATTTTTAGATACCAGAATGGAATATGAATATTATATAGAATTTATAAGTACAACTTGCAGGAAGTTGTGAACCAAAAGAAATGGAAGACTCTTTCCTGGCCACCTAATTTTTGTAACAAATGCATCCCCTGATGATCAAACTTATCTAAATGAACAAAGCAGGCTACACTATGCTACACTACACTGTAGAGCTTTTCACTAAAGGATATCCACTTACATCAAAATAAGGATCTGTTGATTGTGCATAATTACAATGACTCGAACAAATGAGCTGAACTACACAATCAAAATTTATTCTGCAGGTTCCAGCTCAATAAAGTCCATCTCACTCTTTTTTATATTTCAGACGGTCCCAAAAGTTCATTATGTGATGAAATAGTCACTGATTTGTATTTTTTCTGCCATTTGGCCAAAGAACAAGCAATAGCATTGGGCAACTGCTCTAAAGAGAACAGCCTGCCCAATTAGTTATAAATTGTAGTCCCAACCTACTGGTCTAAGCCCAAAGAAACAAAATTTCCAAGCAAAACCAACATGTTCACAAAAATATGAGTAAGTACGAAGAAGGGAAGGGTATTCTGGAAGAATTGTACAGGTTGCTCTCAAGCTTTTTTTTTTTTTTTTTTCTTTAAAGCAGTGGCCATCAGTATTACAATAACAGTAGCCAAGTTATTTATATCTCTGGGGAAACATAGAGAAGGCTGATGAATAAGGGAGGAGTATAGGATATGAAGTTAGCAAAGTGAGAAGGAGGAGGGGAAAAGGGAGGAAGAGATAACATTGTTAAAATGCCCCTCCTTAAGCACAGGAAAACTGTATGGGTCAATAGGGTGTTAGACACAAATCTTTTTAGACTCTTGTTTTCTTCCATGTCAGTCTGTGCTCATACAGGGAAGAAATGGCATAAGCTAAAAAGATAATTACCAAAGTTAAATTAAGTGCTTAATTGTGGGTGATGATTGTATGGGAGTGTCCTGGTATAACTCTTCCCTCTTGTTATAAATAATTTTTATAACTTTTTAATCATTACTTTAATTGTCTTTGCTAATATTCATTTTAATTTGATTCATTTTTTGGGAAAAGTTGGAACATAACCCAATAATGGTGAGTTAAAAAATGATAGGATATAGGCAATCACCCTGACTTGCCATTTCTAACCAGTATGTGCTATTTTTTGTATTTGCAATAACTCAAGATGAGCCCTAATTCTTCATTCAGAGGAAACTCTCAGAAATGGTGGTGTTCTCCCAAAAGATCAAGAATAGCTATCTATGTGAAATAACTTATTGGAGCATGGTGGTCACACACCTCCCAGATTCTGACCCTTTGCAAAATGAATGACTTCTAGTTCTGATTTCCTATGAGAGGCCCAGTTTCCTGCACTTTTGGGGAACTCTTCTTCCCAGTTTTCTATATATTCCTACTACTGAGGGATTCTGAAGAGCACACATACTTCTCAAACATCCAGCACAGAGGGAAACTATCTTCTAACCTACTTTATACCATAAAATCTCAGTGCGTTAAGGGCCTCTGTAATGAGAACTAATACCACCAAACCCCAAACCTTTCACTTACTTTTATTCTGAACAGCAGCTTTACATCTCCATAGCATACTCATCATTTGCATTTGTCATTCTGATTAATTCTCTCCCCAATTTTGAATATTTCCAAGATGAATCTCATTTACTACTCAGGAGGCTACCCTCTTCACAAGTGCTTGTGAAATCGCTCTGGCCCTCAATTGCATTATAAGAGGCTAGTTAATAAGAGCTGGAAACAGCCTTCACTGGAGGATTACTTTCTCCCCATGAAGATTTGAAAAAAAAAAAACTTAACCACAGTCAAATGTATAGTCATTATTACTTTCAGAGTTCCCCACGCCAATTACTACTTTTTTTAAAAAAAACATAATTTTCTTTTGTAACAAAAAGTACATGATATTTTTATAAAATTTAGGAAGTATAGGTAACAAAAAAGAAGAATCCATAGCTTCCCCATCTAGAAATTACCAGATTTAACATCTTGGTATATGGTCTTCTAGTATTTTTTTACATATACAAGCATTTTATAACAAAAAGATTATGTTATGGTTGGATGGATGGATGATTAGCTATTATAATACTTTGTCTTCTCATCTTTTATTGGTTTAGATTCCACAGGACTATAACTCCATGACAATGTGAAATAAATGATAAGGCATCTGTTTTCTCAATCCCAATTCTAAGCTTAATTTTTTTTTTTTATTTCTTCACGGACTTCAACTATTTGGAAATTCCTAATAAAGAAATCGTCACACGGCTTTCTTTAGAGGGTAAAAGGGTCATATCCAAAGTAGCCTTTTGGAAAGGTTTTTAATTGACAATCTAAAGTAACCAAATATTGTACCTGAAAATCATAGGGGGCTCAGGTGGGAAAAAAAATCTTGAAAATATAAGCGACTCTTCTATAATAATCACATGGTGTTCTATATAGCCAACATTAAACTCATCAAAAACATCATTTTGCCATTCTTTCCTCTTGGATTCTAAATTTCAAACATCCAAGCTGCTTTTAGATGCCTCTATAATCCTTTCTTCATGGCTACACACTGTGATGCATAAAGGATGAGAAATCAAAGTTGTCAGCCATCTGAGAATTTTTAATGTATCAAACATCGCCTTCTAAATACATTTCTGTTTCATTTCAAAAACAAAACATGAGTGATTTCATCCAAAAAAGTCAGTCTGGTTCATTAACCTATAACTGTACAAAAGCAAGCGTCAATTACATTGCCACATCAGATGTGTGTTGAGATAATTACCCTGAAAAGAAGATGTAAGGATGCCCATAAAGGCAGTGAAATGTGACCTATTAAATCAGGCTGTAACCTATTATGGGTCAAAAAACACATTTGTAGGGTCAGCAGTCTCCTGCCTACATCCAATCTTGCATGAATTCTGCAGGTGTCTTTTGCAAGTAAACTTTCAATTTGTCCTTTCATTTCAAATTGGGGTCCTGTCTTCCTACCTTCACCATTCCTGGCTATCTGGGATGCATGTATGCACTTCACAGAACTAATTTCCTACTTAAAATTACACCCTTTAGGGCTGGGCGCGGTGGCTTACGCCTGTAATCCTAGTACTCTGGGAGTCCGAGGCGGGTGGATCGTTTAAGCTCAGGAGTTCGAGACCAGCCTGAGCAAGAGTGAGACCCCCGTCTCTATGAAAAGAATAGAAAGCAATTAGCTGGACAACTAAAAATATATAGAAAAAATTAGCCGGGCATGGTGGCGCATGCCTGTAGTCCAAGCTACTTGGGAGGCTGAGGCAGGAGGATCGCTTGAGCCCAGGAGTTTGAGGTTGCTGTGAGCTAGGATGACGCCACGGCACTCTAGCCAAGACAACAAAGTGAGACTCTGTCCCCCCCTCACCCTCCCAAAAGAAATTACACCCTTTAAAATTTCTTGGTAAAACCCGACATAATAAGAGGCCAAGACCTGGCTGCGTTAAACAAGCAGAGTCATTTGGGTTTGCTTTCCTGTAAGTTCTCCTCTTATTAATACATTGTAACATTGATTTCCATCTCCAAAAGCAACCACTGTTACAGTGAGAGAGCAAATGAGTCAACAGTCAGATTGACTGAGGATCACCTGGTGTGAGAGGAGAAAAAATATTTACTACTGTCTTTACTTGAATTACTGCCAATCACAACACAGACAAGATGGTGGCACCCCTAAAAGGTGGCTTCTTTTCTGGGAATTCAGTGGGTTGGAGGGATGCTCATTACCAGGCAGTTCAATATGGAAATCAAGGGCTATATTTTTGCATTGACACATGAGAAAGAGGAGAAAATGGTTATAAAGAAGAAATGTATGTCTTGGTTCTGATTGTGAAAAACAGCAAACCCTTCTATAACTGGACATCCAACATTTGAAAAGTGATATTTTCTTCCCTCAGATGACACAAAGAAGATAGTTACTCTTAGGTACACTTTAATCTTGTTTAGTGGGGTCCATAAAACCACCTACACAGGTGGAGAATCACTAGAAGGATGCACATGACTCAACATATAGTACACTTATGAGTAAGACTTATGACAGTGAAAGGATACATGATAGGAATATAAAAAAGACACAGGCCGAGTCTGAGGGGATCTATGTGCAGGCTTGCTTATGTTCTCTCCTTCCCATGAGAGGTTCTGCCTTGGGAAGCCCATTAGAGAATTAGCACTAAAGGTTTTCATTGGGGCTAGCCACATGGACACTCTCTACTTAGCATGTCCCCAAATTCGACACTCCCAGAAAGCAGGTATTCACCATGAATCATATTATTTACAATCAATCAAGACACGGTGAACCACCATTTTTAGTTAAGGAATGTCTTCAAAACCAGTTCCCAGAGGCCAACCACAGGACAATCTTGCAAGCAGGCCCTTCAAAAGATTGCAGTTTCAGTACTAAAATCAATTGTTACCTTCTTTTTGCACCAATATTCCTGTGGTGAAATGCATTTACTCTATATTAAACTAAAAATAATTTCAGTATGCAAATGAAGTCACCATAAGCAGGTCCAGGAAGTCTCTGTGCCAAAACATCTCATGATTCTTGCAAAGGAGTGAGAGGCTTTCTCCATTCATGCTCTTCAAATGTTCTGACCAAGACTTTTTTGAGGCCTTTCCAGACTACAGGAGCCATGGCAATCCCTTCCAGTTCTCAACGGGTCATGGACTACCTTACAACGTCACTTCTTGTGTGATGTAAATCTGCATGAGTTTCTACCCATTTGTCCATGTCTTTATTATATTTTTTCCACTTGTAGTGCCTCCTGCTCTTGAAACCACACCCCTGCTTCCACAATTACAAATACCATGGATATTTCAAAGTTCTGTTCAGAAATTATCTCCTGCTTCTGTAGCCTTCCACCAAAACTCTGAGTGGAATTAATCTGCACCTGTCATAGCAGTTTCTACCTTGAACTATGAATATTTGTGTGGCTATCATGCCACATACATGATCTTCCCTCCTAATCTACAAGCCACATGGAGGCACCATCTAGTCCAATCATAATGAACTTTTGCACTCTCCAGTTTTTCTCCATCACACATTACCAATGTCCAGCACAATACTCATATATGGTAGGAACTTCACAAACGTATATGGAATGAATGAATAACGAAATAATGTGGAAAGGCTTTGATTTGACCCCTGTGAATTTTGCTAATAACTGGACTTAGGAAAGTGCTGCTTGAAGCTGTAGGGATCACAGTGCCATAGAACCATTTTCACTTGTTTGCAAAATGTACTTCTTTGTATGTAACTTCCTATTTGAACAGCTGAAAATTTGGGGATCTTTCTTGAGAGTCAGTCCAAAATTTCATATCAAGCCAATGAGAAGGGGTCTAGGTTTGGTATCTGTTCAATTAATTTAGAGTCCTGAGTCTGAGGAGTGAAGGAAATCAAAATATGTACCCCAAAGTATATTTCTTTGAAATATTTTGAGATGGCTGTCAGAAAGCCAGCAAAAAGAACTACCCTGTATAGTTGTCTTTAGTGGTAATAATTTGCATCTGTAGAAAATCTGCATTGATGCAGCCAGGCCTTCCCTTGTCTAGATCTAGGAAAGATTAACTGAGAATCTGACACCTTTAAAGGTATAAAAGAAACATTCACCACCTATTCTCTCTGAGGGCTGCTATCTGTGAGGTTTCACCCACATAACAAGACCACCTTTGCTAGCCAGGCCTCATCACCCCCTTCTTCTATAACCCATTTTGCCACCATAACCTGTTTTGCCATGATCCAAACCACCATTGTTTCTGTAACCTCGAGATAGTATATAAGCTTCTGTACCCCATTGGGGGTTTGGGTAATCACTCTGTGATGCTCCCTGTGTACACATTAATAATACATTTGTATTTATTTTCTCCAACTAATCTGCCTTTTGTGAATTTATTTTTCATTGAACTTCCTGAGGACAAAGAGGAAGGGAACCATGCAATTGTGTAATTGGCCATTAAGTGGCACATGGTTCCTCCCAGCCAATGGTCTCATCTGTGCCCTGAATGGTAGCAAGGTCTTGATGGCTCAAGATCAAGCCTCAGACCTTGCAACTGTGTCACTTCTTTTTTATCCCAACCAGAGGGAAGTTTTCCCTTTGCCCCTACAGGAGCATGGTTTTCCATACTACTCCAACAATTCTGACTCTCTCCCAAAATATTCAGAATGTCTGTTCTGGATTCCCACTAAAACTAAAGAATGCAGAGGGAAACAGAAGGTAAGTCCAGAAAAGAGGGACAGGACCAAGGCTTTAGTCCCCTCTGTACTAAGAAAGGACTCTACATTTCTAACTGAGCTACCCAATGACACACTTAAAGGAACAGAAAGCACAGTGCATTTTAAAATTGTTTAACAGTTTATCAATAGGGAATAAAAACACATCACTGTCAGTGTTGCCTGTCACCCTGTCACCTTAGTTTTTTCTGTCACGGGTTTGTATTCTTGTCATTCATGAAAACCACTCACACTTAATGCCTGTTGGCAGCCTTCGTGCTGCTATAGTTGCCTTTTACCCAGGTATTCAAAATAGCCCCTTCAGAAAAAAGGCACAAAACAAGTCCAAATTGTAAAGACTTCTATAGTAAGCCTTTTTACAATAAAAATTTCTAATTTATCTGTTTTGTAATATGATTTTTCATCTATGAAATTTCTCTCAGGCAGGGTCCCTGCTCCATTGTGTTGGGAAAGATGAGAGGTTGCACAGTGTCAGGGCACAAACAGCCTGTGTGCTCAGTCTAATAGTTGTGTACACTCTAGATGTACACATGACAAGCTCCTTGGCCCCTCAGAATCTCGATTTTCTCATCTTTAAATGGGAAAGAAAAACATGTACTTCAAAGGGCCATAGAGGGGAATTAAATGAGAAAGGTTGGGATAAAAAAGAAGTGGCATAGTTGCAATATCTGAGGCTTGATCTTGAGCCATCAAGAACTTGCTACCATCCAGGGCACAGATGAGACTGTTGGCTGGGAGGAACCATGTGCCACTTAATGGCCAATTGCACAACAAACAAGAAAAACAATGAACAAAAACATGTCCCCATAATTTTCTGTCTCAGCAGAGACATTTTGGTTAGCAAACACAAAAATTCTGCTTTTTTTCCTTTAACCTCTGCCCTAGAAGACAACTTATCTTTTAAATTTATTTTCAATGTGATGGCTATGTGTGGGAAAGCCTTCTCTGTGTCCTAAGTCATTATTCCTCTCAAACTGAAAGGTCTTGCAGACCACATTGACTTAAAACTATACATGTGTGTGTGTGTGTGCATGTATGCACATTTTTGTTCCAGTTTGAAAGAAAGCCCCTAAAGATCCTCTATAAATTTGTCAGCAAGAGCAGCAGGAGTGGTAAACAGCAGGCTTTACCTCTGAAGACCTGGAAGTGCAGTTAAGGAGGTGTGAACTGCATTTAATTAAGGCCTCTTAATCTTAGCTCCCAGTTCTTGAGAAGAGGGGACGATTACAGGCAACCTGGACACATGTCTCAGATATAGGGGCCATAGGGGTTCCCCAGGCTAGTCCAGGAAGCATATGCGACTAGATCCCTGTAATCCAGTGTGATAGATGCTCTAGTAGCCATAGAACAGAAGGAGTTGGAACTAGAAAAGAGACGGATTAATTGGTGGAGTTGGAGGTGGGGGCGGGGAAAGGGCTGAGAAGGGGGCAGAGCAAACTTCAGAAGAGAGGCTGGTTTGAGCAGGCTTCTGTGGGATGAATAAAATCATTAGGCAGGGAAAGTAAGTGGGGACAGTCAAGTAGTCCAAGCAGAAGGAACAGCACAGAGGAGGCATATGGTTGAGGCAGGCACCAGTCAGCCTCCCAGGGCCTATGGCCATTAGAATGTAAGAGTTCAGAGTACACTGGCAAGTCTCATGAGATGGAACACACATTAAAATTATTCTTTCTATACCATGGGCATGGTTAGCCCGACCTACTGCCCAGAAGCCTTAGAAAGAAAAAGAAATAAAGTCGACTTCAATGATGTCTGCAAATGTAAAATGCTATGTAACTTCACAATATTCCTCATTAAAAAAGCATTAAATATCCTTCACCAACATTGCAAGCCAAGTTGTGAAAATAAAGCTGTCTTATTTCATTAAGAATAACCGAGTCAGTAATGCCATGCCAATAATCACCCTCTATCAAGATGGCTATAATTTGTTTGTCAACCCTTTTAAGTTCTTAGCAAATTAGTTTGTTCAGCATGTGGCTGCAAGGATATTATGAAATCATTGGCTTTGGAATGCCTTTCTCTCTTAAGACTGAGCTTTAGGTTGCTGGAGTCCTTCAGGGGCAAATGCCCAGAGAAACCCTGCAGTCAGGTAAAAGCGAATCACTCAACTGGAAACACTGTTCTGAGTTCATCACTGGAGGTGTTTTGTTTGTTTCTTTTTTTTAATTTTTTTTTTATTTCAGGAAATCATGGGGGTACAAACATTTTGGTTACATGTTATGACTTTGCCACATCCCAACCATGATTTGAGACATGCCCTTTCTTAAAAACAGAAACATTCCTGAGATGGTCACATTGACACCATTAGTTACATCACAGTCATGCTCTCTTCCATGATGTCATTGTCTCAAATAAAGTCCTTTTATTAAGAAGTTATTAAAGTTTAGCTTTTACAACTATCTTTTAATCCACCATTATTATTTAACCTACATCATCTAACCAGAAAGATACTGCTACACAGATTCAAGGGAGGATCCACACTTCAGTACTTCTTTCGGCATTTCTGAGCACTGGGAAATTTTGAGAGAACATTAACCAAGAGGAAAGCTGGCAATGAGCAGGATCATAGAATTAGAGAAACCTCAGGCAGCATCACAATAAATAATCCTTGACAGATCAGAATCCTCCTTGTATATAAAAGACATTTTCAGGAAGGAAATCTACAATGTCATTTAGTAATACTTTGCAATGTTTTAAAGGGCCCTAGATGGTAAGGCATTCAGCATTACCCTAAACAGAAACTCTGTATACTATGCAACTAAGATACACTTTGTTTATGTAGAGAAATACGCTTTACCCGTCATCAAGAAGTAAGGAGCTTTGAAATGAATTTCCATTGGTGGGGCTGGGTCCACTTCTCTTGCCAGAAACCCGCACATTTCCAACAAAGATGGAATTAGGAGTTTCACAATGTACAACAATGTGCATCACTATATGACAGGATGAATTTAGTGGAAAAAAATGAAGGTATCCCCAAGAGCCCCTGGATATTTAGTTTGACAGCTAGACTCGCTGCTGGTCATAAAGAGACTGGAAGGTCCACCGAGTAAGAAGGAAAAGGGAAGAAGAAAAAGAAAATATGAAAAGTGTAACAGGACAAAAGATCAAGAAAAGCAAAGAATACAGGGTGGTGAAGCGCCTACCATGAGGTAATGAAGCCGCGGGACTCTGGCCAACACCTGCCCCTGCTTCTCTCAACTGCCAGGATCGCTGGAAACATCACCCAGTCAAAGGAATTGATTCTAGTCAGGAATTCAGAAACAAATACTTCAAAAAGATTTGTCAATGGGAGCACATTTTCCCTTTGAGTACAATCATTCAGAAATAGCACATTTGAACTCCAAGGTGAAATAACGAGACTGTATCACAAGGTCTTTTGACATCTGCATTTCTGAAACTGTCACATACACTCTTTTTATACATGCCAAGTGAACAACTAGATCCTGTGTTTTTATAAGGCATGGGTATATGTAAGTACACAAACAAAAAAAGATTACGCAGAAAGAAATGAATGACAGAGTTTAAGAATAAAATCAGGTTCTCAGGGAAAAATAGAAACAAAACAAAGTCAACAAAATTATAATATGCTATTGACAAAAGAAATTAACATCATTCATATCACTGATACTATTAAAGTACTAGTCCCAAACTCGTTTCCTGTTCTCATCTTGAACAAACAGGCAAACAAATTTGCATGTCCATAGTTTAATTATTTAAACATCTTATTTTATGGCAAAACCCAGAATTCATCAAAACTGGCATCTTTTAATGCTAATTCTAATTAGAACAAGCATTGCATTTTGTATGCTTTCCAATTACGCATGAGAAAAGTCAGCATAAGTGTCCTCTCTTATCATAATTATCTGTTTCTAATTTCAATTTTGGCTATGACTTTGCACTTAATGATGTAAATGTAACTGTTCCTGTCAGATGAAGATTAATTTGATTTAAGCCCTCTTTGTTCTAATTATATATTCTATTTCTGCTCGCTATGCAAGTTTCTTTCTAAGCTACATCTGTATTTTAACACAACAATGAAGAATTTCTTTGGTATTTAAAAGGCGATCATAAGATTTCTCTTTGGCACCAGTATGACAATTTTCATTAAGCCTTTGCCAAAGGATTTAATATTTCAGCTGACTAATCTACAGATTAATGTAATTATTATTTGACTATTAAAGCATGAACTTTTTTGAAATGAAGTCTCTAAAAGTTATTGCTCTAATTACTCCTTCTGCTCCCAGGAAAACATCATTGTTGTTAGTTTACTCCCTGGGTGACACCTTGCATGTTATCTATGCTTCCAACTGATACCACTAGAAATGCAGTGGTATTATAGATATAAAAATTAATCAGTTGGGAATCAAAGCTGTCTTTTGGAGGTCCAGAACCTGAGTGTCCTTCCATTCACCCTCAAATTCTCTTACCGATTTCCTACCTTGTATTTTGTAAAACTAATCGGATGAAAAGAAGTGGAAAGTAACAAATTAACCCTGTAGTAATTCCTTCTCATTCACTCAAAGTAAGTAGAAAGTGTTTGGGATACGGCATCATAAAATAAATATACTGGTTCCAGGATCCAGTGCTGAAAGCCAACCCGAGGTTTAACACTTGATGAACATGTTCTACACATATCTCAGAGACTAAGATTTTGCGTTGTGGTTTTTACTTTCCTGGAAAGGCCCAGGACGTAAAATATGGAGCATAATTCAATTCAGCAAACATTTTCTGAGTGCCCAACACAATGTCAAGTACTAGAAAAATTTTTATCAGAAAAGCATGGGCAAGTCTATATCCTTTAGCCTATAAAATGCTTTGAGATTTTCAATACTAAGAAAAATTTTTAAAAATCAATATTGTTGTTTTGAGAAGGGCCATGGCATATTTATCTTAAAATATAAAGTAATTCAGCAAAGCATAGAAGGAGTTCAAGAAGTTAGTTATCCAGAAAAAGCCTCATCAGCCTGAGCTGTGAAGGTCAGTGACCTCATGTCACATATACTTTTAGTTTATATTTTACACATTCAATCCTGTTCTGTCAAAAAAATAGATGTGAGGCAGCTTGTGGAGTTAAACACAATACAATGATATAAAAAAAATGGAAGAAATAAGAATGGTGGGATCAGGCCAAGAGTAAGTAGCCCAAGTACTTTCTCAAAAGCCTGGATACTTAGTCAAGGCAGCTTCCTAGCAGCCAGAGCAAAGACGGGCTCCTGAGGGATTATGAGCAGCAGAGGGTACATGAAATGAGAATAAGCCAACTAGATGCTAAGGAAGAGAATCCTTTTTCTCGGACAGAGATCTGTGAGAACTTGCTTTTCTGGATCTTCAATACGGAATGCTACATGACATGGTGGATCAAGCCGAAGCAGCACCATGATATAAGAAATATAGTGAGGTCCATTATTTGCAGAGAATGGTGCTTGGAGCTAACAAAGTCTAAACTTGCAGGGAATTGTTCTTGCTCACTTTCTGAGCCATATACTAATTCACTCAATGATTCGTCATCCGTCACCAAACCTCACTAAGATCTACTACGTATCAGACACTATGTTAGGCATTAGGGAAACCACAACAGAAGAGACACACACTTTGTTTCCATCCCATGAGGACAGTGTCTGCTGTGTTCGCTGTTGTATTACCAGCATCTAGCATCATGCCTGGCATAGAGTCAAGACTCTGTAAACATTTGTTGAAAAAAAACAGATGAATGAGTTTGCAGTCTAAAAAGCTAATCATAGGGAGTGGACCCAGGAAATAGAGGTAGACCGGATTGTGAATGTTTTCAGTTGGGGAAATAATAGATCAGGCTTTTTTTTTTATTGTAAACACTTTTTATTAATGTCTCATTCTTATTGTAAAGTAAAACAAAGATGAAAGAAAGCCACAAACCAAAAGAATAGCTTGATGAATTACTCTTAGGAAAGCATCCATGTAACCTCCACTCAGCTCAAGGAACAGGACTTTGCTACTCACCCCCAAATCCCCTCTGTTTTCACTGTCCTAATCTCAAGCTTCCTGGCTTTTGTACCAATCATTTATTTAGCTACTTTATCATTTTATGGCCCAAGTGTGCATCCCTAGCCATTATAGTTTAATCTTCCTTGTTTTTTTTTTATTTTTTAAATTTTACTTTGAAGGACAGTTGAGTAATATGCTATCAAAATCATTTACCTTTTTAATAATCATGTGTTTTTATATGTCCCCCTTATATATACACAACACTAAGCTATAAGTACAATGACTTTTTCCTCAAACTATTCTGTCTGAAAAATATCAAATAAGAGTTCAAAATAATAGTTTAAAATAAAAAAAATCATAAAATCTCTAAAATTTTCCAAATAGCTAAATAGTTCCACTGTGGTCAGAAGTGTAATAAACCACACTTTTGCCCAGCCAACACAATATTGTCCTTGATTGTCACAACACATCCATGATATAGTAAGGAAATATTAATATAACATTCATTTTATGTATAAGGGAACTGAGGCCAGAACACATAGGAACAATATTCTTAAATATAAGATTACACTTTCTTCATATATTCCTTCTAAGGCCACAGAGATAGATAAGGTAACATGGAAAGTGCTCAACGCACAAGAATTGCACTTGAATCTTCTATTGGCAAATAGAGGTGTTTATGTTCCATAATTGTAGACTTAGCATTGAATGTCAGGTTAACACAGGAATATTTTAAAATCCTACATATTTGTATCCTAAAGAAATTAATTTATATGTTAATAAAAGCTACGTATACTATTTACTTTGCTATATTGACAAACTATCCAACAATGCCTCACTTAAGGCACTTTGAAAATGCTGTAAGTGTTCAAATAGATGAAGGATACAAACTCTAGGCATGCACTTCTATATTTCAGAGTCCTTCACTCTTTTACACATGGGAAATTTCCAATTTATTTTCAGTGATTTCACTTCTTCTCAATAACACTAACAGCTTGGCCTTCCATCATCTCGTAACCCATTGAGTCAGACCAGTTGTGAGCATGCAGTTGGCACTATAGTTCTTAAAAAGCCCCTTTCCCTGTAGATATTTGACAATGCCTGAAAGCCATCTTTCTTCCTAAGGAGCCAGTGAGAGAGACATTGTTGAAAGCTTGAGGAAATTTTTGTGAAGTCTGTCAGAAAAGAAGAAAGGTGACATCTCTTATTTGTCTTGTACACTGCTTTCTGTAATCAGGGAGGAATTATAGCCCTTTGAAAGGAGGCCCATAGAAAACTCCACTCTGGCTTTTTCAGCAGCTCCATTCAGTGCTGCTTCACAGACTTCAAGAAGTATGTCACTGTTTCCATTCGAAATCTTGGTTGGGGTGGTTTGCTGCTTGGTTACTAAACCAGGCATAGAAGGTCTTAGCTTGAGAGTAAATTATTTTTCCAATACGATGAAAATTCCAACTATGGTACATTGGAACAAAGAAAATCCACAAATGGCTTAAGTTTCAATGTATTGTTTTTAACTTTAAACTATTATTTATTATTGTGAAAAGGTTAAAAATGGCTTTTGGACAGATATGTTTGTTAGAAAAATGAATAAGCTCTTTCAGGTGAATTTTCCACTCTCTACCTGTGGCTCAAGGCAAAAGCATGGAGAAAAACGTGTTTAATAAGTACTGGATGCATCGCAAATACCATTAGTCAGTTACTTCAGAGTATTTTTCACAACGTGCCAAAGAAGTTGGTGATATTACTAGATTCACTTGGTGGGACAATGATTTCTCATCCCAGGCAGAGTGTGGCTTGAGTTTCTCAGAAACAGTTCAGGCATTCTCATAATCATAGTATATTGGTAAAGTGATGTGTGCAGCATAGGATCAATGTCCCTGAAGCTATTTTAATCTATTTATCATGGAGATAGGGAAAATCAGAGGCATTTACATTAGCAAAACTATCCCTAGGATAATGTAATAATCCTTCCATCTTCAAAATATAATGAAAAACGTTTCCACCCCTCTGTTTCTCCTACAGTGATTTGGAATCAACACTGTCTTTGCACTGTGCATTCAATGGTTATGATGTCAGTTGATAGAAATATGTCAGAAGATATAACTTTTAGAACAAGTTTGCTTCTCTGAATACACTGGGCCCTCACTGTCATGCTGCATTCATACCTTCTTATCCTGGTATTAATCCTTGAATTCATTTCACAATATTTCTTGGGGAGCAAAATCCTTCATCCTTTCTGGTTTGGGTTTAAATGTGGTTTCTTTCATAGTTCAAAAGAAATCAAATATTCCCTAGAACCCATAAAGTCACGCAAATAATTAGGTCTAGTGCAAAAACTTTCTCAAAGCTTCAAAAGTAGAATGGTTTACAATTTTGTAAATATTTTCAAGGATTTTGTGAACCAACAAAATGAAATTTCCACAGAAAAGGCGCTCTCTATAAAGATTCCCTCAACTTCCAAACCCAATGTCTTTACATTTCTGGGATTCAATTACTATGTCCAGTTGACACAATGCAAAATAAAATGGCCAACTGTCCTGCTTTGCCCAGGACTTCCCAGTTTAGCATTGAAAATGTGGGACCATTGGTATTCCTACTTAGAACATACTCTCCTTCCCCAGCAGAAGGGGCTGAAACTTTATTGCCCAGGCCTGGGCTTCAGGCAGCAAGAATAAAATGAGAAAAGTGTTATTCTACTTCTGAGAGACATTGCTCCCACAAAAGTCTCCTGAAGGGGAAAAAGTCAGCCTTATGTTTCATAATATCTCTGGATGCCTCAATAATAGCCAATAAAGAGGCAAGAGAAAATATTTTGTAACAAACATTTCAAAATCACACATTTAAACTTTCAAAATAGCAAAACTTTATTTTATTAATTTTTTTATGGACTATTTCTTTTAATGCTACCCAGTACTGTCAAGGGGGACATGGGGATATTAGCACTTTCGCATCCTGCTTGGGTTTTGGCACAATGGTGCTTTTCTGGAGGATAGTTGGGAAATATGTATCAATAGTCTTAAAAATGTTCATACCCTCTGATTTAATAATTCTACATAAAGGATTTCATCCTAGGGGAGAGAAGTTAAGCATGCATGAAATGATTCATGAAAATG
Source organism: Propithecus coquereli (assembly GCF_000956105.1). Taxonomy (NCBI): domain Eukaryota; kingdom Metazoa; phylum Chordata; class Mammalia; order Primates; family Indriidae; genus Propithecus; species Propithecus coquereli. The sequence goes on from NW_012156284.1 coordinate 712,922, forward strand.
CTGCTTATTGAAGTTCTATTTACAATGCCTAAGAATGGAAACGGCTTAAATGTTCAACAAAAGGGAAATGGTTAAATCAAACATGATATACTCATGTTCCATAATATTATATTATAAGGCCTTAACATAAGTTTAAAAATTAATGACAAAGAGGAATGCTCAAAAAAGCATGACAGAAAACTGTATACACAGTATGGTTCTGTTTTGGGAGATAAATAACCAGATGGAGAGATAGATATCGCCTAGATATCTACAGTGGTTATTGCTGGTTTGTGAGATTACAGGTAATTTTCATTGTAGTCTTTACACTTTTCTGTAGTTTCCCAATTTTCTTCAATTAATTTCTATCACTTTTATTAAAACAAGTTATTGGAAATGTCTGCCAGCAAATCACCCCTAAAACCAAACAAGCAAAATCAAAAAAACAGTTGTCAAATATTAGCGGAATGTCTCTATGTCTTAAGAATCATGCTGTTTCAAAGAACCTGACACTTAGATGGACAATTAAATTATTTCCTCAAAGTGTCCTAGCTAACATTTGGCCTTAGAAAGTCTTGTCCTATCACTCTAAAGAGCCTCATACTCTGCTTCCTTGCATTCTGCCTCTACCCACATGGCTCTTTGCTCAAATACGATATACTAGGGTCAACCAGATGGCTCAACATGAGGTTTCTTTTTTTTGCCCTACATAGACCGTGTTAAATAATGCAAATATGTGCTTTTTAATAATAGCAGGCCAAATGTAAAATGGATTTCTCCATTAGTTATCAACGTCACCCAACTCCATCTAAATATATGAATCTACTCAAAATATATATGAATCTACTCAATATATATCAAAAGGGGTAGCCTTTAGGACACTAAATGTTTTGACAAAACTACAGTTCTTTGTGAGAACAGACTTGGTTTTTTTTTGATATTGTTGGTTCTCTTCCCAGCTTACCAAATACAAAAATGCACTAGGGTTTAAATGTTAAAATAATTATAAAGCATAAGGACAAAAACAAGAGCGAAAAAGGAAAAAAATGGTTTGCAAGGATTTTTAAGTCTTATTAAATCAATAGTTGTGTTCAATATGGGCAAACAAGGGTAAAGGTTGGGGTTAGTTCTCATTTTACCAAAAATTAACAAGTCTGTCCATCAGCAGTTTCTTTATAAAATAGTCCTTGCTGGTCCAAAACACTTTTTAAAAATCTCATCTAGATTTTTTAATGTAGACTACTTTTAATACTAATAGCTTTCATTTATTGGGAACCTACTGAAAGTCAACTACCATGCTAGTAGCATGGTATAGTAATTTCTATTTTCTAATTAATATGTATATATGGTACTTTAAAATTTATTTTTATATATGCATGTATATGCATATGTACAGTGTGTATACTGTATATATATACACACATACACACACGTGTGGGGGGGTGGATAACTTTTGTTCCTCTAAAACAGCAGTCAGCAAACTTTTCCTATAAAAGACCAGATATTATACATTTTCAGCTTTGTGTGCCATATAGTCTCTATCACAAATATTCAACTATACCCTTGTAATACAAAAGAAACCATAGACAATATGTAAATGGTTGTGTGCTGATAAAACTTTATTTACAAAAACAAGCATCTATTGTTTGTAAACCCCTGTCCTACACCAAATGGAACTCTAATGTAGTACTGGCCACAATTGGAAAGTCATACTCTGACGTAGGATTATTACAGAACTGAAAATTTCCTAAATATGTCAGAATGAAATTAAATTGGATATAATTTTAAAATTTACCCTCCTCATATTATTTACCTCTTTGGGGGACAAGAATTCAGGCCTTCTGACCTTTTTGTTGAATTCCACGTACTCATGTCATGCGGTTGCTCCCTGACATTTCTGAACTTCCACCCTGACCAGTGTCAACAAGTCAAATGTAATGACTTGAGAAATCAAAAGTTATGCACTTATCATTCGCTTACAACATTTATGTGTCTCAGCTTCATAAGTGCTAGTTGCTATCTGAAACATAACTTCCAAGCACGCACATGATGCTTATGTTTCCACATGAGCCCTCAAAATACTCAGCCTGCACCTCCTAGATCTAATCATCCAGATAGTAAGAAAGGTTTCACTGCAAACATCTATTTTATTTTTCAAATTCAAAACTATACTTTTGGTCATCACGCCTGGGCAGGTTTCTATACTATTTAGACATGGTGAATGAAGACTCAAAGGTACTACCATTGAGAAATCAGAGAAAAATATATCAATTCTTCAATTGTCTTCTTTTTTATTCCAAATAAATAGGTTGATCATGGAGTATAAAGGAGACAAATAACTACTATCCAATGAAATGTTCACAAATAAAAAGTATAAAAGTTCAAAATTTTGATACTTTACCAGCAAAGAAGAAAGCACACTTAACTCTTTCATATGAGATCATTCCATTTCAAGGTACACAGCATAAGATGAGAAGCTCACTGTATTAATTTGCTAACTGTTCTTACCATCAGCACTGTTCTTTCACCAAGACAGCTATATTTAAATGTTAGCCCATATACAGCACAGCTAACTTTTATGCTAAGCATTTCACATGGTTTATTTCATTTGATCCTTACTAACCCTCTAATAGTGCCTCTAAGGTAGGCACTATTCAATATTTTTATCCCCATTTTGTGGATAATGAAAATGAGATTCAGGCCAGTTAAATATCTTCCCCACCACCAGAATGAGACAGCTCCTGGATGTGAGTGCAGGCTGTTATATTCTAAAGCCTAGTATATTCTAATCCCCTACCCTACACTGCTATTCAGTATGGGCCCACTCTCTTTGAATAGTTCACTGGGTCAAGCCTAGACCATCAAGTTTATAAACAATCACGAATTGTAAACATTAAAACTAGCCAATGTTTCAACTTCAGCTGTTTTTCACCATTGATTTTCCTTGAAGGAGCAAAGGGCTCAGAGGACCAACAGCATGCTTGTTCCAGGGAAGGTATCTGAATGTTCCAAGCAACATTCAGGAAACATCCCATATGATGGTTTGGTAGACAGAAACAGAAAGATAGATGGAGATGGATAGATAGAAAGATAATCACTGTATATTTTACTGTATGATAATTTTAATAATGTTTGGGTATTTGAGGTTTTGTTATTAAAAATTCTATAAACTTCCTTTGCCTGAAGAATAAGATGCTGTTGCTGCAGTGCTGTGATATCATTTTAGAGTATCTGGACATATGCAGTGGCCACCTCTTTTTCTTTTTTTTCTGTCAGAATTTGTCCCATACAGGCAAAAATCTAACAACCTGCAATCCCAATTTTCTGCAGAACCTATCACCCTTTGTCACTTGTGATTTAGTGTAACTTGAACAGGGACTGCACGGCTACTTCGTTGAGGAGCAAATACAACATGATCCAGAGCTAGGAGATCAGACCCAAGGCTCTAAGGTAGATTGGAAAAAAATGGAAACGTTTTTCTATAACTGAATATCATAATTATGCACAAAGCACATGATTAAGATAGGGCTAAATATATAACATGGAAAGAACTGAACACAGGAGTTTTTTGAGTGTATATAAACGATAACCTGATGCTAAGACGGAAGGCAAGCAGGAAGTTTCAAATATTAATCTATCTCTTTAACTCCTAACTCCTATGACCATTACAAAATGTAATCACCATGACAGCCACATGAAAAACCCCATCTATGAAAGTATGAACCCAATCAGCATGTTCATAACTTCATCCAACTTATCCAGAGTCCTTAAAGATGCTGTAAGGAAGAGCCCTGTTATTTATTTCATTGTAATTCTTTGTATATTTCTCTTATCCCTCAAAATAGATTATAAATTCTGGAGGGCAGGGGTGATGTGCATTATTCCTCTTGTATTTCTTAATAGTACATTTAAATTGAATAATCTCTCAACAGGAAAGAAAAGAAGCACCTCTAATCACAAGTTACCACGTTTCAGCACTTTACACGTCCCCTTTCAACAATGGCTAATTGTTCCTTCAACAATGTATAATCAATACCCAAACACTGAATGGATTCTGTAACAGGGCTCTATCCTGCTGGTGTGGGGAAAGGGAGTGGGGGAAGCAGCAACACAGGAAGAGGTGAAAGGTGACTCATTCCATTAGTTGAGATTAAGAAAGGTCAGATGTTTGGATCCATAGAAGGAGCCCACAAACACCCCTTGGATACTCAACACAAATAAATAAATCTTCACCCTCTTCATGCCTTCTTTCACCACCATAATCATTTGATATTTTGTGATTTCTGCTCTACATCAAAGATATATTCAATTCTAATTTTTTAGGGAGGTTTCTTTTTATTTTTGGTTTTTGTTTTATTTTTAGGGACAGGTACAAACCTGAGAATATAAGGACCAAAAGGCTCTGGTCCCCAAACTTATATCATGAAATTTCTTGTGAGGCCGCCAAGTGCATGAATGCTGCAATGGGTACTTCTAAAGAATGGGTACATATATGAGTGCATTTCTAAGGTCAAAGACACAATCCTGAAGGGCTTTGAAATGGGGAAATTTATTGATAGGAAAAAAACAGTTATCAAGTTATCATTAGCTCACAGTCCCAGAAAATGAGTTTTAAAATATGTGGAAAACCAAACCAATCCTCAAAAGTTCCTTAGGATTCTAATAAGCCAAACAAAATCATTGGTAACTAATGTTGAATTAATGCTTAATAGAGCTTGGTTATTATATTAATAGAGATGTAAAGTGTTATATAGCATGGTTACTTGTGTGCATTGCATGTTATATGTGGCATAATAGGGTCTATCATATAATCAGTGTGTATTGTACATTAGTGTTCTTTTAATCAGATTTAGAACATAATTTTACTAGATTCAGTGATTTAGAAGGCTTATAGTTGTGCCTTTTGCCTTCTGCTTTCATGGTCTACTGTCTATTGTTTTTTTTTTTTTTTTTTTTAATTACAGGGTCTCACTCTGTTCCCCAGGCTGGAGTGCAATGGCGCCATCATAGCTCACTGCAGCCTTGAATTCCTGGGCTCAAGTGATCCTCCCACTTCAGTCTCCTGAGTATCTGGGACTACAGGTGCACACTACCTTGCTTGGATAATTTTTTAAAAAAATTTTTGGAGAGACAGGGGTCCCCTTATGTTGCCTAGCCTGGTCTTGAACTCCTGGCCTCAATTGATCATCCTGTCTTGGCCTCCCAAAGCACAGGGATTACAGGTGTGAGCCACCATGCCCACCTCTACTCTTGATCATAGCCGTGATTTATTAGATGAGATTTTTTTTTTTTTTAGGCTGGTCAAGTGAAGCAGTGGGAGTGGAGAAGGAACAAAGGAATGTGTAACTGGTTGTGATCAATTAGTTGTAAACACCACTGCACTCGGACCAACCAAGATCTTGATCAGAACCAAAATTCCCACTTATCACATTGTTCCTTCATGTGCAAAAGAAGAGTTGCTGAAATATAGGGAGGGTTCTGGGGTTTGTGTTATGCACATGATGGCTAGACACATGTAGTAAGATTGAGAGGCAATGATTTATCCAGAAGAAATGGAAGAGATGTCCAGAAGGCTATGCAACAGACCAGGTGGCAGTGACTTCCATGGAATGTAGAGCTAAACTGAAAGAACACAGACTCCGTGGCCTATCTTCTGTCACTGGTCTATGGAAGACTTTTCAGTTCAAGAGATAGGATAGAATCTCAGCAGCTACAGCTTATCCCAGTCACAATCAATGATGAAAAGCTATACTTTCTGCCACTTGGTAAAATGCAGGATGCACATCAGATCTACAGGAGACCAAAGGAGAGACATGTTCCCTCAGAAATTACTATATAGATGATGTTTTGCCAACCAAAGATATCAGAAAAGCTATTATACGAAAAATGTGTCAGAATGGGTTTAATGAGATAAATGAAGACTCACCAAAGCACTTAAGCCCAGATGCATATGTTACAGAATCAGCTGGGCCGTATTCTCAAGAGGTTGTTCCATAAGTCCATTTATGATATTACCTCAAAAGTTCCCTCCAGTGATATATAATTGCACTTAAAATTTACTCCACAGTGTATAATTTTCTCAGCATAAACACAAACTTAAAAATAGCTGCAGAACTATCGGAGCAGTTACAATTCACAGATTCTTTTGAAGAAATTAAACTAGTATTATCAACACCCAGAGGCAGCTATTTTTGTAAAACAAGAAATAAAGAACATTTTTCATGACTTCCAGAAAAAAAGCAGATTATGCACACTATAAAAATGAGGAGTTGAGTGATTCTGGTACGGTTTCATTTCGTTTAATCCTATTTCCTCCCTTACAGACAAACGGCTATATCATCGCAACATCCCCAAGGTCTTAGAGCTTACAAAGGAGAAGAGAGCCTTACAAATGGCTGCTCAAGCTCTCCCTACGTTGGCCTCCGCATTTATGCACAAGGAGATGATGTGATCTGGTAAGGGAGGGCTATAAGCTGCAACGTGACTCTGGAAGAAGAGTAGATTTTAATGTTGTTAAAATGTGCAGTTTTAAGAAATGTAGTTGACGTCTAAAAATCCTCTGCTCAATGAAGAAATCATTGAGAAGTTCCTGGCAGGATGTCAAATACTGCATTTAAGAAGACAATTAAAACAGTATAATGCAAAAGCTATAATCAGAAACATATCTGTGCAAATAACACACTATTTTTCTTCCACGCAGTTAAAAGAAAAACATGAATTTCTGCCAACGTTCATTAGGGTCTTCACCAGATACTACTGCTTTGTTGAGGAGATGGTTTCAGCTGCCACAAAGGTTAAATTAAAAAACAGTGAATGCCCCAAAAGGGATATGTTCTTACATCACTACTTAGATTTTCACATAACATAATTAAATCAGGGACGTGCTGTGGCTCGTTCAATACTAATGTGACCATGACATTCTCTCACTTGAAATCCAATTTTTTTAATTGGGATGCTATTCAGGAATAAAACTAGATGTGCAAACTCCATAGTTGGTTTCTTAGCAAGTTGTTTGATTTCCCAGTGGTTTGACTCAATCGTCCCCCTTCTCTCTCCCTTCCTCACTTCCTTTTTTCTATAAACATTACAAGAACTCATCCTAGGTTCAAGACATCCTGCTTAGTATTGGATACAGAGGTAGGTGGAAAGCCTAGCAGTGGATAAAAGAAAGACTAAGAAAGTTCATAAATAATTTGTTGGCTCTTTTGTCAGAGGTGGAGGTGGCTATTAATTAGCAGGGAAAAGGAGATGGTACACCTGTCAGTGGGAATAGCACATACGCTATGGTCTAAACGTTTGTGTCTCTCCAAAATTCATATGTTGAAATTTTTACCCCCAAGGTGATGGTATTAGGAGGTGTTGGTTTGGGGAGGTGATTAGATCATGAGGGCTCCACCGTTGTGAATGGGATTAGTGCCCTGATAAAAGAGGCTTCAGGGCCGGGCGCGGTGGCTCACGCCTGTAATCCTAGCACTCTGGGAGGCCGAGGCAGGCGGATTGTTTGAGCTCAGGAGTTCGAAACCAGCCTGAGCAAGAGTGAGACCCCGTCTCTACTAAAAAAATACAAAGAAATTAATTGGACAACTAAAAAAATATATAGAAAAAATTAGCTGGGCATGGTGGCACATGCCTGTAGTCCCAGCTACTCGGGAGGCTGAGGCAGGAGGATCGCTTGAGCCCAGGAGTTTGAGGTTGCTGTGAGCTAGGCTGACGCCACGGCACTCTAGCCTGGGCAAAAGAGTGAGACTTTGTCTCAAAAAAAAAAAAAAAAAAAGAGGCTTCAGGGAACTGCTTCACTTTTCTGCCTTTTCCGCCATGTGAGGATGCCACAAAAAGATGCTATCAATGGAACAGGGCCTCATCAGACACCGAATCTGCTGGTGCAGTGATTTTGTACTTCTCAGCCTCCAGAACTGTGAGAAATAAATTTGTGATATTTACAAATATCAATCACTCAGTCCATGGTACAGAGCGAATTGGACTATGACAGCTTGCATGGAGAACAAACAGATCGTGCCAGAAAAAGCAGGCAGTTTAGACAGAATCTAAGAGGCCTAGTTAAGAAATGGTGATGCAAATACCCGTCCCCTCCTCCCTCCTCCTCACAAAGAGTGCAATGTGCACCACCCGAAGGATGGACATATTTGAAACTCGGACTTGGGGTGGGGGGCAAGGGCAACATACGTAACCTAAACATCTGTACCCCCGTAATATGCTGAAATTAAAAAAAAGAAAAAGAAAAAGAAATGGTGATGAGTATCAATACAATCATATTTTAAGCTCTCAATATTTGGCCATCCAAGACAAGATGGGCTCTGTAATGAGAAATCCCCCGCATCTACTGGCTCTCTCTCTCTCTCACACACACACACACACACACAATGACACTCAGGGCACCAGCCCTATCTACCAGAGGCAGCCCAGCACATTCATATGCTCTAATGTGTTTTCTCCTGTAGAAAAGTCAGCCTGGCCACATGTTCTCTACCATGATGAGGAGGGCATCATCAAATTATGATTAACTGTTTTATGAATCTGGGAATCCCAAATGCCCTAGAAGAACCAACCCCACCCCCCCTCATTCCCAAGACAACTCCCTCATTTGGAAAACACCATCATGGCATAGAGGGAAGGATCTAGCTCTCACATACATCAGAATGAAGCTAATGAATTAGTTGGAGAACTTAGTTGCTCCTTTTTCTCTGCCTACAGCACTCCACATCCAGCATTGTGAACTGGCTACAAAGGTGAACAAACCAAATCAATAAACTCACCAAAAATGTTGGTAAGACTATCAATTCTCTGGAGAAACTGGCTCTTTCCTTGAAATATTAGACAATGTTGCTAGCACAGAATTATTATTTCTGTGTTGTAAACATGGTATTTTTATGTGGTTTCAATTATAGTCGGTAAACACTGGAGAATTTGAAAATAAGCATAAATTGTTCTATTCAGCTCATAGAATGAAAACAAATGACTGTAAATGCTTGCCATCAAAAGAGGAGTCAAGGGTATGCCTTTTTATTGGGGCAGATTGATATACAGACATCTGTAACTTCAAGCTGCTCATGGTCTCTCAGGGAGACAAGATAAGGCCACTAAGAATGACAATGCAGGCAGTTTGTGACATGTGACCCAACCGTGAGTGCTAATAAGAAGAAGAGCTACCATTTGCTGAGTGCTTATTATGTGCCAGGCCCTGTGCTCAGTCCTCTACCTATGCTATCTCATTTTTAAATCCTTGCAATAACTTTATGAAGAACTATTATTATTCCCAGTTTACAAATGAGAAAACAGAGGCTTGGAAATGTTCATTGACTTTCCCAAGGTTACACAGCAAACACCTTGCAGAATCCAAATTTAAATCCAAATCTGGCACAAGCAGAAAACAGCTAGAAGTGGGAGAGGGGAGTCTGAGAGAAATAGCACAGGCAGAAATGCCTGAATAAGACAATGAATAAATCTGATGACTGAGAAGGCTCAAGGTCAAAACACTGAAATGATACCCCACACTGGGGGATGGAAGGGAAAGACAGCCAATGACAGACCAGGAGGTGGGATAAGAACCAAGAACATACAATATCATGGAAAGAGTCTTTAAAAGAAGGCTGAGGAATACTGTTAAATGCTGTTCCCCAAAAATAAACCCAAGAAGGATGAGGTCTGAGAAAGGACCACTGCTTATGAGTCCCTTAAGGCAGTGATCCCTAACCTTTTTGGCACCAGGGATGACCGGTTTCATGGAAGACAATTTTTCCACGGACCGGGGGTGTTGCGGGGGTGCAGAGCTCAGGCAGTGATGTGCAACCGTTTCCTAACAGGCCACGGATCGGTTCGGGGCCGTGGCCTGGGGGTTGGGGACCGCAGCCTTAAGGCATGTTAAGGGGGCAGGCATTCAGCATCACAGTGGAAAAAGCGCTTACAATGTAAGGAGAGGAGGAGGCAGTAAGTGAACGGTGGAAATGGAAAGATCTTGGCTCAAATTTCACATCAGTCTCTTAATTACCACACTCTGGATTACCTACCATTCCTGAGCCTCAGTTTCCTCATTTATCAAAAGGGGTTACTGCCAGCTACTTTGCAGGTGCTGTGAAGATTGGAGGGAGAGAAACATGCTACATTATGGTGGAGCACATAACGTCTGGGGTCCATCCAAGTGGGGCTGCAGTGCCTACCAGACCACTTCTCACAATGTGGCCTTGAACCATTCCTCAGGCACTTCAGCACTCACTGTAGGCTATCATTACCATCAATATAAAGTAACTAGCCTGGCCCAAATGAGGCATTCAATATGTAGCAGATGTGGGTATTATTATTAATAACATTTAAAAAGTGTCACTTCAACTAAAGTCTACTCTAAAAGGAGTGAGAAAATATGCAACAAAAACAGACTATCTAGAAAGGCAATATAAATTTCACTAATTTAAATAATTCTCAATCAGCAAAATGATTATATTGTGTGTACTCAAACATGGAAAGCCAATACAGAAGCTATTCTATTTAGGTAACAGGGAAACTAAGATGTATTTGTATCTGAGCGGTATACTGAGGTTTCCCCTTTTTAAAATTCTATGAAGCACAGCTTTTATAGTTCCTCCAAAAATTAGAACAAAAATGGGAGAAACTTTTCCCAAGCCTAAAGGATATTATTCTTGGCAATAAAGAATCATGAAATTAATGAGCTGTCTACTAAAGATCTACCATTAAAAATGTACACGAGAAAAGCAGTCTATGCAAACTCCATTCCCTCAATCTGCAAACACTATTCTGGGAGTTAACTCAGCACTTAAAAAAGTTCCATTAACTCTTGCAAACCATCCTCATCTCAGTCAGCTGTGAAAGATGAATTTGTTCCACCTCTTCCCCGCTATGGCCTGAAAAAGGGTAAGCACTTTTTCAGGAATGCCCATGGTTGTTCGCAAACAGGTCCTCAAGTGCTCCCATTTGCTGACCAGGGTGTTCCCCAATCAAAGTAGCCCACCTCTCTGCACAGGGTACAGTGGCCATCCTCTGCAAAAGATGGATAAGGGTCCATTATTAGTACCACACTAACTGCTTATATTGGAAAATGAGGAAATGTTAATGAAATTGCTTTTATGGGCTGACATTCATGGATGGCAGAAAGGGACATTAGAGAATGAGTCTGGTATTTGCTCTTCGGGAGTATTTAAGCTCCCAGCCCAAGCTCAGTGGCAAAATGCACACGTGGGCACACACTAACACACTTGTGCCCGCACGCACTCTGTAAAGGTCACTGAGCACTTGTTAACCTTGAAGGGGAAAGAAAAACCTCAGTATTTTTCCCCAACAACACTCTAAGTCTTTTGTAAATCATATTCATATTCATACACTTAAGCATTAATTTACATACTTAATTTCTGACAGGCTGACAACCACAGCCCTTCTACTCTCTCAGTGTAAAGTGAGAAGTCAATTGTTATTCAGTGTATCCGTTACAGTGGTAGTGCCGCTAACTGTATTTTATATAATGTGCTATCTGCAGAAAGGCAGATAAGAATTTGATTTAACATCCAATTAAAAGCCGTCATTGAAAAATTACTTCAAATAAGCCTTTTATTTTCTTTAATCAGTCTTCAATTCAAGCCTTCCTTGGACCTACTGAACCAAGCATCAGGACTCATGAATTTTGATTAAAAAATTTGAGCCCATTTCTAACTTAAGCAGATTTTTTTTGTTGCACTGTTTGATAGAAATTTAATAAATCTATGAATCCTAGCCAGCATCATTTATCATCTTTTTTCCGCAAGACTGGCCTATTATACCTAGGCAGTAAATTATGAGGGAACCAGCAAACCAAAACTTTTCAGCCCGTTACTGAAGAAGAGATATAATCACTTCCATTGAACCATATAATTATAGTAGAATATGAAGCTCTGAAACATTAAGTCCTGTTTTGAATATGTAATGCTCATGCTTTGAGAGCCTTAAAGATTTCTAGCTGATCTAATATAGCTCAGTTTAGCATTATATTAAAGTATTTATTGTTAATGAAAATAACAGCAAAGAAAAAAAAATAAAGAAACCTGAAAACGACAAAATAGTCCTAGGTAGCATTATTTGGAAAGTGACCCTGGGCTTTGAAAAGCAAATGGCAAACCAAAAACTTTCAACTTGGTCCTTTACAGTTAAATGTCTTGTGATAAAGGTTCAAATTATATTACTTTATTTACTCTTTAAGCTGAATGATTTTTTTTTTTTTTTTTGCATACGTGCTCAAGGTTGTACCTGCATCCTTTATAGAGTTTTAGTGGGCATAATATATATTCTTCTGTCCATGCAAAAATTATTAAGTTCCTTCTAGGGGCCAGACACTATGTTGGGCCTTACAATACAGTGGTAAGCAAGACAGACAGGCCAGCCTAGGTGCAAAGACACCGATGATGTGGAAGCAGTGCTCTTCAGGGAGGGGACAGCCGGGGGTCAACGGTGACTTCCTTATAAAAGTGCCATTTAAGCTAGGTCTTGAAGGGTGAGTAGGAGTTCATGAGGAGCAGTCTAAGTTATTGCCAACAATAACTTTTACTGATACTTGTGTCTCTGGAAGTGTGAGTCAGGAGAGCTTCACGTAGAAGTCATAGGACCATAGGGAAAGATGTACTTGAAAAAGATTTGTATTTTTCTTAGAGACGTAATCAAGTATCTAGTGCTTCTCTTGTGTCTAGGAACCCCATCCTCATTCTGTCCATCTCTCTGCCACCACGTCAATGACTATATAGGCTGAATTTCTTTCTTTCCAAAGTGGGCCGGATCCTTTCACATTTCTATGCTTTGGTACAATCCATTTCTACCTCCTTGGGATGCCAATTCGAACCAGTCTCCACAAGTGAACTGGCTCTCAGTCTTCAAGAAGGAAATTGACTCTGAGAAGCCTTGCCTGATGGCAGCGATAAGTCCCTACTTACATGATCTCTCTATTAGGGAGCATGGTACTGCCATTGCTCATTTACTTGTCTGTTTCCTTCACAGCAGGTAATGCAGAATGAGTGAATGAATGAATGACTAAAATACTCTTACTATACTCTTAACCTCTTACTGTTCTGACCTGTATGGTTTTGGTAATTCCTTTCTGCAAGAGAAAATGCTAGCCTAAATCCTTTAGGCAGGGGTTTAATGTGCTCCAACAGATAAACGGCATTGATCCCTCTAGAAAAATCAACACTCTGGTTGATACAATAGAAGTAAGAGGAGGGATTCTGCTGGCTTTGCAACCTGTGTTCTCTTATTCATAGTTTTCCAAAACACTCTGGGTATAAAGGAAGGCAAATGATGCTATGAAATATTCATTTTTTTAAAGACTCGAGAGAGAAAAGGTTAGGCTGTAGCTAGGGGAAAACTAAATAGCATCTTACAAACAAGGGCTGATATTCAAAGGAAGAAAACAGAATTTTCAATGAAAATCCTGTCAGGGATTCAAGATTAATTAAGAATAGATGTTAAGTAGAAGACTATTGCTCCTTGTCCTCTTGCAGCACCATCGCACAATACTAACAAAATAGCCATTTCTACCAATATTTCTTCTTTTTGCTTCGGCTACTATTTATTTAATTGACAAGCTACACCATGCTTGCTTACACATGCTCGTTCCCCCTTTCAATAACGCAGTACCGATGTCATTTTATACCTACTGGTTCTTCAGTGTACACGAAATTGTAATAGGCACTTCAGGCCTCAGCCTTTAAAGACATGGGAACGATAATCACCCCATTCATATAAAGGCACAGGCACAGGAAGTCTGAGTCAAACTTCAAGATACTTTTAAAAACATTAGCCAAAGTCTTTGTTTCATTTTTAAAACAATGGACATGTCAAGTAAAATGGAGTCTACATGTTGCTGACCGATTTTAAACTAACTCAATGAAATGTTGTTTTGTAAGAAGTCAAGAAGCACTTGGCTTCTAAAAGAAATCCTGGGGTAGAGTAGATGGAAGAAGGGGTTAATGGAAATTAGAAAATGTCTTCCACTTCCACACCACTGCCTATGGAGCTGCATTAGAGGGCTTATGTCTGGTCATCCATTCACTGAACAGAATACAATAGATGTATAACAATTTTAGAATTTGTAGGAATGAGGAGCTCAGCTAGTCCAACGTCTTCATTTTAGAGATAAAGCCACACTGAGAAAATGACTGGCTCAGAGTCATACAGCAATGACAACCAAAGCAACAAGGAAACTAGGAGTGCTGATCACCAGTTGATTTACCAAAAGGTGTACACAAGAGGATATTTACAAGTGCAATGATCCCCTGACAGGTCCACCTAAGAAAAGCCACAAGTCAGGCGCAAAGGTCACTATCCCCTGCAGCATGGTAGAGACAGCATGGGAAATCCTATCCTACCCTTTATTTCCTCAGATAAAGTCCTACATATTAAAGGATCTTGAATCTCACTGGATCCTTCCCTCACCAGTGAGAGGCATTCCTACTTTATAGGTAAGAAATCACAGAGAGGAGATCACAACAAATCTAGGGTTAAAAATGGAAGCAAGGTCAGCTTTAAAGCCTAACAGCCACAGAGGCCTTGATCTCCATGCCTTCCTTCTTTGGACAAAGAAAACAACAATAACAACAACAAAAAAAATAAATAAAAACAAAACTCTAATGTGACACCTCTGCATGTCAATACAATCATGAGTATTAGAAGATCCTTAGAACACTGGCATGTGTCATCTTTCCATTTTGGACTGTCACTAATGATGGACGAACTTTTTGAAAAAGGGTGCATGAGCCAGGAGAAAGGCACTGAGAGTTTAAAATTATAATTCGGAAGACTATCTAATGACATGAAAACAATGTTCATACATTATGAGGAAAACACAAGGTGCAAAACTGTGATTGCAATGATCATCTCAATTTTTGTCTTCTATCTACACATACATATGTGCATCTGGAGGGAAATAAACCAAAATATTAATAGTCGATATTTCTGGATGATGACATCATGCTTTCACTTTGTTTTCTTCTTCATATATATTTATATACATGCATGATTCTTAACTAAATTATCATTATAGAATAAAAATACTATTACAAGAAATAAACAGGACACTTGGTTATGA
The DNA here is from genome assembly GCF_000956105.1 of Propithecus coquereli. Lineage (NCBI taxonomy): Eukaryota > Metazoa > Chordata > Mammalia > Primates > Indriidae > Propithecus > Propithecus coquereli. Next base: position 727,977 of record NW_012156284.1, read on the forward strand.
GTCATATTTGAGCCCCGGCCCTGCCATTTACTTGCTGTTTAATCCAAGGCAGGTTACTTAACCATGCTAAGATTCAGAATGTGTGTCTTATGTGGGGCCTCTCCTTCACTGGCCTGTTAGGAGCATTGAATGAAATGAGGTCAAAGGAAGCAATTTGAAAAGTATAAAGGTAATCTTCTTGGGTCCTTAGCACTATTAATTACATCTTTCTTTGGGCACATAGCATGTGAAAACTTAGGGATGGGATTCTTAGGCTGTTTCTATACAGAAATCCTAGCATAGTGGAAAAATCATAACATATGCACATGGTTACATATTTCCTTCTATATTCATATATACATGTTTATTTATACTTCTACCACCTCTTTTAAGATCCTTTCAAACAAATCCAGTCTATAGTTGGCAGTTTTCCCTATTCTTTGCCAGCATACCAGACCTATAATCGATTAGGAATTTGTGATAGAAGTGAAGCCTTTAAGGACTTCATTTTAAATCAAATAATTAGTATACCCTATTCTGATCCCCCAAAACGATGTCCTTTTTATAGACCACATTAAAGCTCTCACCTTCTATCCATGTAGTTCCTCAGTCAATGTTCTTTGTTGCTGGGTAAGTAGATGTGGTAAGAAAACAAAGGATTCAGGGCCCTCCCGTAAAATGCAAGGAGGAGAAAGAGGAAGAAAATAGGAAATTCATCAGGTGCACTCACCCCTCCATCATGATACACAAACTAACAAACACACCCACCCTTCAATCAGAATTCAAAGATTCATTAGTGAATGTTAGTTTTTAATTGCTTAACAAGAATGAAGAAGAAAATATGCATACACAGTAAGGAAAAGTATCCGTGTGTGTGTGTGCGCTGTGCGTGTGTGTGTGTGTGCATGTGTGCGTGCGTGCGTGTGTATGTGTTTCTCCAGGAGTTTCTTTGCTGTATTTAAACATTGCAACCACTGCTATTCTCAATATTCACTTTAAAAAATATTAAAAATTTGATCTGTAAAATTTTCACTTTCATTTATTTTCACAGTTGAAGAATGGCAAATGCTTTCCATAATTCAAAATGGAAAAACACTTGCTTGACAAATACTGTCACTACTCGAAAAACATCTCATTCGCGCAACAGTTGATTGCATTAGAGCATTATAATATAATACCGTTTGTTTATTTCAAATCCATGAGGCAGTAGTATCACAAAAGCTTTATAGACAAACTCAACTGTAAGCTGAAAAGGAAATATTAGTTTTAAGGTGAGATTTAGAGAGGGAAAGTGAATCTGAATGTTTAGGCAGGAAAAGCTGACTAGAAAGAGAGCTGTAAAAAGATGAACATGTACAAGACTTGCCTCTGCCAAGAAACACAAAACAAGTCACAAAAAGCAGCAAAAAGCAAGGCTAGAAGAAGAAGTAAGTTTTAGATAAACAAAGAAAATATAGGCTAGAACAGAATCCAAATGAAATTTCTGAAGCCAAGGGAAGAAATCTGGAGAACACATGCGATCACCTCTTGCATGATTGCAGGAAGATGGACTGATACAAGTTCATGAAGGAAATGGGACGTCTAAGAAGAGAGCACATGACCCACTGGTATTTAGAAACCAGTTATCCTATTCCTGTGGGAAAATAACACTCAACTCACATATTTTTTTACAGCAAACATAGTTGTTTTTTTTTTTTTTTTTGGAAACAGAGTCTCACTAGAGTGCATGGGGTCAGCGTAGCTCACAGCAACCTCAAACTCCTGGGCTCGAGCGATCCTTCTGCCTCAGCCTCCCGAGTAGCTGGGACTACAGGCTTGTGCCACCATGCCCAGTTAATTTTTTCTATATATTTTTAGTTGTCCAGCTAATTTCTTTCTATTTTTTTTAGTAGAGATGGGGTCTCACTCTTGCTCAGGCTGGTTTCGAACTCCTGAGCTTAAACGATCCTCCTGCCTTGGCCTCCCAGAGTGCTAGGATTACAAGCTTGAGCCACCGTGCCCGGCCCATAGTTCTTAATTTCCCTACCTATAAACTACATGCAAGTTCTCCAACAGCATGATGTCAGAATTTTAGGGACTTTAAATATAATTTGGTTCCATTTTTATTTTATAGGCAGAAAAACAGTCCAGTGGGTTCTGATTCTGATGCAATAATTACTTCATTATAACATTCTATAGCCCCCAGCAAACTGAAAATGAAATGCTTATATTAACTTTAGAGCTTTTTATTATACTTTTTTAACTCAAAACAGATAATATCTAACATGCTCTACAAACTCATACAAAATGGAATGATTAAACCAAAAATCTAACTTTCTCCTTCCCCATTTTAACAAACACAAGTCCAAGTTTTGGGGGCACATGGCCAATCAAACATAATTTTCATCCAGAAACTAATAAAAGATTTATCACAGAAAGCTGTCTGGTCAACATTGCTAAATATTAATTTGTATTTTAGTCCATAAAAGGTTTATAATGGAAGTCTTGACTTTAATGGATTAAAATGTATGGAGTTATCTTGAATTTAACTCATAGCCATTAACATAAACTTATACTTCTCACTTATTTTTTATAATAAGACAGTTTCAATGAATTGTATTCATTTATTTAAATAAGCAAAAAAACTGGAAATATTGGAAAAACAAATTTTAATATTTGAATATCTACCAATCCTTAGACTTGTTTAAAAATTATGAACTATATGGTAGAGTCACACTTCAGCCCAAGTGTTCCATCTCCAACATAGTATTCATGAGCCTTAATAAAATGCAAAACAATACAAAACAAAAATCACACACTATGTTTAAGTTCTGAAAAGCTAAATGTAGGACTGAAAGAGAGAATTACTAAAGGTTGAGTATATGCATAATTATACACAAGTCCTCAAACAGAATTGTGCATCAGAGATTCTAAGACAATATTTGTGTACCCATTCTCAAATGAAAATTTATTGTACTAAGTGTTTGGACTTTCTAACATCAAAGATAACAAGCTATCTCTTACTTTAACGCCTAAGATATATGTAATTCTCATGCAAGCCACTTGTGCATATCTGTCAAGCCTCTGCAAAACTCAAGAGTCTATTCTTATCTGAATTATTGCCTCAGAAGTTTGGGTAATCTAATTTATAGCTGTAGGCACACGATGACATTTTCTTCAGGGCAAGATTCTAGTGTTTTTACTTGCTTACTGGGTGACTTTGGAAAAAGTAACAGTCTCCTTCTCTGGGTCGAAATTTACACATCTGTCAACATGCTAGATGATCTTGTAGGGTTCTTCCAGTTCTCACACCTGTTTTGTTTGTGCATATTCAAACCAGTTGAGAGCACACAAAAAACACAAATGCACAAAGTTTATGAAAAACAAGGTGGACTATTTGGTAGACATTAGGTTTTACTCCCCCTATTATTTGGTGGAAGTGGTGGAGAAGGGGGCTTCTCAATAGTAAATATTGAGCTAGATTTATTTGAATTCCTAAAATGTTTTTAGTGAACGTCTTCAAAATTATGACATTGGTCAGCCTAAGATAACCAAGATAATGGCCTATCTTCAGTTACTATCATTTATGGCATCTCCTGATTCAACAAGAAAGAATGGAGGAGTCAGTGTGGTGTATTGAATAAAGTATGTGGCTGAGTAATCTACATGGACTTGGGATGGAAACCTGGCCACATACTTTATCTACATGGCTTTGGGGAGGTGGCTGATCACTCTGCGTCTCAGTGGGGATACAATACTGCTCCTATTTCACAGGATTGTCAAGAGGTTCAAATGAGATTATGTACATAAAGGCCTGAGTGCCAAGCACATAGAACATGGCCAGTAACTTTATTCCTTCCTTCTTCCATTTTCAATGGTTAGTCTCACACTACCACTCTTGTAGTCCCCTCCCTTCACTGCAGCCAAACTCCTGAGCCAAAATCATGCAAGAGCTCAAGTAGAAGAGCCATAGAGGTGCCTATTACAGGAAAGGAATCCATAGACAACAACAGGAGGCAGAGAAAGTGCAGAGCAAACACTTCACTATCGTCCCTGTGTGAGCCTAGTGTGGCCTGGGAGGTCCTCACTGGGTAGACAGAGGACCAGAGCACACATTCTGTGCTCAGGCTTATGGTCCCACACCACTATATTTATATAAGGTGATGCCATGTAAGGATATTTAATAGTCATGCTGAGAATGGCACTATTGTTGAAACCGAGGCCACCACATGGAAATAGCTAGGTAGGTTTGGGTCTCCTTTCATCAGATTATAGACCATACACCACATAACTGGCTAGTTTTCTCTCCCCAAACAAATTAGCACTTTTCCAGGCCCACTGTCAAATGAAGACATTTTCCTGTGCTTGGTGAGACTTTCTGAAAGCTACAATTTCCAAGCATTAATTATACCCAATGGTGGGTTGTGCATCTACTGATATGTTAACCCACCCAGTGGCAGCACTCCAAAGAAAGAAAATAAAACCAATAAGCACAAAAACACAAGTCATGGAGTTTCAGGAAGTGTGGCTTTTGCTTTGAAAAAAATATGTATTTGTTGCTCGTCGGTAGTGTTTTAATTTTTCTTTTTCATAAAAATCACTTTACAGTCTCCCTCACGTCAGGTGTCTTAACCATAGATAAGCCTACCAAGGCCCACTTCCAGAGGACTAGCACAGTTCCTTAGACAGAAAAAGGGTTCATTCTAACATTTATCAAAGAAATGAATGAATGAATGCAGAAAAAAAAGATAAGTATACTAGGCTTAAGAGACACAATGTTTTGGAGCAGAAAAATCCTACAGTATTTAGTATCTAAGATAACAGTGCTGAGGACATGAGTGTTGTGTCACAAATATTTTAATGAATGACAATTTAACCCATATATATTTAAATGTCCTTAACAGATAAAATAAAGCAGACAGACACTGTTACATAAGTATTAAAAATAACCAATTTTTAATGACTTTATTTTTAGCAGTTCATTTACAGGGAAAAATAGGAAACCCTACCTCCAGACAAAACTCTGCAGGTAAAATAATAATTATTATAATTGTCTTGGGTTGAACACAGTCATTGATGGAAAGTTAATTGCATCTCTAAATAAGAGTCAGTGATAACCTCTTGACCAAAGATCAAATCATTTTCGAGCTGGTGCTATTTATATACAAGGAAAAGGAAACCACAAAAATGTCATTCAGTATTGTTTGAATATGAGAGTGGGCTGCTGGGTTACTGAGATCTTCCTGCTTCTAGCGACAGGTGATTAATCTGGAAAACCATTGGCCCTTTGCTCACAATGCATTCCTCATCCCATACAGAAACTTCCAAAGAAGTAGCACTTTTGATTATAGTTTTCAAAGAATGAATACACACAGCTCCTCCTTTGGCCCTCCAACTGATGAGAGGCTGGTGGAGTATTCTCATTCGATATAAGTACTATTCTAATTCTATATATAGTATTCTTATATGGTATTCTAATTCTATATAAGTAGAGACAAGATGAGAATGCTAAAGTGACTTACCCTAAAATAACAGTAATTTTAAAAAACTGGCAGATTTTCCCCTTGGACCATGAGCCTTTTGAGTCTGTATCCAATGGTTTTTAAACTCTTCCTTTCTAAAAACAAACAGAGATTTCTACCTTGTTCAAAAGTAAGTACTTTGTTCCAAATGCTTCCTTTCTTCTGTTACTTCTGAGAAAAGGTAGAGGTTGTACTCTGAAGGAAAACGCTATTTCTCAGATGGTTGGGGGGAGGGATAAAAACGTGAACCAGTAGTCAGATGTCAAACCCAGGACCAGCTCCACACTCTCACAGACAAAAATTTCCCATTCCTATGAAAGCAACCCATCTAGATGGATTTAAGTGTTGCCACCTTGCTTTAGGTCTTTTGGGACTGGTCCTTCACGAAAACCAGCTGGGAAAGGATACATGCAACTTGGCTTGATACTGCCAAGGCCTGAAATATACATACATGCAGAAGAACTCTTCTCTATAAACTGGCCTAAGGCACCTGGCAAAGCACAGAGGTTAATTCCTTGGGATCTTTTGGGGGGTAGAGCAGCATCAGGGAGATTTACACCACTCAAGGAACTGGATGTCATACCTTGAGGTGGTCTCAGTCAAATGAATTGTCAGAAAGAACTGATCTAAGACAGAGGCCTCTGCAGTCTTGCCTAGATGTACGTGTAGAATCTTCTTCGTTGCTAAATACCTTAACCTGGAATAACATGCTTTAACATCTGGACTATTAGTGGCTAAAACGGAGCTCCTCTCTTCTGCAGCTTGGCTTCCTGAGGCCACATCACCATCAGAAAGCCACATTTCCTGGAAATGGGGAACTCAGCTCTCACTTGCTTGAATTCCCCGGTGAAGTGATTTTAAGCCCTCAAATGGTTTCAGGTGTTTGTTTGCTGGTGGTAGAACTGACATGCATCATTGGTTTTGGGTGTTTTGTTTTGTTTTTTAAGTACTGTTAATACAGGCCAACCAACCCCAGATGTTTTGAAAAACATGATTCTCATCACATCAACACATCACAACACATGTGCATCTCATGAATGTGCACTTTTGCCTTGTTTGGCTGGGGGAAGGGGAGGAGTGGAATGGTTTACTGAAAGAAAATGTCATCTAAATCTTCCCCTAATTTCCTTAAGACTCTACAATAGCATGACGTCAGTCAGCAAAGCTATTTTTTTGCTTAGTTTTCATCATCATTTGGAAAAATAACAATGCATCTTTGTGTCATTGGGCCCCTAGATCATGGGCAAAGGATGCTACTAAACTCTGAGACACGCCTGGACTTCAACTGTCACCTGCAGACAGACAAGCAAACTCATCCTCTAGGAAGTTTTAGGTGTTTGGAACAGCCTTAGAGCTGGTGGAAGATAGCGTCCAATCTGTTGCAAAAACCCTAGAAAGGTTCTTAAGACAACTTTGGTAAAGGGATGGAAAAAAAATATTCCATGAAAATGGAAACTGAAAGAAAGCAGGTGTAGCCATTCTCATATCAGATAGAACTGACTTTAAATCAACAATAATAAAGAAAGACAAAGATGGTCATTATATAATGGTAAAGGGAGAAATTCAACAAGAAGACATATCAATCCTAAATATTTACGCATCTAACACAGGAGTGTCCTGTCCGGATTCATAAAGCAAACCCTACTAGATCTAAGCAAAGAGATAAGCAGCAGCATCGTAATTGCCAGAGACTTCAACACCCCACTGACAGAAATGGAAAGATCATCTAGGAAGAAAATAAATAAACACTGGACTTAAACGGGACTCTAGAACAAATGGGCCTAACAGACATTTACAGAACATTTTACCCCAAAACTACTGAATATACATTCTTCTCATAGGCACATGGAACGTTCTCCAAGACTGATCATATCTTAGGCCACAAAAATGTCTCAACAAATTCAACAAATAGAAATCATACCATGTATCTTGTCAGACAACTTTGGATATTGCAATTATTTTATAAAATTAAGTTTTGCGAATTAAATGAAAATGGATCAGAGAGGATTTGCAAATGAAGGGACAGCCATCAGAGATTATTGCTTCATCAAATGGTGGTTTTTATTATTTCAATGTTTCTTTGTATTTAAAATATTTCACATTTGGGTGTGTTGACTTTTCAGAAGATCTTGAAGAACATTAGTAGAAATATTAGAAATCTTATTAATGATTATTGCATGCCAAGAATATGCTAGCATTCACACAAATGTGTACAGCATTCTCATGAGGCAATTACCATTGGTGCCAAAAATTATTATCCCTATTTCCCAGCGGGTGAAAATGAAACCTATAGATGCTAAGTAATTTGTCCAAACCATACAATGGCTATGACACAGGCAAAGCAAAGTGGAAAGTTGACACAATTATCTGGTCAAGTCGAGCCAACAGAAACAAGTGATTGAGAGTGTAGTGTCTCTGTCCCATCCTCTTAAATTAGCCAGATCACTCTCTGCATTGATTAAATTCACTGGATGATTGTTTTAATGCCCCTTTCAAACCCTCGTCATCCCTTGCCTACTATTACAATAGCTCCTAACTGGTTTGTCTCCTTGTCTCTGGTCTCATGACCCTCCAATTAATTCTCCACTTTCCACCAGAATTAAAACAAGACCTGAACGTGCTAGTCCCCTTCTCAAAAGCCTATACTCAACAGAGAGCATATCCATTCCCCTTCTCACAAACTTACACAGAAAAAAAAATAACCTCTGTAGTGAGACATTGAGACCTTCCATCATCTGCTCCATTCAGCCCTCATCTTCTTTGACATTCTTCCTTATAGGCCATGCCCTTTCACTCCTTGATGTCTGTTATTGTTCCTTCAATGAATAAGAAATGTTCTTTATATTCCACTAATCAGTGTCATTCTCGTCCTTCAACGCCTAGCTCAAAGGGTACCTCTTCTATCATGCTCTTCTTTAGTACCTTGAGTCAGAATGTACACCAGGCTTTGCACTAGCCCAAGATATCTCTTAAACCTCTAGTTTACACATACATAATTATGTCTTATTTACATTTCTGTTCTTGCCCCTCTTCTGATCCACCCCATGAGGCGTAAATTCCTGGAAGGCAAAGACAATGTATAATTCATCTTAGTGTTTCATACACATCTCAGTGGCTAGTGTGGAGCCTAGAACGTAGGAAATACACAGCTAAAGATATAGAGGTGTCCCCAGTAATGACGTGCAAAACCTAGTATACTCAGAATAACCTAAACCTTCCCATGTCATTAGATGCTACTTCCTTCTAAAAGCTTAAAACTACTCAATGCACAACATATGCATTAATTTTATCTGTCTTGGCTCCTAAGGGAAAAAATACTCTGTAAGTGATATAGTGAATTTTACAATATTTTCCCATTCCCAAAATAACTGATTTACTCACCTGGTGGTTATTTTTTCCATTAATCAGATTTCTAGACCTTCATGGAACTAGGCTTAGAGGCACTTTGGAATAAGGTGCTTATGAGTTACTGTCAAACAGAATTTCACAATTGAATCTGCATTTGTAAGCATACTATTAAAATATGCTTTAACATGACCAGAGGATTTTCAAACAGCTGGCATATTCATCTGAAAAAATAATTAGTTTTCAATAAAAGTTGCTTTTTATTACTCAGGAAAAGTTCTCTGGTGACTTTTAAGGATATGCCAAGTGGAATTTCAAAATGAAAATAGAGTATCCCTGTTGGCCAGTAGCCAAGTGGAATGAAAGACAAACACAGTAATTTGTGCCAAGTCCTAGACATGCTGCACTGAGGCAAAGTGGGTAAGCACCCGCCTGGGTTTAATGTTACATAAACCCGCCCATTGTCCTCTCCAGCTCTGCAGAAAACTGTCCACTTGGGGCCTATGGCCTATGGATTGCACCAGTTTTATCCCCTCTCTTCTTGCTGGCAGGAAATGAAAATGAGTTCAGTAGACGGCAGAGATTTCTTTAACAAGAGGCCAGTCCCAGGGAAGGCTAAAGTCTAGAGATTTGTTGTTAAAATGCCTAAGACAAAGCAAAATGGACAGTGAACCTGATGAGTCTATGAGAGCAGCTCTGTTTGGAGTGAGAATTGCATGCTACTTCCATCCTTAGCTAGTTATGTACAGTCAAATGATTAACTAGTTACTCTCTCTGAATAGTGTTTGATGAGTCTTTTCAGGATTGTGTCTTGCAACTTCTGCTCTGTTTCAGTGGCTCTTCTAAAGCATTCATCTACCAAATATATTAACATGATCAATTACCAAAAACATACAGAATACGACCACTTTTTAGAGGAACTCTGTTGATGCTTGAATCAAAAAAGTGAGGAATGTCTGCAACAGAAACATCAGCCTTGAGACACTATGAGGCTATAAAGAATGCTAGCAAATTGCCAGCGAGGCTTTCTCTAACGTCATAAGCTTTGCCCAAGCTGAAGCAAGGTTAGAGTCTGAGGGTTCAAAGTCTAGCCTTATGGTAATAGTGCAGAAAGTACAGAGTTCGGAGTCGGAATATTTGTGTTTTATTCCATATGTTGCTACTTGTTTGCCCAGAGTGATTTTCAGCATATCCCAAGCTCCTTTTTTTTTCACTTGTAAAGTGGGAATGAGAATGCCAATCTCAGAGGACAATTGTGAGAATCAATGGGACGGTGCTGTGTAAACTGTAAAGTGCTGTATCATCATTGATCCCTTTTTCACTCTCTCCATTTATCTTCATTTCCAAAAGTTTTAATGTAAAAGCCAATTTCCCATTTAAGAGACTGCAATTTAGCATTCATAGTCATCTGGAGCAGAAACTATTAATCCTCCAAAGCGATATTGTGGAAATACAGCATGCACAACTGGCCAACAAAGGCTCATCTGGAACTTCTGACCTGCTTCCCAGATGCTCACAGGGCCATTTTTACAAAGCCATTTGTCTACTGATATATTTTTATTGTTAAATGGATTCTAAAATTTGCTAAATATTTGTTTGAAGTTGAGGACAAAATAGCTCAATTCCTGTAGGACAGATTTAATGAAATGAGAAAAAAAATGTTTCCCTCTCCATCCCAATTTTCAAGCTATTAGCAGTTAGGTTATTCCAACCAGACAATTCCAAGAAAAAAGAAGCAGATCTCTATTGTATTATGCTTAAATAGAGTCAATGATTACAGGTGGTTATTATTTTAAAATAAATAAATAGATAAACAGACATCTATATCTGACTATAAAGCATTATTCTGCCTTCCAGAAGGCACAGGAAAAAGCATGCCTACACATCCTTTTTCATTGGGAGGCCACACTGGGGGCTCTGTTAATCTGCACTGCCTGGGGTACCCTAACAATTGTAAGCCCTTTGTTTCCAGGCATACCATGTGTGCCCTAGGGGACTATACTTCTTGCGTGTGCCCTGGCTATCATGACACGACCTCAGCCCTGGAATATTTTCACCTCAGCTGCCAACACACTGCCAGAGTTGTGCTATGCCTAAATTGATGCCACAGGCCACATAAAAAGTGTTCACACAGCAACTTAAGAAGGAAGCCACCTGGCTTTCTAAAATAGACCTTCTTTATTGGTGGGATTTGTTTTAACTGGGTAAGTTCAGGACCCCTAAAAGACATGACGGAGACCAATACTGCAGGTTGGTCTCACCTTGCCAAATGGGGTCATACTGATAGTAATGTTGCTACAAAGATGCCTTGGCCAAAGGACAAGGTGATGGACTGTGCAGAAATGAATTAACACAGCAAGCCTGAGAGTGTTCCCTTGTTTTAGACGTTGGCCTCTGGCTGGAGTCTTGGCACTTGATTAGCAAACAGTTCCCTACACTTTCCCTAAATGATAAGGCTGTTTTACCCACCTGAGACACTAAATACTGGCTTTACTTCTGGGAATCTGAAATTTTGGTAGTTGCTAGGCAGAGTGGGCCTATGTGACCAGACCCCAGTAGGAACCTTAGATGCTGAGTGTCAAATGGGCTTCCCCGGGCAGAAACATTTCACATGTGTTGCTGCATTTTTTGCTGTTGGGGAGAGAGCACGCTGTGTGGCCCCTCATGGCGGGGTAAGAACAAAGAAGCCTGCATACGAAATCCTCCAGACTCTTCCTGTTGTATCTTTTCCTTTACTGTATATTCTTGCTGTGTCTCTGTAATAAAGCTTAGCCTTGAGTTCTACTATATGTTAAGTCCCATGAGTCCTTCTAGTGAATCAATGAACACTGGGTGGTCTTGGGAAACCCCAAAATAGTCCCCATGTGGGCATTACTGAGGAAAACTGGCCTGTAGCCCTTCAGACATTGTATTCTATTTTATATATAAAATTCTTCCAAAAAAAAAATTATTCTGATTTGCTTCTAGTTCTTCAACATAGTCTAAAAGATACTCTTGGCCATCTTGAAAAGCCAGGAATGCAAACTAAAGCAGCCTGGATATTCTGTCCACAAAAATTTCAAGTATTACAAGTAAAATATTTCTGAGCTGCTTAAGTTTTTATAACCAATTGATTTTTGGGGAAAATAATCAATTAGAGATCACAGATGTCTAGGCTAATCCCATTTAATATCACAAAGATGGAAAGAAATGTGGAAATGCAGTACATGATGATTTGTGTTTAGTAAGAAAAAATGTGGAAAAAGAGAAAATAGGAAAGGGAGAAATGTAGTGAAAGTTTATCAAAGATGAACATTATGTCAGAAAAGTGAAAGTGTCCTAAAAACATCAGCCATTTCTTAGTGAGCTACATTTTCTTAGGACCTAAGCTCCGTCTCCACTTGCCCACAAAGTTGAGAGGAGCACCTTTTAAGACACTGTGTTAGGTCCTTGACATTTTCCCAGAGGTCACTGGAGCCTACTTTCGCTGCGCGTTTTATCGACGGGGGAGTATCTTCTATTGGAGTTCCCGATTTTCTGGACCCAGGACCTGTATCCCCATACCCTGAGAAGAGGATCCCAGAACCCATTCTACCTCCCAGAAACCACACTGGATAGAGAACAACATCCAGGTAGACAGAGCTGAGCTGGTGTGGGGTAGATCAGGCCATGTGGAGGTGACACTGCTCAGGGGCTCCCTGGGGTAGGGCTTTGGGACCAGTTTCTCCATTCCTCACCCTGCCTCTGAGGGCTTCTCCAGGGGCTGATGGAGTTATTGATGGTATGGCTAGAGTGGCTTCCTTTAGGTGTGTGGAAAAAGTCTAATGCCTCCCTAAGGCTCAGCAACTAGAGTAGGCTGATGTCCCCTCCTGACTCAAGATGCTGGGCACCAGCTGACCCTATCTCCTCACCTCCTTCATGAAAAACTATCCTAGTGCCTAACCATTATCTAGGGCCAGAACCATAACATTTAGTAGTGACCTATTGGAAACAAAACTTTGATACCAATACTAATGGTAAAAATTAAAATGGTGTATTAATTACTACCTGTCCCATTGCTATTCCACTATTACTAACCAGTTTAGTATTAGTACATTTAGTGCTCTTTCCAACATTAATTGAACACCTTAGTCTTGAACTATATGGCATAGAAACTATAATAATAGTCTTCTTTTCTCTTCTTGGTTGCATTAAGTCCTAAGGTTTGGAGAATTGTGTTGAAATCTGGGCGGCATCACTCAGTAACTTTGTGGTCTTGAACAAGTCATTCACCTCTCTGTTATTCAGTCCCTTCATTTGTAAAATGGGCCAGTGATATCTCTCAGGCAAGTTTGTTGGAAAGATTGAGGACAATATTACTAAAGGATTTGACCTAATACCTTGTCTATCAAAAGCTCTCAATAAATGAATGTGGCTGCAGGTATTCTTGTTGTTGATGTTATTATCTTTTAATTTTTTGTATTGTTACTCTTATAATGAGGATGTGATTTATGCCAAGATATCATTCTTGAATGGCTCCCAAAGTGTAAGTGTAACATACTTTCTCAAAAGAAGAGCAGAGGGCCTTTGGGTGCTAAACACCAAATATGTACCCTGGGCTCATTTGTTACCATGGCTTAAACATGGGAAGAGCCTAGTTCTGAAGTCTGCCATAGGAGAGAGGCACAGTGATTCTTCTAGCAAAAGCACCCTCCTCAAACAATACACTATATGATGCTGTGTGTACAAAATCCCACGGAAGTCATGAGCATTGGGGATGTTTTCATTTGCCTTTGTCCATAATCCAGGATGATTGACAGTCAGGCCTTTGTTTGCTACGAATGAGGGGGGAAGAAGTGGCCAACCTTGGTAGTGACTTGCTCCACCTCCTCGGGCATATGCTTGGTAATGAGCATGGCTCTGTAATTAACATGAGTAACACTGCACCCTCCCCATGTTCAACGGCCCCACCCCTGTCACAAAAAAAAAAATGGTTTTCACACCTGAATACAATTTTGGTTACAGAACAATAAAGGACAGGTGACAGGCCCAGCTGGAAGGCCTCTTTTTCATTTTCCTGTGGCCACAAATCAGACATCTTGGGCTCACAGCAGGACAGGCTCCACTGGCAGTAATTGGCACCATCTGTAGCTGTCAGAGCACTGGCTGGCATTCCAGCATTTCATCTTTCCAGTCAAGGCATTCATCACTAGTCCAAAACTCAGCCAGCTGACACTGAAAGATTAACTTGCATTGATTTGCTTGGCTAAGCTCGCCTGAGCTTCAGTTGGTAACGAGCATTCCTGTTTAATAGCCATCCCCATCACAAGATGTTTACAAGGTGATTGTCTACTGAAGTTTTTTATTTTTTCCTCACTCCTCATCTTCTTCCTAATGTGCTCTCAATAATTAGACTTTGGGAAATGGTGAATTGAAATAGAGAAAAGTAAGCATTCCACATGATCCCTGCCAAATGCCGGGCCTGTGAGCTGTATAATTAGAAAGTTTGTCCCCTTATCTCTCCTTTGCATTAAATTTCTCCCTTGTCACAGTGTTTGTAAGATGATGGAGGAGATGTTTCTACCTGTATTTTTTCCAGAAGACATTAGGGAATCAATCATCTCAGGGGTAACTCCCAGGCCATAAAGAGTTTGAATTTTATTATATAAGTGTTGGACAACCATTGAAGGACTTATCAACAGGAGGTTGATATGTTCAGATCTGTAGCAGTTTGGAGGATTGACCAGGGAGAAGAGATAGGAAGCACAGAAACAATTTAGAAAGAAGCCGTTGCCACATTCCAAGCAGCAAGGGTGCAGGGATAGGCCAGCTTCACGGCCTGTAGTATTGACCAAAAAGCACTTCTTACGTGAAGATGAGAAGAAGTTGGAATTCTTCTACAGGGTCTTGTGGGTTGGGTTCTTGTGAGACCAAGTGAGGGAAGGGCCAGTCCCTGAGTAGAAAACAAGTCAAAAGGAGCCAGTGCCACCTCAAACATCAGAAGGCCTGGATACATGTCACGCAGCCCACCTTTCCAGCAACTCCTCCCACTATGCTTACCAGGAAAACCCAGCAACTCAGAGTGTACTTCCTAAACCAAATCTTGTGTTTCTTTTCCTCACATTATCTCTCTCACTTAAAAGCCCTCTTTCCTCTGCCCTAACCAGTCCTTCCAGACCAAGTTCAGCACCTAGTACCCTGTGCGACCTTCAGAGATGTGACTGCTATGGGTTGAACTGTGTCCCCGCCCCCTAAAGGATATATTGAAATTCTAACTCCTGGTACCTGTGGATCTGAACTTATTTGGGAACAGGGCTGTTGCAGATATAATTAGCGAGGTTAAGATGAGGTCTTACTGGAATAGGGTGGAACCTTAATCCAATATGCCTGGTGTCCTTGTAAGAAGAAAAAATTGGACACAGGCACACAGGGAGAGAAGAATTCCATGTGACAACGGAGACAGAAAATGAAGTGCTACAGCTGGAAACAAAGCAACATCTGGGGCTACCAAAATCTGAGAGAAGTAAGGAAGTACCCTCCTCTAAGGGCTTCAGAGGGACCATGGCTCTGCCATCCTCCTTATTTCAGACTTTCAGCCTCCAGAACTATGAGACAATAAATTTCTCTTGTTTAAGCCACTTGGTTTATGGCACTTTGTTAAAGCAGCCCTAGCTGTAAAAATACACTTCTGAATTGAAACAGTTAAATAAAAATCATGCCTTCTCCATGAAGCTTACTCTGTCTCTTCAAGCCTGCAATTTTCTGTCCTTAAAAGTCAGAAAACAATCATTACTCTATAATCTTTCTCTGCTCTCCATTGCTGGTCCTAGGTGGATGGTGCCATGCTAATGAGGGGCTGACAAAGACAATCCATCTAATAGGACAATAGTAATAACTTCTCCCATTTATCAAGTGGTTCTATCTGCTAAGGACTTTATAAATATCATTTCATGTTATCTTCACAATGACTTTAAATGCATTTGTTTCATTTGAAATTCACAATGACACCATGAGTCTAGGCCTATTATTATCCCCATTTTACAGATGAGAAAACTGAGGCCCAGAGAAGGACTTTCCCCAGTGTGTCATGGCAAATAAGTGGAGAAGCCCGTTGGGAACCACTCCAAAGCATGTGCTCTTCACTGCCAGGTTCAAGTTTCCATTTTTCCACACCTATTTTTTTTTTTTTTAGCCTTGTCCAATTTTGTTCGGTTTTAGGATGCTTCCTGTGCATAAAGGTTTCCTTCACATTTTGGAATATCTTGCTTTGATTGTGAAATTTACACTCAAAAGAAAGTTGCCCCCTGCCAAGTGAAATGAATTCTCCATACATAGGTTTCAAGCATATAATGTCTAGAGGCAGTTAGACAAACGTTCTGTAAACTCTGGTAGACTGAAATCAACTCAGATTCCTGAGAAAGGAAAAGTATCCCAGGGTGCAGAGGGAAGTAATATATATCCATATCTATATCTATTTCTATCTAGATAAGAGTTATAGATACAGATATCTGTTTTATCCTTCTGAGCATATTTGAAAACATACATTTCAAAAGAATGATTCTAGATCCATTTAAAAAAATGCAACTCCCAGGACTTGCCTTGGAAAGCAAAGTAAGTGATAAATTGCAAGTCTCACTTAAATTGCCACCCTCTTACTTGACAATGTAAATAAAATGTTCTGCTGTGAATGAAGATGTAGGAGTCAGAATAGCATGAAAAATATCTGTTTATATAGTTATTATCAAAATATTACTAACAAATATGCTTCCACCATCTTTTTGGGAGTAATTGATGACAACATTAGTGTTTAATTTTGTACGTGAGATAAAAAGCACTGAGGAATAGCGTATGTGTTGCTCTTTCTAGCACTATTATCATGGTTACTCAGAGTAAACATTTATGGAGCATCGACTGTAGATACTTATAAGCCCAAAGGGGAAAAATCAAGAAAGAATTTACAAGAATTACAGGCAAAGGTTTAAATATATGTATATGTTCATATATGGATAGATGATTGATGGAAAGAAGAAAGAAAAAAGAAAGAAAGAAAGAAAGAAAGAAAGAAAGAAAGAAAGAAAGAAAGAAAGGGAGGGAGGGAAAGAGAGAGAGGAGAAGAGAAGGAGGGAAGAAGGGAGGGAGACAATGCACATGACCTTTTGGAGCTACATTTTCATAAGTTGTCTAGCAAGACCCTGCCCCCACCAAAGATAAATAAATAAACTTCCTTCAAAGCAGAACTCAGCAGCCACTTCCACCAGGAGGATTACTGCAGTTGTAGTGTATCGTACCCATAGGTCTCACTGGGGAACCAAGGCAGAGATAGGGGTGTAGAAAATATGGAAGTTGAAGAAAACCATTAGAGTAAGACTGAAAAGAACATTGAAGGAGTAGAGGGAGTAGGATGAGGTGAAGAGAAGAGACAGGAAGTGCAAATGGAGGTGATGGTCTAACTGATCTAACTGGGCAAAATGAGTGGTTATCTGCAGCATCCTTCATTGTGGCTTCTCTGTATTTCTTACCATTCAGTGAACATCTCCTAGGGGCCAGGAATTCTGCCAGCCCCTTCCCTATGCTATGTTTTGTTGGTGTCGTTGGTGCTATTTAGAAAGAAACAAATCTAGGTGATAATAAAGAAGCTGAATGTGACTTCAACCTCTACTCCATATTGTTGGCTTACTCCATCCAATCTGGCACATGTATGTACTTAAAGAGCAGATAAATGGGTCGTTTTGCATTTTTTGTTTGTTTGTTTTGATCCCCACAGCCACTTAGTAAGGTAGAGATTATTATCCCTATTTGGCAGATGAGAAAACTGTCACGATCCTGCAGGGAAGTCTCAGAATGACATTCAATTTATTTCTGTCTACTTTCAGACTTAAGGATCCCAGAACCAATCCCTTGTGCTCTGGTTTTTCTTAGTTCCACAAGGGACAGCCAATGAAGTATTCTTACCATCCTGAGGCCTTTAACTGGTGTTGTCTCAGTTTCCTTACTTAACGAGAAGGAAAGCCACAAAATTTTACCTATAAGGAACTGAATTTAAATCAGGGCTTCTCATACTCTTAAGATGAAAGAAATACTTCACTGTAACCCTTGATCATTATTTTAAGTGTAAAGAGGAAGAAAAGCAACCTGTCAAGGAGGATTGTAGACTTTCTACAGCCTACTCTTACTGCCTACCTTCCTCTTGAAGAAGGACTGGAGTGCTTTAAAGGAATACTATTCCATCTTTAGAACTTCATGAACCAATAAAGAGGGGTGAAGCACGTCTTCCATCTGAGATACATAGATCGGTCACTGCAACATTCCTGTGGGTCACCACAACTAAAACTCACTTCATGCCCCAAACTACCTAGCTTTACTGGCCCCAAGAGCTGCTGTGGACTCACCATGTTCTTCAGTACAGGTCACAATAAAGAAGCTAATTATGACATCACCACAACTTCAACCTCATTTTGTTAGCTTCCTTCATCTATTCTTAAACGCTGGTGTACTCAAATTCTTAATCACATAGTGCCCATGGTCAATCATAGGACACTGTAAACAATTATTTGAGGAGGATAATTAAAAATACAGTTGGTTTATTTATCCATTCACTCAACCAAGACTAACTGTGCTCCTACTGAGTGCACAGCATTCTGCTCAGTGCTGGGAATGCAGAAGTAAATAAAACAGGTTTCCCTTTTCTCAAGGGGTTCAGAGTCTCCACACATGGACCATCACAAAATAGATTCATGTTTATAAATTTGCAAACACACGTTGATTGTATAGAGAAAAAGGACAGAAAGGTTTAGGTTTTCTGAATAACTTTTATATTCAATGACTGATAGTAATACTTTCTATTTATATAAGCAAATTGTACTTTTCAAAGCACTTTCACATCTTTGATCCATATGAACCTTAGGTAGGGAAGATATTATTACATATAGCTTGAAGATGAAAAACTTGTAGCTCTGAGGTTGTCTTGCCCAAGATTGTACAGATAATCAATACAAGGGTTGAGCCTCAAACCCACGCTTCTGGTCCTAGGTCCACTGCCCTTCCCTGTTCACATCATTGCTTCACTTAAATTTTGTAAGTATTTCTATATAGGAAACATGGATCCTAGATCCATTTTATGGGGTAAGAGGAGACCCAAGAATACAACAGTAGATGATTATCCATAATTATGTTTTCTCCGAAACCATCAGAGAACAGAGAAACATAATTTCTCTTGAAATAAATTCAGGGTTTTTTTGCATGACTGTCTTATATCATTTATTCTGACATAAAAACTCACTGAAATAATATTCCTTTAAACAGTTTGGAAACATTAACCTTTCTTCACTGAGGCTACAAAAGGCAAGTGTACCTCCCTTTACATAATAGAAGGTGTTACTGTAAAATACACACAACTCATAATATGTTGAAAGAACTAAGGAGAAGTATCATTTAAAGGAATTACACAGTCAAAGGAAAGAATATGATATGATCAAATTCTGGGGCTTGGGGAGTACAGAGTGATTTTTCTGCCCGTTTTCCCTTCTTTTTTTTCACTACCGCCAGTACCATCACCACTGCCAGCCTTGGGCAGGTGAATAAGTGGGAACAATTGTAACCAGTGGTCTCTAAAACATCAGATGAATGAGGAAGGCCAAGACAGCCTTCAGTTCCCCTTGCCCCTCCTTAACTCATCCCCAGGGACACTGCTTCCTTCGTGTCCTCTGAACACACCAGGCAAGTCCCCTACTTATAAGCTTTTGAGTGGCTGTTCCCTCTACCTGAAATGATTGCAGCTCAGATGGCACCTTCTCAGTGACATCCTTCTTCAAAATTGCACCCCAACTCTGTACTCCAGATCCCCCTTGCCCTTCTCTATTTTTAAAATTGAGGTTAATAACATAAAACATAAAATTAAACACAAACTATTTTAAAGTGTATAATCTTATGGCATTACATATGCTCACAAGTTTGAGTGACCATCACCACCGTCTAATTCCAGAACATTTTCTCCCCACAAGGAGACTCCCTACACAGTAATTAGTCACACCCCATTCTTCCTCCCCCTATCCCTTGGCAACTGCTAATCGGCTTTCTGTCTCTATGGACTTGCCTATTTCTGGATGTTTAATATCAGTGGAATCCTATAATACATGACCTTTTGTTTCTAGCCTCTTTCATTTAGCCTAATGTTGTCATGGTTCATCCATGTTGTAGCATGTATTGGTACTCCATTCCTTTTTGTGGCTGAATAATGTTTCACTATGTGGATAGACCACGTTTTGTGTATCCATTCATCCAATGATGGGCATTTAGAGTGTTTCCATTTTTTGGCTATCATAAATAATACTGTCATAAACCTCCATGTACAAGCTTCTGTGTGGACATATGTTTTCAATTCTCTTGGATATATATCTAGGGGAGGAATTGTTGGGTCATATGATATCCTTATGTTTAACTTTTTGCAGAACTGCCAGACTGTTTTCCTCTCTTTTTCTTCTCTAGCACTTAGCATGTTTCAACATATTATATACTTTTCTTATTATGCCTATCATGTATTATCTGGCTCCCCCTCTAAAATATAACTTCTACAAGGACAAGATTTTTTTGTTTTATTCTTTGATATAACCCCAGTGTCTAAAACAGTGTGTGACACATAGCCCAACAACTATTTGTGAGGGAAAGAAGGAAGGGGGAGATCCCAAGAGGCATCTGTGTGGAGGGAGGAGAGGATCAGTAGCAAGTGCCTGTTCCTACGTAAGGGCGTCTATAAACGTGGTATCTGAGAGAGGGGCTCCCAACGTTTAGAAATCCTCTCTGGTATGCAATGCCAACACCACACAAAATTGTAGCAGAGCCACTCACAGTAACCTCAGAGAGGAACTGGCCTACCACCCTGAACACCATTGGAATATACATGTAGGATTAAGAATGGAAAATCTAGGCCAGGCTTGGTGGTTCAAGTCTGTAATCCTAGCATTCTGGGAGGCCGGGGCTGGAGGATGGCTTGAGGTCAGGAGTTTGAGACCAGCCTGAGCAAGAGCAAGACCCCCATCTCTACTAAAAACAGAAAAATTAGCCAGGTGATGTGACGCACTCCTGTAGTCCCAGCTATTTGGGAGTCTAAGGCAGGAGGATGACTTGAGCCCAGGAGTTTGATGTTTCAGTGAGCTGTGATGATGTCACTGCACTCTACCCGGGGCAACAGAGTGAGACTCTGTCTCAAAACAAAAAAGAATGGCAAATCTAGAGACACCCCCCGCCCCCGCAAATAAAAAAGCTAATCATGTCACCAGGGATAAGAAGAAAGTAAGGAAGCTTCTCTTACACTGGCTGGGACTCTTCTATAGGAAGAAATTTGTTTAAAATTAAGTTGTGGGATCAAAATTTCTCCCTTTTGATTTTTACACCAGGGCACTAGGAGTGGCATAGAAATATGTTCATTGTTTCCAACAGTGAAAGAATTGGAAACAACTTCATCATCCGTCAATATGGAGGATGATCCAATAAATAGTGCATTATATGATAGCGTTCTGGGCAGCTGATCAAAGGATTGAGTTAGAGCCAGTAGATTACCATGACATATATTTAGGTGAAACAGCAACTTACTAGTGCTAAATACGCATATAAAGTCATTTATGTAAAAATGCACCTATGCAAAATAATATCATATGGTGTTGTGGATACAGAGAGAGAGAGAGAGAGAGAGAGAGGGAGAGAGAGAGAGAGAGAAGATGATGATGTCTGGAATACACCAAATTCATAGCCATTTTTACTTACTAAAGCAGAAGGAAGGATTTCAGACAAAAGCAAAGGGGCACTTGAGGTTTATGTGTAGTGTCTGTGTTTAAGAATCATGTCTTTCTGTATTCCTTGTGTGATCAAAATATTTTTGAGTGTATAGAGTCGTCAGTTTTGTGAGAAATCAGAGAAAATTATTATATTAAAACTTTTGGACTCCTAGAAAATCAGAGTGCTAAGTAGTTGTATCTGAATTTGACTTCATGCTTGCTGGGATTGCTCATCATCTCACCCTGGGCATCCGCTATTGCTCCTAGCTGCTAGAGGTCTTGGGTTTAGAAAGGCTTGTGTCCTGAAAGAATACAAATCTGTCACAGAGACATTTTGCTAAGATTCTCATGAATGCAGTAGCATTAAAAAACAAGCAAGGGAACAATAAATGACACGATGGAGGCCACATATTTTTCCTTACCTCACTTTTTTGCAGCTTTTATTTTCTGTCTCCCTGAGTCTCACTGCCACATCTATAAAATGGGAATGGTGATACCCTACTTCAAAGGTTCTGCTGGCAATGAGATTAGTGACATGAGTGTGCTTTGAAAGATAGAAAAGTGTTTAATTTTGTAATAAAAGGATGTACACAGCAAAAGACTCTCACAGTTCACCCAACACTTTAAAATACATGTGGAATGGCTAAAATGAAATCCATCCACAGACAACCTCAGTGGTAAGACCTGGAAAGTACAGGGGGATTTACCTCGGAGATGAGCCCTTAAAGCACGGATGTAGCCACATTTTGCATCTTGGTCCCCAGGGAACTGATTAAATTTCGTACCTAGGCTACTGACCAGTGAATTTGTACATTTACAGTTCAAAATCTATATGTTGAATGCCACTGATCACAATTGAAACCTCATAGATTCTCTTTGAACACATGTGTTCACATGAGCCCTGATATCTTCATATTGGAATATGTGTAAGAACATTCTCTGTGCTCTGCTTCCACCATTAGAAGAGGCCCAGTCTGGCAGCCTCAGGAGAGAGCTATGTTTAGAAGCAGCCAGGGTGTGTGTGTGCGAGCACATGCGTGCGCACATGCTTGTGCTCAAGAGCACACATTCACAGGAGCAGGGTGGTGTGCATACATGTGCTAGCCTGGGGCTTTCTTGGTGGATTGCCCATTGAATTTGCTCCCCTTCATTTGCAAATATTAGTGTGAGATAGAAGACAAAATCTAAGGGAGCATATTTTAAATAATTAGGTAGTAATCAATTATACATAAAGGCGCATACTCTGAATCTTGCTTTAAAAAATAGTGGTCAATATATTTTCTCTTCCAAGTACCACAGCAATTAATCAAAAGTTTACATATTTCTTCAATCCAGATACAACATGTCAACAACTGCAGTTAAATGCATCATAGAAATGGAATGCTCTTGCAGAAGGTTTCATTAAGTCTAACATGATTTAGAAGAACTTAAGACACATTTCTGGGAGATTTTTATATCACTGCAGGAAGTACTCCAGGGATGTCTTGACCCACTTGAAATTGTTTTAGCTGCACTATTACCTGGGTCACAACTGATGGAAGCATATATCAATTACAATGCAGTCATTTAAAACATGTTTCCATGCATCTGGTCATCCAAAGATTCACTTCTTTGCATTTTCATACCATGAAAAGACCACTATAACAGAGCTTCTTAAACAGACTAAGATTAACTCATTTACCTCAATAGGCCCCCAAAACATGCTACTGGGAAATATGCCCCTTAAGACTGAAAATTTCCCTTTCCTGCAATTCTGAAGAGGTCAATTTTTTAACCCTCTTTCTGTATTCTTTTCAACCTTTCCTAGTTGAGAACTGACTACCTCATACTGATTTTTGGATTTAAGAGTCAATGACTGGGCAGCCTTTTCAATGGATAGAAGGGATGGAGATGCCTATAATTAGGGTGACTGCAAGTGGTTTGGGGACACAATTTATTTTTAGACATTTTGTGTGGTGGGTGGAATAGGAAGCACTGGAAATTCTATGCTGGAGGCATTTCCTATAAAATCTATTGGTAATCATTTAATATCAGGGAAAACTATGCTTTATTCACTGCATGGCCAACCTCCCCCACCACTGAAGGTGCTAGCTCTAGGAGACATGGGTTTTATAAAATCCTATTTTTAAAGTTTACATTATCATATCAAAGGAAAGGACTAAATTCGATGTATTTCTGTATCCACCAAAATGCCCTCCAAGAGTGTCTCACTCATGCTGCTCAAAACATTTCAGTGGCTCTCCATCTTACTTACAGTAACATCCAGGGCCCTTTAAATGGCCTGCAAGATGCTCCATGAGCTGCTCTCTACCTACACCAAACCCAAACAACCTTCCCTTCCTTGCCTCATCTCCTGCTACTCTCCCCATCAATTGCTCTGCTCAAGTCTCACAGGCCTGCTTCATATTCCTCAGGCATCCACTGCATTTGCTATTGCATTTGTGTGGAAGGCTCTTCCCACGTGGCTTGCTTCCTCACCTCCTTCAAGTCTTGTTCAAATATCCTCTCAGTGGGGCATCTCCTAACCATTCTTCTAGAAATTGAGCCTGTGAGCCAGGCCCCAATCCCCTCCTTACTTTCCTGTTTTCCATAGCACTTATCATCATCTTACATATTTTATATTTTACGTACTTATTTAGTTTATTTTCTGTCACCCATCCCCCACCACTCCAAAGAATATGAGGTTGATGAGGGCAGAGTCTTGATTTGTTTTATTTTATTATTATATCCCTAGTGCCTAGAAAAGTGGCCAACACATAATAGGTACACAATAAATATTGTTGAATGAGTGAAGGGATGACTGAATGAATAAGAATGCACAATGGCTCTGCTCCTCAAATGAGACATTTCACGATATATTGAATTTCTGAATATGCTCATACTATACTTAGTAGTCAATTTTTCTTTATTTTTAATTGAGGGAGGGGTTGTCTATTCCATTGCTCATCTTTCAGGGAAAGATTCCAAGCCAAATAGGCTGTCTTACACAGAGGAACATGCACTACGTGATCTTCTAAGTTTTGTGTTGCCCTGTCCCTAGGAAAAGTGACCTCCTTCACTGTCTTGAGGAGAGCGAATTACAAATTTTTTAAAATATGGAATTCTATTTAAAAATGTTTCAAATGAAATATATTTTTATACTTTCAAAACCAAGGGTTTTTAATGAACTTAATCTTTAAATATAATACCATGGGTCTGGCATATAGCAACATTCCCAAGTCACAAGGATTCCTAGTCTTAATGATAAACACATACTCCGCACTTCCAAATCTTATGTTTACTTCTTATGTATTGGCAAGTTGAACAAGAACCAGAATAAAATCCCTTGCAAAATAACCTGAGCCCACTCTTCCAGGTGAGGATAGAGACAGGTGTGACTGTGTGCTTGAAACCATTACTTTTATTCATGTCTTTTTATTGTATGTATGGTTACACAATATTGTGAATATATATAATGCCCCTGAATTGTACACTAAAAATGGTTAAAATGGTAAACTTGATGTTATATATAATTTACTACAAGGATCACAGTAGGGAGATGCTTTTTACCATTGCCCACAGACTGTAACTCAACACCAAGTTGAGCAACAAACCACCACAAAAATCCAAAGGTGTAGAGGGGTGGGGAGTGAGTGAGGGAAGAAAGACAAACCTGAGACCAAATGGCAGAGGGTTCTTGAACTAGTTCTACACAAAATATTCAAAAGACAACATAGAACCTATTTCTCTATCAAAAGGCATATGTTAAATGACACAAATTGGCCTACAACATGCTACCCTTTAAGCAGTAGCAGTGCCTCAATACAATTGATGAAGTGCTTCTTCCATTTAAAGATATTAATTGGGATAATGCCTTGAACTCAATGAAAGGAATATACTGGACAAAAAGGAAAGCTGAACAATATTGTCTTCATTAGCATAAAATCTTTCAGGTTCCCCAC
Source organism: Propithecus coquereli (assembly GCF_000956105.1). Taxonomy (NCBI): domain Eukaryota; kingdom Metazoa; phylum Chordata; class Mammalia; order Primates; family Indriidae; genus Propithecus; species Propithecus coquereli. The sequence goes on from NW_012156284.1 coordinate 753,471, forward strand.
TACACTTTCCAAGGAGAATGGGGAGTTGCCTCAATTTTAACTAAATTTTTATAGTTTTACAGCAGCCGTGGTTATGCATGAATTTCAGAATACATTTACTTGAAAATTCATTATATGAAACATTTATCCCATGAATAAATTAGAGACTCTGAAATACAGTGCAATAAAACTTTTGCTGCTAGAAGAATTTTTATGGGTGAAATAATGTGAAAATTAGTAACATCAAATATGATTCCCCTTAACCCAGACTAGTCCTACACATAATTATTTTGACATGGTCTGTCATACATAATAATGTAGATTTTCAAATAATGCTACAGAAAAGACTTATAACAATCCTTATCGGAAATTAGAAATACATGATGAATCATTGGGTAAGAAAAATGGCAGTTTATCCATTTTACGAAATGACTTTTTTCTCCCAGAATTGAATTCAATAGAAGATTTTGTTCTCTCTTAGAAAATGTTTTAACTCTGATATATATTCAAGCAAGGGAAAAACTATTCTACATAGAGAAGATGTCTTCATCCCTTGTTTACTTAGTTGCACTTGACTATGCTGTCTATACTTGGCAAATTAAGCATTTAAGCGAAAATATTTGATTGTAGTTGGTACATTTGAATACATGGTAATGCTAATAATTTCATCAGGTATAATTCATTGCATAAAAAAGGTTTCTAAATAATAAAACAGCATACGAAAATGGCAATCTGTATGAAGAGTATTAAAATGAGCCCAGTCATTGTTTTCAAGATAGATAATTATTACAGGTCATCCAGCCAACTGACCCGAAGCCACTGCCTCATTCCATCCTATGGAACTGTTAAGATTTCATAGATGCAAAAATGTGAAATTTGCCTCCAAGGGATATGATATATACCTAGAACAGATAAAATAATTATCTAAATTGAATTTAATGGAAAAAAGGGCCATAAAATAAACCCATTATGCAAATTATCTATGTGCAGATAATGCACTATTCTAACAAATTTTCCAAAAATCAAGATGTATTTTAATTCTCAAAAAGCTATCTTACAGAGTTTGTTTCTCAGATGATTAAAAAAAAAAGTTTTGCAAATAGATAGTGGTGGTGGTTACACAACATTGTGAATGTACTTAATGCCACTGAATTATACACTAAAAAATTATTAAAATGGTAAACTTGATGTTATATATATTTTACCACAAGAAAAAATGTTAATGCTATGCTGTTTATAAAATCATAAGAATTTAAATGTTTCCATTTGTCTAAGCAGGATGATGGATCAGAAGCCTGGAAAAATTATAAATGTTGCTCTCAGATCTATATTGCCTGTATGATGGATGGAAACTGCTATCTAGGGAGGCAGACAGGAATGGTACAGAGAATCATCCATTTTGAAAGAGATCCATTTTATCACTGCATATGTTTTAAGAGTCTTATTTGTCTTCAGCTCTGTTGTGCCATTTTTTAATCCAAGTCAGTGATGCAATGAGAATAACTTGATAAAGCTCATCACCAGTTGAATGCCTAATTTCTAATTGGAATCTTCCTCCAGGAAACTGTGACTGGCCTTGGGCAATTTACTTTATTTAACTGGGTCTCCATTTCCAAATCTGTTTAGTAAGGGATGCTTCCAGTTTAAATAGTCCATGACTACTCTAGATTCTCTGATCATCACCATAAGTGATCATTTTTAGATTAAGCATTTATAGATCATAAACAGATTCTTATATCAGGTTTTTTCAATTTATTAGTGGCTTATCATTGATTCGTGGCCATTAATTATCTCAAAAAGCCCTTTACAGAGGTCTTAAAACCCTGTCTTCAAGTATTATAATTCCCATTTTACAGGTGAGACAATTGAAGCAAGATAGGTAATGATGCCTTCCTGAGGTGAGAGAACATACAAACTCTGGAATGGGTTTCCAAATCCACTCCTGCCCACTAGCATATTACCCTTTCTACCATGCCACACTGCCTACATGTGTGTGTGCCTCATGATTAGTTCCAAGAGCAAAGTCGTTATAAAAAGAAATTCCTCTACTATATACTTTATACTCTATCTAATATTTATTGAGTGATTACAATGTGCCACATGCTATTCAAAGGATTTAACGTGATTATATAATTTTATCCTTACACCGTAACTCTGTGAGATAGGTATGATTATAATTTCGCAGAGGTGGTACACAATATATTGTGTTTTCCCCTTGGTGGGTGTGCACATTAAAGGTGCTAATTCATACATTCAATAAATAGTCATTTATTGAGTGCCGGCAATATTTGAGGTGCCAATAATATACCAGAGACATGTTTTAAAATAGTCATTCTAATCCTATCTTTTCCCAAAAGTGGTCAGAAAGGTAGTTAAATGACTCTAGCACATTTGGCTAAGGCAGTCAACTTAATCCAAAATTGGGTTATCCTAAAATTCAACCACACAATTTGGTCCATGAAATGTTGATCTAAAGTGGCCCATTTTGCATCATATTATCATATTTCTAGTCTTCTTGTTCAGACCAAAGTAGCTGTAATATTTTCATTTAGACTAGAATAAAGGCAAAGAATTAAACTGCTGGAGATTTTTTTGTTGCTTGTGTGGTTCCAACTGAGTTCAGTTGATCAAAGAATATGAGAATAAAGCTATTACTTTTAAAATTCACTTTTCACTCAGACTACAATACTACCTATGAGTAGTTGTCTCTAATGGAGCTACAGCAGGCAGCTTAAATCTCTGATTTAACTCCTTTTTATTCCATGGCATACTTTATAGGATGTTTTAAATACCTCTATGCAGTGGTGTAAGTACACAGTTCAAACTCGAATCCATGAAAATTCACAGACAAGCTCATCTATAATATTCTGAAGATTTGTTTAAAGATATAATTACCAGAACATTTTGGAACATGAGGAGTGGGCAAGCACTAAAAACAACAACAACTGAAATGCAGGAGTGGTTAACAATGAGAAGCCAACAATTGAGGTTAAAAGTTGTCCTTTTTATTTAATGTATTTATTTTATATTTGTAATCATTTGAAATCTCACCCCTCTTGACATTAATATCATTAAAATTTGAGTCATCATCCTTTCTGCATGTCTTTATATCTTAGCTATTCTTAGAATAAATGACAGGCACTGCAAAGTTCTAATGGTGCCATTTGATCAAGACTAAAACACTAATATTTTAAAGCATGATGCTACAGACGACAAGTCCCATCGAATGGATACATTGTAATATAAAGAAACATCAGTTTTGAAACCGGACAGATTTGAGTTCGAATCCTTTATTCCGTGACCTTGAGCCAGATACTTTAATCCCTTGGAGATTCAGTTTCAACATTAATAAAATTGAAATGATGATAACACCCGCTTCAAAGAATCACAAAAATTAAATGAAACGTATACAAAAAACCTATCACACTTTTTCGCACATAAGAGATATTAAATACTAAACTAACATAAATCACCTTCCTTCCCCCAGATGACAAAAGAGAAAAAGAAAAAAAAGTCTGTTATTCTCAATTCTGTAGTGGTATATTATTCTCTCTGTAAAGTGATAAATATGCTTAATTATGAGATATAATTTCCAAACATGAGAATGCCAAATAGATTCTATTCTGGAGAACTAAAACATTAATGTGTTAATGATTACAATACACAGATTTTAGCCTCTACAATGAATAGATAAAATTTAATAAAAGATACCTTTGTACAAATACAGAAAGCAGAGCCATTTCAACTCCTCAAAGATATGTACTTAGGGCAATGTCAAAGGTTATCTTATCACTATCCCTAGAAATAAGATTTAGATGGTCTCCTTGTATTTCATATTTTATTTTGACATTCTTCTAACAATCTAGGTTCTTCTAATTTACAAATTAGAGCTATTGTTATGAAACTAAAACTGAATAAAAATCTAGAACAGATCACGACTTTCTGAATTAAATTAAAACCATTTGGCCAGGTGTGGTGGCTCATGCCCATAATGCCAGCACTCTGGGAGGTCAAGGTAGGGGGACCACGCTACTGGGGAGACTGAGGTAGGAGACTCACTTTGCTCAAGCCCAGGAGTTTGAGGCTGCAGTGAACTATGATCATACCATTACACTCTAGCCTGGTTGACAGAGTGAGACTCTGTCTCAAAAGAAGAAAAAAGAAATTAAAATCATTCAATCCAGCAAACAGCTCCAAAGCCATTACTATGGGTACGATTGACTCTGATAGGCTTTGTGTACACAAGGAAAGACAAGACATAATCTCTACCCTCAAAGAAAGGATAGACTACTGAAAAATGTAGCTTGGCTCTAGCACTAGACAGAATGAAAGAATGGAATCTAACCTAAAAAAAAGAGCCTTCTGTTTATGCATAAACCAGACGACACATTTGTAGACAGTTACTGTTTAAATTGGCTGGATTTTCCCCACTGTACTCAAAAGTGAATTGTATTCGTGTACTGTGGAAATGTTTTACAAATGGTCAGAAAAGCTGAAATAGGAACATAGGAAGCCATACCCTTTTCAAGTGAGTGCTCCCATTTTATTCTTTCTAGGCCTTAAAGAAAGAGCATACTTGAGTTCTGGGGCTGGCTTTATCACTTCAACACATCCTATGGTCCTAATCTGAACACTCTTGGTCTGGAAAAGAAAATGCACGGGAATTTAAATGTATCTGGGGCAACTCAGTTAAAGTGCAGGCATTGCAGTAGTGGAAGCTTGTCTTATGTTGTGTGTGCCATGAATGTGGTACAACATATGGGCTTTCTCAACGTTTTAAATATCTGAGCTTACCATGACAGATAGCTTTTGTGCCAGAAGTAATACTAGTGGATTCCATTGTGGGAGGACCCTTGACAGAAACTATAAATGGTTCCTTCTGGCCTACAGTTCTACTGTTCCATATGCAAAGGTGAAACACTTGTTTTCTTGCTGAATAAATGGTGTGCAAAATGACAGATGTCATGTCCACATAGTTTCCTGAGAAGAACTGTAGCTAGGATGGCCACTGGCAGTGCTCACCTCTGAAATTGAAACTTCAATGCAAGGCTCTGAGAAACAGGATTTCAGAGTTAATTGGAGAGCACAGGTGCTTCTTACACTGAAGTGAAGAGAGTGACATTATAAGCTAGAATGAATTAGTTAAGGGGTTCAAGAAACCCAGTTGATTGACAGAGGATCCAAATATATACCTAAAACTTAAGTCCACGAATAGTGTATGAAGTGATAAAGAGGCAGGATTGCATAGTTGGAAGGACTTTTTGATGGTGGACCTCCAGTTGATGAGGATCCTCCTCTGATATTTGACTCCTCCCTGCAGCATTCCCTGTCAAGGGCTTCTCTAGACTCTCTTTACACACTTTGTGACAGAAAACTCATATTTCTCCTCTGTCTCAGGAGGAGGCATACATTACTGATCATTCAGCCAATATCAGCCACCCTAAAGATTTAATCAGTTGATGGGGATTATTCCTTAGAGCCACACAGAACAAGCTATATTCTTCTTCCCTTCCACTCAACAGACTGTCAGATATATGATAAAAATTCTTATGTCCCCCTATGTTATCTGACTTGACTTCACAAAACAAAGCTTGGAGTCCTCTTCTTACCTTCCTCCTAACTCATTCCAGTTTATGGTGCCTTTAACTGTGACACCCAGCCCTCAGGGAAACTCTTCATGGCACAGCCTTAAAAGTACAGAGTCAACTGCAGTGATCACTGCCCTTTGCAAGACACTACACTTCCTCCTAGCTGTTTGCTGTTTTGATAAGTAATGATCACATCCAATGATAAGCGCTAAGAAGCATACTGCCTCTGCTATTAGGTCATGTCTGCTGCACCTCAACCTTGTGCAATTATTTATTTGGATTCCATTTGATTTCAATCAACTTGATGCATGAACATTTATGAAGTACCCACTGTATAAACGATACTGTATTTGGAATTGGGGAGACCATGATGAATATGATAAAGGATCTACCCAGAGTATACACATTTCAGAAGGGAAGATAGAGATGCTATAATAAAAAATTAAACTGTGATATATGTTATGATTAAGATGTTAAAAAAAGATCTAAAGAGAAAGATACCATAGATTATTTATATTAAATAGAAAAGGTGGGAACACTAAAAAAGCTCCAGAAAAGGGAAGTACTTTTGTGGATAAAGGGTAAAAGGGTTTTAACAGGATTGTTCCAACCAACACAAGTCCATGAACAAAGCACAGAGGTATGACAGCATTTGGTGCACACAAGGACACTGCAGGTTGAAGTGCAAGGCTCAAGGGGGTCATGGAGCTATGGAGTAATGGGAGTAATGGGAGATGGGCTTGTGGCTGAGGGCTTTGAGGAGTTTGGACTTCATTCTACAGGAAAGGTGATGCTATCAAGACTTCTGAGCAGAGAAATACATAATGAGAAGTGTGTTTTTGAAAAATCAATCAATTAAGTAATAAGGAAAATGAGCTAGATGAAAGAGAAAGTAGAGATTGCAAGCAGGACCACCAGTTTGACGGGCTGCCCCAGTCATTTATGCAAGAAGTGAGGAGAGCCTCAGTAGAAGAATGGTGAAGCCACAGTTGTAATTCAGCAAGTGGCCCAGGATTGCCTGTTGGGAGTAGAGTTTTGAGGCTGGGTGCCCGTGCAAAACAAATTATGTTTTGCATAAGACAAGACAGCATTCTAACTTTCTGACCTATTTAAGGTTCCATTAATAATTATGACTCATAAGTGAAACACTTAAGAATAAAAATAATGGGTTTGTAGTATGTGTAAAGCATCCAGGTAAAAACATAATATGCTGTTGAAAATTTGAGTGTGGACAGGTGATAGGATTTGGGAATGATCAGCATAGGTAGTAAGGAGAAGGTAGAGGAAAAGGCTGAGACCATACAGTGGACTCTATTAAATTCTATTGCCTTAGATTCAACTATTGACATGCTGTCTGCCCCACTGGATCAGTAATTACAAACAAGGGATTTACTCTCAAACAACTCTGAAACAAAAACTAAACTTCAAAATCCAAATTTCAAAATGACTCACCTAGAATAAACCTACTGCATTAATTCCAAGTTTAATGTACTTTGAGGGCTGCATACAAATCACGAGAATCGTTTCCCCTGGGATATGCATACAACTGCAACACGGGAAACAGGTATCATTTTAAAAGAATCATTTGGCGTGATACATGTTCTCTGTTGATGATTGGGCAAAGGAGTTCATATTTAGTGAAGATTAAGAAAAAGAAACCAAATTATGATCTGAATATCTGAATATCCTGGTCCAGGGTTGGCATTCCTTTGTCTTTATGGCCCTGTGATATGAAAAAGGCTTTTGCATATAATGCACTCCTGAACTAGAAGATTGCAGTAGATATTAGAGTTGAAAAGCGCCAACTTGATAAAGGCAACAGGAAATGCTGAAGGTAGGATAGAGAGGTCTAAATACTTTGACACTATGCCTTTATTAAATACCTTTATATGTACTTTTATCCATTCTGGTCCTGTAAATTCTTTGTCTCCCTCTGACTGGTTTTACTATGAGATAAAACAACTGAATCAAATACTGTGTATAAATACTGGCAGCTTTCAGCCTCACTTTTCTTTCTGAACCTAATAGGCAAAGAGCCTCAATGAGCTTGCTCACTTTTCCAAGTGAGTCTAGAGGGGCTTGTTTACCCGAGATCGAATCTCGGGCAAAGAGTTCACTGTAGCTCTACAAACTAGCTAAAGTTATGATCTTATGCTATTGTTTCTCAGCAATCCAAAGCTTTGATGCAGGCTGTCTTCCCTTTCCAGTATAATTGGATATGAAGCCACTTTTGTTTAAAATGTCCTAGGAAGATCCATTACTAATTGTGCGGGTTTGGGCTACAGTGTTAGGTAATTCTGCTAGTTACATTTCAGTTAAGTGTCCAAGTGATTCACAGAAATCCCCTGGTCGGGAATGACAAATCAGTCTGGTTTGGAAATGTCAGGAAGGGCTTTCACGGGACACTTCTGACAGTGCTAAGTAGTCATTCACTTGGTGAAGGGAACTTGTGCCCGACAGAAGCACTGAAGGAACAGATGGAGCATTAGAAAAAGAAAAAAAAGAACAAACAAGAGCTTGGTATGGGGGCATTTACAAGAAAAGATATCAAGTGCAGAAAAACTTGCTTGGAAATGGCGAGTCCCCCCACCCCATTATTAATGATTCTTTAACACCATTTCTCTGTTGTAACTTATCATAACCAGTTATCAACAGTAGACACCATGCTAATGGAGCTGCTATTACTCAATATTGCTGACAAGTAAAATTTCCTATTTCCAAGCCATATAGTTCAATAGTTTTAAGTATGAGAAAATTCAGTTGGGAAGTTTAGATTTTAAAAATTGAACTATAGTTATGAGAGAGTCCATCAACCAATTCTAAATTAAAGTGGAATTGAAATAAAATTATAGTAAAACATGTATAAAAGAACATGTGACATCCTCATAGATACCAAATGAATCCATTATACTAAGTACTTTTCCAGTAATAGCAAATGAATTCATAATGATGACACACTTAAGATCAAATGAAACCTAAAAATATAAATGTCAAAATATCTATACATAGTTCACACTCATAATTTACCTTTTCATTGCACAGTAAATACAATGTCAAAATGCTTCAATGTTCAGAATTTTAGTCTAACACTTTTCAGTTGTGAATTGGGTTTGATGATTATAAATGGAATTTCATGTAAATAAGAGAGAGAGATGATAAATTTCATGGATTGGTCACGGCAAAAATGGCAAATTTCACAGTAAGTCACAGACTAATGTACAGACACATGAACACAAATAAAATCAATTTAACTGCTAAGTAAATTACACTCCAGGGTTAAAAATGAGTGCATGAGTATACCACAAGGTGTTTCCATTAAGATGCAATGAAAACTACATTCTAAGGCAATGAATCTAGAAAAATGACTCTTCAGGAAAATAGTGCCATTCTGTAATCAAATAATTTCAAAATTTTGTTGCTATTTTGAAAATCCAAAATCATAGGAAATGGCTTCAGACAGTGGCTATATTTTCAATGCAGAGTCTTCTTGGATTAGCTTTCCTCATTTGGACTTTATATGAATTCCCCTGAATTTTTTTCATTTATCATGGCAATAAATTATAGAACAATGAACACATTTTTGTTATCTAGGAAGGAATGGATATCAGAACAGATGGAGGGCCCTATATGATTTTTTAAAGTATTATGAAAAAGAGCACGTTACATGTTAAAACTGGTGAGAGTGTTTGACCAGGCATTGAGAGACAAGTCGAACATTTTCCACACACAAGCTCAGGCTCATCAAAATGCTTACTAGCACATCACTTAGAACACAATTTTGTCCGCCCATTCAAACACCACTTTTTTCTAAACCTAGGAGGTCTATTTCAATATTATAGACATGAAATAATTGCTCCTGCCAGCATTATAGATTTTTGAACAGCTGAGTGGAATCCACCAAGGCAATTTACCATAATGGTGCGGGCACATGTGCACATGGGCATGAAACGCACACACACGAAACACACACACACACACACACACACACACACAAATTTCCTCTCTATCATCATACTTACAAAAAAGGTTCTCACAGAATACAAAGGACAAAAGCCCTAAATGACAAACTGAAATTTTATTAGCAGGTTTCTCATTAATTTTGAGCCTTATAATCTCTAAGAGCTAGACAGATTCCCAGCCACAGAAAGCATTTTGAGAGGACATTTGCTTGCCAATTAAATCCTCAGGAGTACAGCAACAGAGTAGGGCTAAATACAGATAATATAATTTAGCCTGTTGTTTGCACAGCAGTAAATTAGAATCTTGAAAAATAATTGAGTCTACAGATGTTCCTTCTAAACAACAACAACAAAAAAATTTTAATGCTTTTCTGCAGTTACATTCCAAAACATCCCTTATTAGCTTCCTCCTCCCAAAAGCATCTGCAAAAGGCCAAGGACAGAATATCTTATTGGGCAGAATATATCAGGAGATGGGTTTGTGGAGGCTGGGGTGCTTAAGTGTCAGGACTGAGGCTCTTTTAGGAACATGGTGGGCATCTCACAATGGGAGCCCCCACACACACACTGCACTTCCCTTCTTCGGATCAATATGGGGCTCGAATACTCTCTCAAGTAACTGCACCACTTCGGGTGCCTGGCACATTTAATTAAGCTAAGTAGAAAGGGAGCCTGCCCTGGGAATCAGCCTGCTCGCCTGGCCCTGTTGCAAAGAAGGCTGGTTTTAACAGAGCATCAGGAAGTCGAGATTTGGCAATTATTCAGTTCATCTGTTCGATGAAAGTGGCCAAGGTAGATTATCTTTTGTGTGAATGATCAAGTTTGGCTGTCTCCGTTCATGAAATGACCCCAATAATTGCCACATCTCCATTTCAACAGTCTCCACACCCAAATATGCTGCCAATCTTTTGAGGATCACGTCACTTACCCTGACAGTTTCCCCATTTGTTAAATAAGATGAACAGCGTCTGACATCACATCCCATTTAGAAAGCAATATGTAACCTTCAGGTGAAATGCATAAATTACTGTGTGCTTAAGCTTTAACAGAAAATACAATGGTAAGAAACAAAATAAATAAAATGTAACATTAAAATCGTGAGATGATATTGGATATACTTGGTCTTTATTTTGGCCTTCCTTAGAATTATTGTCTGATTTTTAAGTACTCTTAGCATGTTGCTTTCCAAAGGAAACATATGGCAAGTGAAAACTCAAAGGCAGGGACCCACCAGTTATCTAGCTGTGGTGTCTGTTCTGGAAGCTTATTTAAGGACAAATTGTGGCTTTAACTGAGCTAAATTTCTTAGAAACTGATTTTCCTCCTTGAAAGACCTAAAGGCACACCCCGTGTGAAAATTCATTGTTATCTACAAAGACTTGTGACTTCCCCTATCATTTGGACCTTCTTCTGACTTTGTCGTGATAGCACTTGGCCTCTAGCTAGGTGTATTCCAAGCTCTTCCAAGTATCGGTGCCACCCAGATGGCATTATAGATGCTTTTTTCAAATCCTGCCCCTACATTTTCCTTGACGGCTCTACACACTATTAGTCATTATCGTAGCAGCTTACTCAAAGCCAAAGGACATAAATGTGTCTAGATTCTGACTGGCAGGGGTGTCATAAACAGTACAGACTGAGTGTGTGTATGTGCATGCACATGCACATGTACATATGCACACTCACATCCACGTGTGTGCACACACACGAAGACGCTCACTTGCTTTCTACTTCTCTTGGGGGAGAAGTACAAATATATATTTCCCATGATAAAAAGCTAGGATCGATTCCCATCTATCAAGCCCTGTCTTACCCCATCCATCTCTGCCCACATCGTAGCCAGCTACTACACAAGAAACAGTCAGCAAACTCCCGAGATGTTTACTAGGATAATAGCATGGCTACTCCAACAGAAACAGTAGTGTTATATCCATTTGAATAGTGGCATATCAAAAGTTCAAATCCAAATAATACGAAACATTCTTAAATGCCCTGGGGAAAAAATTTTCTCACTTTCATCAATTGCTGTCCATTGATCTCTCTTATTGCAAAATAAAGCACAAGACTTCATAAAACACCTAAGTGCTTACCTTGGTATTAAAGAAGTTCAGTCCTATATCAAATATAGAATCTAGGCTCACATAAAATATAGAAGAAACACTCGAACTCAGAGGAGATCCACTGCTTCGGCTGCACATTTAATTTTATTTATATTCTAAGAGGGGGAACACATCTGTAAACATTTTCAAAGTTTAAAGCACAATGCAGAGGGACTGGCTACATTATTATCTATTCAAAGCACACAGTTTAACATTTGTTTATGCAAACCATATAATTGGAAACTCTGTCCGTTTTCTGCTTGTGCTAAGTATTCTGTGTATAAATACTTTTTCATAGTAGATAAATAGGGTTTTTATTTAGGTCTTATCACCTTCATATTACATATTCATTGATTTCTAAACTGCCTTAAACAGCTCTGTAGCTGGGAAACATTATGAATTCAGCTTTGGCACCTTGGTATTAAATTTGCATAGCAGGTCACGCATCGCTTGACATACATGCAAAATTGCACTCCGGCTATTTTATTACAACCCACAAAAGATATTCAGAAACTGCACACAGCATCAAAAATGAATTAAAATGGCTCAAAGACCCAATACGAAGCCACATTTTTTTCATTGTTTTGTGATGCCTAAAGCCATTTAGATGTTCTAGTCAATAAACAAAAGTTAGACTAACAATTTTTAGTCTTCCTGGTTTTATATTCTAATTGCCAAAGGTTAACACAATTTTTCTTTATCACATCAGGACTGACTTTAGTCATAGTTACGAGTTCAATATTAAATCCACTGTCTATGACGCCGCTATGACATGTGTACTCTAGACACACACGTGTAGGCTTGTTGCCATAATAAAATTATGAGTGGTTGCAATACATTCAGCATTTGCACTTCTGAGGAGATCTGGCATTTATTAAAATGCATCAACATCCCATTATAAATTATCTGTCCTGGTATTTTATGTTCAAATACATTAACAAAACATTTTTCTAGGCTAAAGCTATGACATGTATTACAAACCACCTACAATCATGTCCTTTCTAGATGCACTGGAATCATTTTCAGTACATGAAAGGCTCAGAGCTCTGGGATGGACTCTGTCCTGTCGCATACACGACACTCCCACCAGGTCCTCACAGAACCAATGACCTAAGCTACTCAGGTGTGAAGAAGATTCATCAAATTGCCAAAGTTCAGCATTTTAAATTTACCTAAATTGGCTCTTTTTTCTAATGGGAACTAGGAATAAGATAAATGTCTTTTGTTGGCCAGGATGGGGAATGATTGAAAAAATGGAGAGAGAAGGTATCGTAAGTAAGAGGAAATGGTGAACAATGGCCTAGAGAAACGAATGTGCCTGAGGAGATCAGGGTGGGGTGGATGAATGGCCTGACCTGCCTGCTGTAGAAGATGTAGAAGCAAGACATAAAGGCAAAGTCTATAATGCCCAACTTTTATTAGTCATTTGGGACAGTTACTCTCAGCTTAGTCTAGAATGATGATATTCTCTAGTTAGAGGAGAAGCTCTCTCAACTGGACTTGAATACAACTCTCATTTGGCCATTGAATCAAAAAATTTCATTCAAGTTGGGTATCACAGAATTTGGTACATTAAAAATTCTACTCTAACTTAACCCAAAAAAATGTCAATTCATTCGCATATCTTTTAATCCAAGGTCAAGGCCTTAGAGTACAGATCGCTGATTGGATTCCCACAACATACTTCTCACATAAACCACACCTACAATGTATCATCTAGGATTGCTCATTTGAGATTCTTGAAAGTATAGTAGGAATTTTAAGTCACTTGAGAAGAAACAGGAGTGCAGAATCTTTTAGATTCTTATAATTTTTCCTCAATCTTTAACAGTTGTCTCACCAACACCTAGTGTGATTATATTTTTTTTAATCAACTGAACTTTACTGATGTATCAAGTTAAGATTTTTAAGTATGTTGGGACAGGGTGAATGCATTTTTTATGTTGGATGAACATGAATCTTTAGGGGTCAGAGGTTGGTCTGCGGTAGAGAAAATAATGCCCTCCCTAAAGATGTCCACATCCTAAGCCCCAGAACCTTTGAATAAGTTACCTTACATGGCAAAATGGACTTGAAGATGAGATTAAGGATCTTGTGATGGGGAGATTGTCCTGGATTATCCCAGCTCAAAAAGGTCTTTAAAAGTGGACTAGGGAGGCAAAAGAGTCAGTTTTAGAGAGGGCAATGCCACAGCAGAAGCAGAAGCAGAATAGAATATGTGACAATGGAAGCAGAAGTCAGAGAGAGAGATATTTGGAGATGTTATGCTACTGCTGGCTTTGAAGATGGAGGAAGGGATCACAAGCCAAGAAACACAAGTAGCCTTTAGAAGGTAGAGAAGGTAAGAAAAAAGTTCTCCCCTAAAGCCTCCAGAAGGACCACAGCCCTGCTGACTCATTGATTTTAGCTTTGAAATTCCCATTTCAGACTTCTAACTTGCAGAACTGTAACAGAATAAATGTATGTTGTTTTAAGCCACTAAATTTGTGGTAATTTGTTACAGCAGCAACAGGAAACTAATGCCACTAAATTTTTCCAAAACATTCAATTTAATTTAATAGAAGAAACAATTTTCTTTCTTTTCAATGCTCATTTTTCTTCATTTTATGCAATACTCAATTAAATTACATAATTACAATAATAAGTACAATTGGCATTAACAGGGTTTGGAGCAAACACAACTAACCCCTGCTAGGTATATAATTCAGCTGGTAGGAGCAGAAGTGGCAAATGTACCTGAAAATTGCCTCTGGCCATCAGTGTGTATGTTATAGGCAGCAGCCCAGCATATTTCCCACAGTGCTTAAAGAGTGTTGGCTAATCTTGCAAGTTCTCAAGTGACTGGAAATAGTTAAGGGGGTTTCTGCTATACTTGGTGTTAGAGCAAAGGTATTTGTCCTGTTCTTAGAAACACAACATTGACATATGACACAAACATCCTTTGAATAGTAAAACAAATTTTTAAAACTATATTTTATTTTTTTCATTTCCCTTTGGATAATTGGAAATGCCTGGTGTTGTCACAGAAGTCACAGAAGAAGAATGAAAAATTTTGATGGGATTTCCTAGTCTGGCTGCAGATCACTTCTAGAATGGTGCATCTTTTGGAGTTAATCAGAGGTATGCATATGAAGAAAGACAAACAGAGATACAGGTTAGAAGCTCACTTGAGAATATTCATAAGCCCTAGGCCCTTGGTCTGAAACAGAGTTTGGCACCATTCTATCAAAATAAGGTAGATGTTCTCTGGAGTTTGTTCTCATGAGATGCAGTAGAAGACTAGGCCTCATAACACTGATAAGCCAAAACTGAGGCACCTGGTAAAGAAAGCATTATTTTTTATTACAAAGAGAGATTTGTTCCTTTGTCTTGTGGAATGAGTGCTTTTTAAAATCTCATTAAGGTTCTTACCTTAGTAATCTACTAAGTGATCAAATAATACCACGATGTTAGACTTAGTTGTCATCATACCTACATTCAAGTGCTCTACTTTTAGATAAAATCTATCGACTGATAGGATGGCTTACCTCTGGTTTTGCCCTAGCTTCTTTGAGAGATCATCCAACATTGTGATTTCTAACCAGAATCCCTTTTCCTAGACTGTACTTTTTCAAAAGGAACAAATTAGTTCAAAGCATTATTACAGACCACCGTGTGAAATTCCCACATTCTTAGCAGTTTGAAAAATGTTTAATTTATGTTTATGTATTCTTATTCAAAATGTTAGTTAACAGCCTGTAGGGACCCAGTAATAGGACCTTTTTTTCTTTTTTATGTTTATTAGCTACATTAATGACTGTTTCTGCAATTCCACTGCAAAGACTTTCGTTAATGAACGTCAATTAATTCTGAAATGATTTTAAACAAAGGGTGATGAGAATAACCAATCAACCATGACAGTGTAAAGAGCAAGCAAGCTGTTGTGGCCTAAATTTCCTGCGTTGATTATTTGCTGTCAGATGGTATTGTTATTCATCAGGCCTGTCTTCAGATTCTATATACATGCATTAGACTAGAGTGTCATTATCTCAGACATACTTGGGGCTCTGTTTCCAATGGCACCGATTCCATCATGACCAGGTGTCAGCATCATCCAAATGCATAATCTCCCTACGTGTCACCAGATGGGGCCTGACCACACAAATACTGCTTTGTACTTAGTAGGCACTCAATAGATTATTTGAGAAGTTGAAATGAAGCTAGAAGTAAAACCTAGTCCACACAAATGGTAACTGAGTGGACAGGTCAGATGGTAGTTAAGAATGTGCTTTATGATACCTTGCTCATGGTTCAAAACAGATATTCTATTTCTGAATTTTAAAAGTAAACATAAATTCTCAAAACCCTTACTATAAATGGTTAATCAAGTAATTTTCCTAAACTCATTATAAGTAAATGACAGTAGCAGTAGGAATGCAATATGTGTTTGTGCATTGATTTCTCAGGGGTTAAACCATCAAAACATGCAAACAAACCACAGGCGATTTGGGCACAACAAAGCCAATGTTTCCTTCCAAGATTGAAAATACTAAAAACATTTGTTCACGGTAACTATGGAACTTTATAAATTACACTCCTTCTTCTCCATCTCTTACCTGACAAAGCTGATGGACACTCTACTGTATGCAATGATCCGACATCCTTTATTTGAGAGTTCTCTCCAGCTAACAGAGCCTTCTTCATAAGGCATCATAAATAGGCTGGGCCTACCCAACTGCACAGCTTTCTGTCCTTGGGTATTTCATTCTTAAAAGGGACTCTGATTTTTACTTTCATTTGGAAGGGGTGGCAAGAGAAGAGGGAGTTGAATTCAATGTAAATTTATGCCAAATGATAACTTATTGCTAAGCAAGGCCAGAAACATGCAATCCATTGAAACAATGGATTCTTTCTGGGCAATCTAACAACTTCCTTTCCTTGGGCAGGCAAGCCACAATGTGTACAGAAGGGGGAATTATATTGATAAATGATAAAATGATAAAATGATGGACTTTCCTCAAGTGGTTTGGCCCAGGAGGTCAGAAATAAGCATCGAGTTGAGTCACTTGAAGAAGATGTAAGGTAAAGATGCATATTTGAGGCCACTCTGGAGAGAAATTGTGGAAGAACTAAAGATAGACATGGGAAAGTCATAAGCTAAACATTGATTAAATATACCACCATCAATGAAAAGACCAGTTTCCATCAGATGCAAAAGATATGCATATTTGTGCAGTTGCACATATCCATGTTGTGTCCTGAGTGTCCCAGATCCCTGCGCCTTCTGAACAGAAGCAATCTTTCATTTATTGAGAGAGTTAACTGCTGGCTGCCCTCAGTTGAGTCACCTTTCCAGGAATTGCCCTTAGCCTATGAGAACCCATGACCCAAGGTTGTGCCCACTCCCTGGGGGCAGCCCACATCCCATTACGGGTTGATGAAGGGGTTTAAAAGCTTGGCACCTAGTTTCAATTCAGGACAACTCTGAAGGGTTGTTTCATTCTCTTTATTCCTTCACAGTGTTGACCACAAATGCACTCCCCAAGAAAATACCCACATATAAAAATTTCCATCTCAGAGTCGACTTCCTCAAGAAACTAACCTGAGATGGCATCATTGATACCATCCTTTGTGTCTGCACATACATAATATATAATATAAGAAAGTAAATAGAACATGCCACTAGATCTTAAGTTCTATATGTTTATATACAATTGTATGTCTGGCACTAAAGTAAATATGACTTTCTCTTGCCAGAAATGAATAGTATGTGATTCTTTAAAATTGTTCAAAACTCACCAAAACTGAGGATGGTCATTTAAGTCTAGTGTACCTTAATAGGAACCTCTTCTTTTCTGAACAAAAACATGAATATTAAAACAGCACACAGAAAAGCCAGTAAAGTTTTCCAGAATACTATGTGTAGGCCATGGGCCTTGTGAAAGAAATCAGTAATGCTGACTAATACACCAGGTTCTAAATGCTTACCTTATTACAATAGAAGCTAATCCTGAACATTGTGTTTTGTTTAGATTTGTGAGGCAAATCATTTATCCCTCAGGAAAACAAAAACACTAACATATATCATGCTGAGTTTTAGGCCAAGATTCCAATGGCCATGATATGATAATGTGTTTGAACATTTCATGGAACTTCAAGAGCCTGGAACTTCAAGAGCCTGATAAATTCAGGTCAACATGTAAAGATAGTTTTTCTTTTTTTTTGGAAACCCTTGTAAACCCAAATTACTGGAACTGATCTAATTCCAGTTCTTCTGAGGAATGTTTCTATCATAGCCACAAATTAGATAAGGAAGAACATTTTGCAAAATAAAAAAATGCAGTTTTAGGCCGGGTGCGGTGGCTCACGCCTGTAATCCTAGCTCTCTGGGAGGCCGAGGCGGGTGGATTGTTTGAGCTCAGGAGTTCGAAACCAGCCTGAGCAAGAGCAAGACCCCGTCTCTACTAAAAATAGAAAGAAATTAATCAGACAACTAAAAATATACAGAAAAAATTAGCCGGGCATGGTGGCGCATGCCTGTAGTCCCAGCTACTCGGGAGGCTGAGGCAGAAGGATCCCTTGAGCCCAGGAGTTTGAGGTTGCTGTGAGCTAGGATGACGCCACGGCACTCTAGTCCGGGCAACACAGCGAGACTCTGTCTCAAAAAAAAAAAAAAATGCAGTTTTAGACTAAAAATCCAAGACTAGTTGTTTTTAGGTAAAATGAATGTTTCTGACTTAATTTTATTCACTAATAATTGCCATTGCCTACCTCCTGAGCATGACACAAAATATCCTGTCTCATGGTCATACCACTTTTCCCAATACAGCTGATGCTCCAGCTGCACCAAACTACAATGGGTCTACTTACCACCATATTTCCTAGCATTTGTTCATACTGTGCCCTTGGTCTAAATTCTTCCCTGAAATTGGTTTCCTAGACAATTTCTACTCATACTTCATGATTTAGCACCTCACTCAAATCCTCTGGGAAGCCTTTCAGATTCTCTTAGGTCAAATTAGTTCTTAGTGGCTTCCTACTCATATTTCATTGCAATTATATTGTAATCATGTGTCTCTACTCTAGACTATGAGTTTCTTGAGACCAAGGATGGTACCTACCACAATGTAAGATACACAGATATAAGATAAACATTTGTTGAATAAATAAATGAAAGCAGGAAAATGTATTTGCATTTCACGTTTCATTTCATCTACCAGGGTGGTAGGCCCAGAATATATTTTCAGCCCTGGCCGAGTAATCAAGGAAGAAAGAAGGTTTTATTAAATAATAATCAATGAGTATAGAAGCATAAACAGAACTAAAATTCCATCCTTTATTCATTGTTTGTACCTTTCAGGGACATTATCCAGGACTGTCTCTTTATTTTGTTTTTAAATTCAAGATATCTATTGTACAATATGGTGACTATAGTTAATAATAATGTATTGTATTCTCAAAAATTGCTGAGTAGATTTTTTTGTTTGTTTGTTTTTTGCTTTTTTTAGTTTTTATTTTTATTTCAGGATATTATGAGCGTACAAACATTTTGGTTACATTTTATGTCTTTGCCTCACCCAAGTGAGGATTAGAGACATGCCCTTCCCCTCTACAATGCTTACCGTGTCCATTAGTTGTGAGTTTACCCCCTAAACCCCCTAATCCCTGGAGAATATTACTACCGTATGAGCACCACAGCCTTGATCAGTGAAACCAACTGGATGGCGAGTACATGTGGAGCCTATTCTTCCAATCTTGTGATACCTCACTTCAGATAATGGGCTCAAGCTCTATCTAGGAAAATATAAGAGGTGCTAAATCACTGTCATTTCTTATAATTGAGTAGTATTCCATTCTATAGACACACCATATTTTATTAATCCATTCATGGATGGACAGGCACTTGGGTTGTTTCCACATCCTTGCAATAGTGAATTGTGCTGCCATAAACATTTGGGTGCAGATGTCTTTATTATAGAATATCTTTTGCTCTTTGGGGTAGATGCCTAACAGTGCTATTGCTGGATCAAATGGTAGTTCTTTAGGTATCTTGTAGCTTGTAGCTCTTTGAGGTATCTCCAAATTCTTTTCCACAGGATTGTCTCTTTAAACACAATATACTTTCAGCAGCTCTCAAAACCCTCTGTATGAGGTCTCAAGGTGTTTCAAATTATACTGATCCATTTGGGACAGTCTAACATGGAAAGGTAAACATATTGTTTCTATGTAAACAAATTTAGTCTGTTTAACAATCTCAAAGGGTTTTACATTCTGTTTTTGTCCATTCATGAATTAAAGCTCCACAGACTAAGTACTTTTCTAAGCACTGTATGTTGAACCAACTCATTTAATCCTCACACCCTTTTGGGGTAGGATCTATTGTCACCTCTATCTTGCAGATAAGACAACTGTGGCCTAGACACAGGTCATGGGCTGAACTGTGCCATCTCTGAATTCATATGTTAACATCCTAACCCCCTCAGTACCTCAGAATGTTACTATGTTTGGATATAAGGTCTTTAAATAGATAATTAAGATTAAATGAGGTCATATGAGTGGGCCCTAATCCAATATGACTGGTGTCCTTCTAAGAAGAGGAGATTAAGACACAGACACACATAGGAGTAAGATCACGCGAAGACAGGGGCAGAAGGTGGCCATGTACAAGCCAAGGAGAAAGGCCCTCTGAAGAAACTAACCCTACTGATATCTTGATCTTGGACTTCTAGCCTCCAAAACTGTGAGGAAACAAATTTCTGTTTTTTAAGCTACCAAGTTTGTGGTACTTTGCTCTTGTAGCACTAGCGAATTTATGCAGATAGGAAGAAGATGAATGTTACAGAGACAGTATGGGATTCAAACCCAGGCAGTTTAATCCTTGAGTACATGCTCTCAACCACTAAGCTCTATTGCTTCTCAACTGAGATAGCCAGCCATAGTCCCTCTAAATGGTGAGGTGGCTGGCAGAGCCTAATCACTCTGATACGATGAAGAAAGAGGATTAGATTGAGGGTCAGGATACCTAAATCTGGGTTCCAACTCTGCCACTGGCCCAACACATTGCCCTGAGTAAATACCTTCTCTTCATTGGCCTTACTTTCCCTAAATGTCTAAATAAGAGGTTTAGACTACATTGTCCCTATGGCTCCTGCCTGCTGCACTCTCTGTGGTTCTATGATTCTGTGGTCCACACTACTAGAGAAAGCTGGTTGTAACTGATTAGTCAAGTGGAAAACAAAAAGCTTTTTGCTGGATTTCTGAGTTATCCTTGACTTGCCATTGAATAATTACATATTCTGACAGTTTGAGGCAACCTCTTTCCTGATTATTTGATCACAACAGCTAAATTTATCAGGTTACCTCTTGCTGCTAATCCCTCACTACAAATTGCAGTGAGGGAAAGTAGCCCCTTTCCTCTGGAAGATATATGATCTTAGATACTTCCTTTCATCTGACCCAAGTAGTCTGGGTCTGCTGACATCAGGGGCCCATTGATTCAAACAGGCCTTCCAGGAGATGAGCTGTCAGGTTGGGTTGAAAAAGAACTGAGTCTTTTGGTAGCATTTTAATTTCATATTTAAACTGCACAGGGGTCTAGAATTTTGTGTCAACAAAGAATGTTTTCGAGATTGCAAACAATGCCAGTCAATCAAACACGCCAGGTAGAGAGTAGGCTATTGATAATTTATATGTTTCTGTATAAGCAAATAAGTGATGGATTCCATTCATCTCTAAGGTGACAAATGTACCAAGGCCAGCCAAATACTTTCTGAGTATCCAAGTTTGCCTTATAGTAGTAAGTCAACTCAGAGGAGCTAAGAGTACTTACCATTGTGCTACAACTGCCTACGGTGTTCAGTACAGTCACATGCTGTGCAGGTTTGTAGCCTAGGAGCAAGAGGCTATACCATATAGCCTGAGTATGTAGTACTATATCTAGGTTTGTGTAAGTATCTCTTTGATGTTCCCACAATGACAAAATTGGCTAACGACACATTTCTGGAATGTGGGAGAGTTGTTAAGCTAGGGTTGACTGTATTTACTGGTCCCCTACCTAAGTGTCAAGTGTTGTGCTAAGTGCTAGGGATGATAAATAAACCTGTCTCCACTCCCTGCCCTCTGGAGTTTCCAGGCTATTGGGAAAGAAACATATGTAAATAGGCAATCAAAATATAATATGGATGTGCTTCACATAGCACAAACAGAGAAGAGTGGTACCTGCTTTGAGAAATCTTTCCAGAAAATGTCAAGTGCAAACTGAGACTGGAAGGTGAGGATATTGGTGCATTTCCTATGGCTGGAAGGCAATGTGTGAGAGAGTGTTGAGAAAAGAAGCTGGCAAGTTTGGCAAGGGCCAGGTCAAAGGGGATTTCCACAGGTTTGATCTCTCTCTTTAGGCAATGAGAGGCACTGAATGATTAGCCTGGCTGCAATGTGGAGAAGGCATGGGGCAGTGAGGATGAGGGAGACCAGAGGTAAGAAAACCTGGTGCAGAAATCAGGTGAGTCATGATGCTTACCCAGTGTAAGATGATGGCCAAAGGGTTGGAACTACAATTTCCAAGTCAGTGAGGAAGGTAGGACTTGATGGTTGATAGGCTGTAGAGCACAAGGGAGCAGGAAGGGATCTTAGGTGATTCTAGGTTTCTGGGACTGAAAGTAGTGCCATCAACTGTTCAGTGCCAGTTATGTTGAGTATGAGGTGCCTATGGGAACATCCAAGTAGAGATGAGTACAAGGCAGCTGTATATACATATCTGATGTCTGGCATATTGTAGGTAGTCAATACAGAAAGAAGAGGATGAGAGAAGGGGAGGAGGAGAAAGGGGAGAAGGGAATGAGACCATATGCAAGTCTAAATTCTTTACCAGCTGGTTTTCTTTAGAAACTTTAAATGTTTAAACATCAATGTCTATTAAACAAAGTGGCACACCTCCCTACATCCTTGGTTGTGCCACAAAGGAAAAAATTGAAGAGAAAGAAAGAAGTTAGAAACACAAGCTTCTGGTTTCACAGAAAGATCAAAGGCTTAAGATAATGAGCTTCTACCTAAGTACTGATATCATCTTATGGAGCAAACTAAATATGTAGAAAACTCTAAATCTCATCAACTAAATGACATATGAAAATATGCTTTTCAACATTTTTTCTAGTATGAAAGGTACTACATACTAAATTTTCTGCTGCTACAAAATCAACACGTTGATATGTACCTAATTAATTGTAATTAAAAATAAAGAAACAAGGCTATCTTCAGGAGAAAATGTTCAATTTTTGTAATCTCCATAAGTTATTTTTAACCATCTAAAAAATTCAAATACATCTCAAAATGGACAAAATTATGGGGTTTTTTTCATTTTTTTTATTTCAGCATATTATGGGGGTACAGATGTTTAGGTTATGTATGTTGCCCTTGCCCCCCCCCTCAAAATTATGGGTTTTAAAACAAGCTCTTGGCAAGATTTTTTTAATAGTTGAAACTGAAACCTGATAATTTCTTCTGTTTTTAAAAATGAAAATCCTATTATATAGGGATGGTTACTTGTATTTACTCTCTCCTTGTTCCAATGGAAATGCCAACACAAATACACATGACAACAAAACTGATAATCCACACATCTAAATGGAGTCAAGTATATTCCCCTAGTCATAAGCCACTGATTAAGCATTAGACTATTGTATCTTTAGAGCCACATCCACTCTTTAAGCTCCATGGGTTTTTATTTTTTCATTTGACACAGATATGCCTTATTTAACCTGCCTATCTATCTATACCCATCTTATTTAAAAAATATTCTTGTTTGCTAAATGAGGGTGTTCAATCAGTAGCTATTGAATTAATTAATTAATTAATGGCATCATAGTAAATGCAAAGATATATAAGGCATAGACCCAGCCATCCAAGGAATTCCAGTCTAAATTGCATTAAAAGAAGACCCACATGCACCCTACATACCCCAAGAGGAGGCAGCATTCAATAAATGCCATTAACTATTGGACAAAACCATACAGGATTCCAGAAGTGGGAATGCTTTCAGGTCGAAGAGGAAGAAATCAACACTTTTTGGAGGACCCACTGTGTAGCAGGTAGGGGTAGACACTACACACATGTCACTTGGTACATGTGTTATCATCACCCGCAGTAGGGGAAACTGAGACTCAGAAAAGCAAAGTCCCTTTTCAAAGGTCTCTCAGGTGCAGTCGGGGGTGCCCTGTTTTACCAGTTCATGTCCCCCTTCACTTTAAAAAGTGTCCTGCTCAAAAAAATAATTCACGCAGTCATGGTGTTACTACCTAGCACACAGTAGGTACTCAAACTATGTGTGCTGATGGATTGAGAGGAATTTGATAGAATAGAAACCATTACAGAAATCCAACGTTTTATTATCATTTTTATTAGATTTCGCAGATTCATTTAGGTTTTGCTAAAAAATAACAGACTTCAAAATTTCCACTGCTAATATACTACTGAATTCCAAGTCAGTATTTTCTGAAATTGAAAAAAATTCATAGGCCTTTTGGCTTAAAAGAAGAAAAGGAGAGCACAAAGGAATGCATATGTGCATGTGTGTGAATGAGAGCGAGAGAGAAAGAGAGAGAGAGAATATGGTAGCTTTTTACCTTGAGACATTCATTCTATATCAAGGTTCTGAAAGTTTACAAAAGTGTTAAATAGTCCTGTAATTTTTTAAAAATGAAGTTTAAATGATATTTTGGTAGGGGGCTGGGAGTTTGCTATGCAGAACAGGAAGATATTTTGCAATTTTGAGCATGAGATACCAAAATCATTACATATACATGAACATTAGCTCTGAAATGGCTCCTATCTACAATGGTATTTCCCAGAATTGTTGTTCATTATATATAAGTATAGCTATTTCTCCAATGAGATTTTACTGTCCCATTCTAAAGTTGGGGCCATTCATTTAGGTATTCATAATACTAAATGTCTTATGCAATATTTTAAAAAAAGAAAAATTCAAACTCATAGGAAAATAAAGTCGCCATTTGTGCTATCAAGGATAAAGTTTTCAAGTCTCTAAGCAAATGCTTAGGCCCAGTATATTCTTTTGGCATCCTC
Source organism: Propithecus coquereli (assembly GCF_000956105.1). Classification (NCBI taxonomy): domain Eukaryota; kingdom Metazoa; phylum Chordata; class Mammalia; order Primates; family Indriidae; genus Propithecus; species Propithecus coquereli. The sequence goes on from NW_012156284.1 coordinate 778,155, forward strand.
CAACAATTCCTGCCATGGGACAGGGGTAACTCAGGGGTTGAAAATGTTTCTGGTTTTGTTTAAATAATGCAAGAACTAACCAATGTGCAAAGCTAATTATTAAATTACTTTTAGCTGCTGGTCACTGTTTTTCCTTGTCCCCATCTCCTACCCTTCTCTATGGAGACAGCACCAAGATCTTAACTAAGCAGTGAACTAGCCAATCACTTCTCACTGCCCAGGACTGTGGTTCAGAGTAAATTGGCTCACATCAGATTTGATTCTAATTTGGGGTTTAGCACATTTAATTTGCACTTAAGTGCCTACGGAAATGTCTATAGTCAGAGATGTCTACCCTAGAATTCAGTCTAAGTTATGCTATTTAAATCAGAAAAGCAATGCTCTCTCCTTATACCCTAGAAAAGCTTTTCAACAAGCACACATTTATTTCTACTTAGCTGTTGGAGCCTAAGAACTGCTTTGGTTCCTAAACATATATAATACAGATAATGCCCATGGAAAAACAAGTTCTAACAAACCCAAGGTTAAAAGATGGCAATATTAGTCAAAATGAAGACATTTCCCTTTTGACTTTATTGTACAACAATGTGCAGCTGTAATGACCTGATTTCTGTTTGACCAAATAATTACAATTGCATTTCTCGATTTAGCTACTGGGGTGCTTATTCTGTAAATTGGTACTTGCTTACTGAGGTTCATTTTCAAACTTAGAAGCTCTAGTCCAACGTTTAGAAAATCAAATAGGTGTGTAGGAGGCCAGGTATGTATTTGTTCTAAGTTTCTAAGTGCTATTTTGAATGGCTATAAAAATTTGTGCTCAGAATAGAGGGCCCAGGTTAGAAATTGAGACTTTGCCTCATTAACTTATAGGTGATTCCTTTATCAATCAAACTTGAAATATTACCTTTTACAACTGTTTGGAATAAATATATTACATTTCTCAGCAAAAATTACTTAGGTTCACATACAACACTGCGTGAATATGCTGAATTTGAAGCTGAAGGTACAAATTTCAAGGCCAAAAAATAGCTTCCTTCAAAATTAAAACTGCTGGACCTTGCTGAATTCAAATAAGTCAGAATTCTAAGGGTTGACTGTTTCTAATTTGAAAGCCTCTGATTAGTAAGGGCCAATTATATCTATAAATTATTTTATAACAATAATGGTCCTACTCTCATTAAAAATAGCCATCGTAGCTTCCTCTCCAATGACGATGCTTTAAAAATGTTTAATGCCTTTCAGATTTAGATTGCATATAAGCCTATCTTCATTTAAAATGTTTGCATTGGCTCTCACACAGGGTAATTTCTGAGGAATTAGGTATGGGTGAAAGTAACGTATACAAGGCATAAATTCATCTTGATGAAAAGTCAGCAGAAAGCAAGTTTCTGTTGGGCAATGTTGCCTCATAAAAAGAAATGTTCTGAATGGTTCCCCAAGTCTCCAAAGCCAACGAAAGTCAGTGATGCAAGAAAAGTAGCCTTCAGAGGGGCAAGAAGCCAATTAAAAGTCTCTTGCCACTCAGGAAGAGCTCAAGTCTAAACTTTGACCAGGAATGGGCTAAGAATTTGGGACTGGTATTTTGTTAAGAGAAAGATGAGTCAGATGAAGGACAGCCAGGTTTGGAGAGCTTACAAAGAAAAACCATAGTTACAACTTAACAATGGAGAGAGGACAAATAGGACAGGAACATATACTTTATACTTAAAAAGACATTTCTCCAACATAAGATCAACATACTAGATGTACGTGAGCAAAATTAACCTAACAGTACTCCAGCACCACGCCAGACCCCTTTACTCACAAGAAAGCAAAATGGCAAAGGACAAGTCCACATAGGCAACTATGGAAGCTCGTAAATATCCAAAACTAGAGCTCAAAACATGATATTTTAACCTCAAATGTCATCCATTCTGTCATCAAGTACTATGTTGACTGATGCGTTTATGTTCACAACCACAGCCATTTAAAAGAACACACATGTAATTCCAACTGGAAAAATCAAAGCATCTGGGGAGTTCTACTGAGGATGTATGAAACCCTCACCTTACATGCACAAGGCACTTTACAATTTACATAGCACTTCCACATCCATAACTTCAGGAGATTTTCCCACAGCCTTTTAAAGAAAGTAAAAAGCAGGGATGACTTCTCCCTCTGATACAGCTGAGGAATAGTTGGCTCAGAGGGCAGATGTGACTTGTTCAATGTGTGTGTGACCAATACAAGAAGACCCAAGACCGCAACTCACATTAGCTAGATGATGGCAAAGTTTTCTGCTGATCTTCCTACTCAGTTCACGTCAGGCAAGAGTGTGGTGTGGCAAAACATATATCCACTCTCATTCCTGACCCTCCAGAACTATATGTCCTTCTAATAATGTTAGCAATAATGAGAATAATAATATTTGCCATTTCCTGAGCATCAAAATTCTCCAATATGCTCTACCTAAGACCTGAGGTTTTTGGTATTGAGAACAGTACCAGAAAGAAAAAATATACCTATATAATACAGGTTAAAATTATTTTTATAAGTTTGTGATAAAAATACAGAATGTTAACTATTAGTAAACCAAATCACAAGTATCTTGTTTTGAAAAAGAAATTTCTTTTCCATGTAAATGAATAAGCATACCCTGATGATCCACTATGTAATTCTAATCTTGCTATATCATTAGACTTGCTTGAAATGCCCACCACTCATCCATTCACCCATCCATCCATCCACTCATCCACCAATGCACACATGTAAGGAATACCTACTTGGTGCCCAGTCTTGGACAAGACCTCGTCGCTGTTCTCTAGTTACTGCATTTTGCATCTTTCTCAGGAGCAGGCTGCTCTGGCAGTCTTTTATTTCCCATGTAACCTGTGAGTCTCAGGTTCACATGACACTTGGCTGTGGCCCATGGTGGCAGGGGGCCTTTGGCATTTCCATTCAAAGGATTGTAGATGTCAGAAACAAGCTTAGCCCACATGGTGCATGTGCTAAAAGTACTTTCAAATAATTACTCATTTTATTTTGGAGAAAATAACTGCAAAGCAATGAAAAGCTGAATGGAAGGGCTTTTGTGTACATAATGAGTGTTTATTCCACCAGCTTTCTTAAAATTAGGATTACATATTTTTAAGCCCTGCAATCAAAACGTTCACAGCACACAAAGCCAACCTGAGTCACCTGTGCAATGACCAGCTGAGTAACTTTTGATTCTAAACCCAACCACCCGTCGCCACCCTCCTTTTATTTCTTCCCTAAACATCATGTTTGTAAAGCTACATTATAAGTTTGTACAACTACAGTATGTATTTTGTCACCTGCTGCTTTTGTTCTGTTATTATAACATGCTTTTATGCTTCTGTATGTGTGTGTGTTTGTGTGTTTCTGTGTGAGTATGCATGCTCCTACCAAAATCTTGAGCCGTCCATCAGTAAATCAAAACAAACCATGGGGAAATAAATGAAGATGGTTGTACATGTACCTGAGGCATATGAAAGCATAAAGCCCTCTGGCGGGGATGGTGAAACAAAGAGACCACTAAAGGCTCATTTTAAAGTTTTAAAGTTCTATTATTTCTTTCTTTCTCTCTCTCTCTCTCTCTCTCTCTCTCTCTCTCGCACACACACACACACACACACACACACATGTGCCTCAATCAGTGTGGTATTATATTAATATTTCTCAATTAATTTTGCCCTGTGTACTCATAATGTTTTGTATATTGGGGATTATTTTAAAACACAAATAATCTTATTTATTGGTAAGAAAGGATGGAGGAAAGACAGCACTTAATAATAACCTAGGTATGTGGCCAAGTCCCCAGCTCACACTGAAACATACACAGCTACATGATATTGTGAAAAGTAGAATGTGTTTTGTGCCTGGCAATGTGATTACATGATTTCTGTTAACTCATTCTATGCCCAAATGCTCTCAAGTAGGTATTATTATCTTTGTTTTACAGATGAGGAAACTGAGACTCTGAGGGCTTGAGAAATTTGACCAAATCACACAGCTAGAGGTAGCAGAAATGCAATTTGAATATGGTTCTATCCCTTTCCAAAACCTGTTTTTCCCCACTCCACCAAAGTTTTCAACTTTGGTTACAAGGACTCCCTAAAGCAGGGGTCCCCAACCTATGGTGAGTTGTATAATTATTTCATTATATATTACAATGTAATAATAATAGAAATAAAGTGCACAATAAATGCAATGCACTTGAATCATCCTAAAACCATTCTCCCTCCCTGATCCATGGAAAAATTGTCTTCCATGAAAATGGTCCCTGGTGCCAAAAAGGTTGGGGACTGCTGCCCTCAAGGGTCCACATATTGACCTCAGGAAGCCTAAGTAATTGCATAAAATATTGTTTGGGTATTTCCATTTATACATTTTTCTGGGAAAAGGAGGTAAAGATTTTATCAGCTTCCCAAAGAGGTCTAAGGCCCTAAAAGATTATGAACAACCATGATTTCAACCCAGTGCTTTGTAGAGCTTAGTACAGATGGCAATACTGTAGTTCCTGAGAGCCATCCTGATCTGTCTGCCAGCGTGTGCCTCTCCCCTCATGGCATTCTGCACTCTCCTGCAACCCCGACATTTATTTGCTTTGTTGCTTTGTTGTTATTGTGTACATATCTTAGTTGGGCTGCTAAACATAAGTTTCTCAAAGGCAGGACGCAATCTTTTCCAATTTTGTCTCTCTCAAAGCCCTAGCACAGTATTCTGCATATACTAGGTGATTGACGAAGGTCAAATAAGATTTATTTTTTGATTTGGTGACAGGATGTTATCTACCAGAACTGTGTTTACTCTTACTCTTGGTCTTTGGTCTATGGACATCTTTTCTCTCACCTAGAAGGCTCACCTCCCAAATTCCAGACTTGTTTCTGGCCAATGTTTGGGCCCTTGTCTTCAAGAAAGGCCTGCACATATGACACCTTTATGTTTGTACCTTGTCATCACACATGGCATACACATTTTCTTGTGATTACTGTCTAATTGTTTCAGTTGTGCTACGGACTCTTCAGTTCCTTCGGGGGACTCATTCACTTATTCAATACATGTTTAATAAGCACCTACTCTGTACCAGCTACTATGACAGGAATTGGCAAAAATCCTGTCATCTCTTCTTTTAACATTTTTGGATCCCCTATAAAGATTAAAACTACATTATGCATGTAGATGTGCTCAATACATAATAAATGAATGAATACTATCAACCTGACCTTAACATTGCTTGTGTGTTTATAATCGCTCAGGACAGGCTAGTTTTATCCCTTCCATCTTTAGAAATATTGGTTTTCTTGGAGACGAGGATGCTTATTCAAAATTACAGGGTTTATGAAGCTTATAAACTAGTTTCAGATTAATTTCTATGTTTAAAAAAATCATCACCTGCATATTTATATTTGAAATCAGAAGTCACATAAATGGCACTCAGAATTTACAAATAAACTAAAGCAATTGCCTCCTTCCCTGGTGAATGGAAGTGTCAAAACTTGCAGTCCAATATAACAACCTTGGGATTTCACATACCCAGGAAGGGAGGGGGACAGGGATAATAGTAGAAACTTATTTTCAAGAGAATGAGAATAATAAAAGGTGGCCTGGGCTGTTCTAAGGAAAATGCATTTAGATTGGCAATGTGAATGGGTAGTGGACCTTATACTTGGCATCACTGCCTCAGCAGTCCAGGATGTCACCTAACCAACTGGAAAACTGGGCCCATTCATCTGGGAGGTGATTCTGTCAGTGACCTTACATTTTTCAAGATCTTTTCTTTCAAATACTATATAAATGAATAATAAAGGGGCAATTGAAAATAAATATTTAGAATTTCCCTAAACCGTGTTCTCAAGGCATTTTTATCCCATTTAAATTTTAAAGGTAATTATATTGCCTACTGCCAAGAAAGTTAACACTAATTATTGGAATAAATAATGCTGTACAAATTAAATAGGGATGCAAAGACAAAAATGTATAATGGCTTATTCAAAACAGGAAGCACAACATTGTTATTTCTAGCTCTAAGTACTATATCCTCCTGATTTATGAAGACTTAATTTTTAAATGTCTATAAATGAAACCTTTTTCCCCTTCATCACTTTGACTTTACTATCAGATTGCCATTAAAAAAATTAATAGTAATCTTTTCTCAGCAGTGATCAAGTGTGGTTTTTGCTTGTTGTATTATAAAGCATTTACATGTATATTGTTATGATTTGGAAAGAAATGTATTTATATCTACTTATGTAAATCATATAACGATGTATGTTTCAATCGAAACCCACAAACTAAATCTGATATTTCTTCAGTAATTTACTCTCAACCCAGTATGTTTTTTAATGTTCCAAAGCATTGTTACATAATACATGAAAAATTTTAACATGGATTTTGATTAATTCCATTTCAGAGTTGAAACAGTGTTGACACAAACATTGAGTACCTTTTTGTTTTGTGTGTTGTGGAAGGCATTGACATTCAATCTTTCAATCTTCTGAAACTCAAAAGGCTAATTTCAGGAAGATCCATTAACACACTACAGCTACAATTTTCTTTCTTTTACCCCCAGGGGGTGAAATGAACATATTTATGTAGCAGGGAGGCCTTTTCTTTCATAAGTCGAAATATAGAATTTAGATGTTGCTTTTTCATATGGCTAATATGTTTGCTGGAGCATACCAACTAAGGAACTTTTATCTGTATCAGTGAGTTGTGGGAAATGGCCAAGTTCCACGATGTACTTGATTATTTTTGATACAAGTGCTCTCACATGAAGGTTTCACCTGTGGCCTTTAAGGACTTTCCCATTCCTGAGTGAGGAATATGCAGCCCAAAAGCAGGCTAATGTGTTTCTATTAAGCCAGTTAGACTGGCTGGCTTTGCAGAGTCCTCCTAGCATCAAGATCTCTTATTTTATAAATTGTACACTATCATCACCACAGTCTTGCTGCCATTCCCTGACCCTCCACTCGAAGAAAATTATGACTCAGTTTGCTCAGACTACTGCATTTTCAAATAGTGGGAGTTAACAGAATATAAGCTGTTCTTTAAGATGACGATTACTTTTTTTCTTTTAACTTAATGCCCAGATTTATAAGTGGAGAGTTCAAGCCTCAGTTCTGTAATTAGCTGTGGTGGGGCCTTTGGTGAGACCTCCTCCTGCTGGCTTTTATGCTCTTCATTGCAAAAAGTGAGGCTTTAAGGTCCCCAAGTCTCTGCATTTAGAGCAAGTTCAAAATAAGAAAGTATATAAGAATTACAGAAAGAATTTCAAACAGTTGAGAACAGAGGAGGAGTAGATAAATAAAATCAAGTAAATATATTATGATTAATTTCCCTGTATTTGAAAAACACAATTGCAATTCTAGGAACTAGGAAGTGCAAAAATGTTGTACACTCAATTCCAGTCCTTTCTCCTGCTTCCATTACCAGAAATCCATTGACCTAATTGAAAGACAGTGACCATGTCCACCAAATAAAGGCAGGGGAGCTGAGCCGAACAGTTTTTTAAGGTAACAATTTATATAGACAGCCAGTCAGAATAACCCTACACCAACTCCACTCAAATCAAAGAACATGATTCCTCCCTCAATATTCTATCCTAGGGAGAGGGAAGATTGATGTGGAGTGTAAAGCCACTCCAGTTCTCCATTGTCAACATCATGTTCCCTATGTAGACAGTTTCAGTCTAAAGAAGAAAAAGATCAGAAAGGACCCTAGAAAAGTTCACAGCTATCACTATAAGAGAAATTCAACTGAAAATGTGTTCATTTGACTTCAAAACATTACAAAATACAAAACATAATTTAATATTTACTATACTGCATACGTAATAGAAAATTGTCACTTCCACTCCTGTGATTCCTAAGAAAGTATTCAGTATGTTTTTTCCTGCTCTCTAAAGTACTATAAAATCTTTCTGAGGTAAGATATTAATTTTTAAGTGGGGAACCAAAAAGGCCATTTGTAGGAAATAAATCCTTCATTGAAGCATAGGAAAATAATCATAATGTTTTGTACATAGCTTTACACAAGAAGCACTGTGCAAACATTAATCAAATATCGTGGCATTCAAAGCCTATATCATGACAGCATGACAATAAAAGAGATAAAAGGAAAAACTTACCTGTTTTGTGAAGATCTGAGTGTGAAAAAAAGGAATCTTGGGTAATGGTGTCACCATCCACTGCTTGCACAAGCTAGAAACTTCAGTGTCATTTTAGACTCTTCCCTGTTGGCTTCCTCTCAATGGTTCATCTAATTAATCACTGAATCCATAGAATCAATCTTAAGAAACTATCTAAAAATGGCCCTAGTTCAAATTGCTAACATTTCTGGCTTGTAATATTTTAACATCCTGCTCAATCATCTTTTTGCCTCAAATCTTACCAGCCCTATCATGCTTGCTACTCCTTTCCCCTTATTCCCCCGCCAATCCTCCTGCCAGCCAATATGACTTTTCTAAAACATCATCTAACATGCTTATACCTTAAACATTCTAATGGTTTAAAAGGCTCCCCATCACCTACAGCTGACACCAAGCCCCCATATTCCTGACCAATCTCACTCCTCAAACACAGCTGATTCTTTTGTGTCTCCTGACTTCCAGGAATCATCAGGCCCATGTACAACGTATGTGGGTTTACATTGCAGGAAATGCCAGTATTTCTACTTCTTCACCGAGAAAACTTCCAATCATTCTTCATGAGCTAGCTAGCAAGTTATCAGCCCCTTGAAAAAGCTTTCCTAAATACCTCAGATACATACTCTTCTCTCTCTCTGTCATCATCTCTCTACTCACAGACAATATCAAACACTCTTCTATTATACTTCACTGTGATTTTTCTGGTTTTTTGTCCATATCCCCTGACTTAAGCTGCTTTAAGATAAGGCAGCAAGTCATCGTCTCAGTCTTTCAGCTCTTAGTATAGTACTTGGCGCACAATGGGCATTCAATATAATTTTGTTGAGTGAATGAATGAATGAGTGAATAAAAGAAGATATAGGTTCTTACAGGTATCGTTTTCTAGCAAAGCTTTCCAACAATGTATACGATAACATTTTCGGAGTTAAAATATCCCAATTCATAATATCAAACTCAATGTGAACAACTCAAAATGTTAGAATAGTTTTTTGGCTTTTTTTATGTTTCTCCTTGGGCCAAATGGTGCTCTCCAGTACTGAACAAGCCACTTTTTTTCTTGATTTATTATAGGTGGATTGTTCAGACTGAGGTCTCTGGTGTGGGCTGTTTTCACCCATCAATCTTGATAGAAAGGGATGTTATATCTTCCCATCTTCCCAAAGATCTGAAGGCCACATTTGTTCAGATAAATGGAGAAGAGCTGCAAAGAAATGATTTTTGGACCTCAACACACAGAAAAGAACACTTGGTAAGACCCCACTCAGGATGAGCATACTGGTCTGCATTTCCAGCAGATGCCGGAGGAAGGCAGAATGTCCCTGAGGATACCAGCTTCCTCAGTTTCCATCAAGATCTGGATGAACTGGAGATCCTGACGAGCAGAGGAAGGTCAAAGGACAGGTTTACTCTGGAGTCAGGACCATCCCCTTAACCAACTCCAGTAGTCATCATTCACATTGTATTCTATGTGAATAGTAACCCTTGAAACTGTACAACATGGTAGCTACTTCTCCCAATACCCACATTTTTCATGAAATTGTAACATAATTGTAACATTCTTCCATGATACCTACTTTTAGCACTGAGCTGTCATGCTATCCTCATATCATAGGAAGTATGGCCCTTGGAACCCCACCAACTTCCAAGGCTTTATGCTGTCCATTTCATCTCGCTAAGATATGGCCTCCTTTTTTCCATCAACCCATGTATTTCTCAAAGCCTTAGCTGAACAAAACCTCATCTTTAAAGCCTTATCTAAATAGATCCTTTCTCCTATAACTCCTTCATTCTATGTCTCCTTGGAATATAGATATTGCCTTGGATGCTGGGCAAAAACTTCAGAAAATGCCAAGAAAGCCATCATTCTCTAGCCTTCTCCCCCTAGAAGTCCACTGGCTTTCTCAGGCTCTCCAAAGACAGACATGGACACCTAACACAAGTATGTGTGCATATGCATGCATGAACACCCCACCCATCAGCAATGAAGAGCCTTTAGGGTCTGCCACAGACCATCAACCGTTTTACCCCATTTAACTCAACATCTCATGCTTTGAGACACAAGAGGACTTGCTCTTCCAGGAATCTTACAAATTCCTACCTCCTCACTCCCAAGTCAAATATATACTTTAGTCCTTCTGATCCATAAGGGATACCAGAAATGCAGTTGGGTTTGGCCTGGGACCTTCTTCTCCCTAGATAAAATGATAGGACTGGCTTCCTTTTAGTGGATATCTCTGTGGTCACTTCCTTTGCATTCTGTAATTCTGAGCCAATCCTGGGCATGCAAAAGGTTTTCCTGCCCTAGGAGTTCAGGCACTCCAATTCTAAGAAATCAAAAGATAAAATGACCTTCACTGAATGAGTCACTAAGGAAAAATATCCTCCTGAATGGTGGATGTGATCTGTGGTATTAAAGAGTATTTCTAATCCTGGGTACAGAGCTGTCACATCCACCTGTATATAGGCCTGGGGGAGCCTTTACTTCACTGGTACGTTCTCCCCTGACTATAGACACCTCTCCTGACCCTAGGGTTCTGCTCTCCACAAGCTGCAGGCTTATCTTCCTCCCCTCTTGACTCAAAGTCGTATTCCTACTAATGACAGGCACAACAAACCTCAAGAAACTAAGATTCTGAAGCTTTGTTTGGATCTAGCCTAGGGGTCAGCAAATTAAGTTTTGCCAGCCAAATCCAGCCCACTGCCTGTTTTCATATGGCCTGTTTTCGTATTTTTTTTTACACTATAAGATGGTTGGAGGGGAGGAGAAGAATATTTCATGACATATGGAAATAGGATATTCAAGTTTCAGTATCCATATATCAAATTTTATTGGAACACACTCATCCATTTTACATACTATCTTTGGTTGTTTTCACTCTACAATGGCAGAGTAGAATACTTGTGACAGACCACATGGCCCATAAAGGGGGAAATATTTACTTTATAGAAAAGTTTTACCACCCGGCTCTATCTCATAATCAAATCAACTAAACTAATAAATTCTTTTTTCTCTACTATTTCATTGAAAAGAAACTTTATACTTATTGTGCTAAAAGATTTTTAAAAATCACAGAAATTGTCTTTCACATAGGCACAGTCAAGTAGAACAGCTTAAAGAGGATTTGGCTCAGAACCATTGTGAACTAAACCTAAAGTCAGTTCTGAGATGGGGAAGCCCACTTGCCTCCTAAAGAATGACTTGGGCTTTTCACAATGGACACTGCCTGGCCTCCTTTCATTCTGTCTGGGAAGTGTGAAGAATGATCTCTTTCACAGTGGGTTGAACAATGTCCCCCCAAAATTCATATCTACCCAGAACCTTAGAACAAAACTATATTTGGAAATATGATCTTTGCAAATGCAAGTAGTTAAGGATATAGACATGAAATCATCTAGGATGTAGAGTGGGCTCCAAATCCAATTACTGATGTCCTTGGAAGAGGACAAAGGGACACACACAGAGAAGAAGGCCATGTGAAGATGGAGACAGATTGGAGTGATGCCACCACAGGCCAAGGAATGCCTGGGGCCACAAGAAGCTATTTAAAGGCAAGAAAAGATTCTTCCCTAGAGTGTTTAGAGGGAGCTCAGCACCTTTCTGGATTCCTAACCTCCATAACTGTGAGAAAATAAACTTCTGTTGTTTTAAGCCACCTGGTTGATGATGCTTTGTTATTGCAGCTACGGGAAACTACTATACCTCCTGATTTCAAAGTCTTGTAAACTTTTCAAAGACCTTTCACAGCTACTTAGTTCATTTATTCTCACAGCAATTTTCTGAAGTAGGCAGTCCATGGATTATCTGCGTTCTTTTGCTGAGGTACAGTGAGACTCACCCATTTAGTATCTATGAATAAAAGTCAGGGACTCTGCCTGGTCCTTGCTAACTACTTTTGCTGTCTGATGATCCTAAACGGCTTTTAAAATTAATCTATTTTGTGGGGGCTCAAACGATTGAGGGAAGTCTTACTCCCTTTATAACAATTATTTTCATGCCAACTTTCTACTGATATCTCATTTACATCTAAGGTTTATCTTAAGAGTGGTTGTGTTTCAGCCACAGAAATCCAGATTTTAGCTGTGTTGTCTGAGCATTTCTGCTAAAGTCATCCCACCAAAGAGACAAAAACTCAGAAACTTTGTGAACCAAGAAAAGGTCTGCTAACAAGTTGTGTCATGTGTTACTCATTTAGAAATATTGCAAAAACACTACTTCTCACCATATTTGTAAATGAAAACACATGACTGTAACCTGTAATACCACAAGAAAAATTGCTCTTTTGGTGTGTTTGGCACCAGACTTTTGAAATATGAACCCAGCAAGGGAATTATAACTTAAGCTGGATTCAGCTCATTATTCTCTTGCCCCCTTATATGCCAGTACAGAAACTGCTTTTAGAAAATTAACCCATATATATACAGTAGCACACCATACACCAAATGTCATGGTAGAAATGGCACCGAAGGCCTGGGTTCTAGTCCCAGCATGGCCACTTGCAGGCTGTGTGACTTTAGATAGACGAGTGACCTTTAGCCTCTGTGAGATTAAGTTTCTGCATCTGTGAAAAAGGAATGATGATAATCCCAGACCCTTTTAGGACTGGATCAAAATAAGATAATGCATGTTAAGGCATTTGTAAACTACAAAGTATAAAAGTAACAGGCTTTTGTTATTGTCACTTATATTATAGACTCTATTTGGTAATCAAAAATAGGACATTTTTTAAATGATGATTAATTAAAAATTATTTGTTTTATGTCAATTAAAAAGATACTAAACAGACTTACAATGCCCATAAAGAGTTTTATAACTCATGTCTAAAGCTCTCTGCATTTACTATTTGGGTTGAATCAATATGATTATCTACCTGTCAATTTTTCTTATTCTTTAATGCAGAATGAGAGCAGTCTTATTTTTTTATGACTGGCTCAGAAAGTACTGAACTAATCGATATATCCAGTGATAACAGGATGATTTAAAACACATATAACAAAAGCTCATCACTTTACTGTACACTGAATCTGTCAAAATATTTTCCTAGAAGTAATGTGAAAATAGAAGTTCTCTATCTTTCATTATTTTAATGTGTGGTGACAAAAGGATTAGGAGGCTATTTTCTGAATCCACAGCTTGGTACATTCAGGTAAAACACAGCACATAGCTGTTATCTTTTTTAAAAAGTTGAAATATAAGAATACACTCCAGGCTGAATTGGTAGTCGATCCCTAAAATGATCCAACTCTAGTTCACCTATATTTACATAGTCTTACAAATTCCCCAACAGTTCTGAAGGGTGGTAGCGAGAGGGGTGCAGGCTATTATAATGTGGGTGCTCCTGGAAGGTTATGGACGAGGAAGTTACTGTACAAACAAGGCGGGTTTGGGCTTAACCACAAAGGAGAAGCACACCATCAGAGATTTAGAGCTGGAAGCAACCTCACCAATGAGCTAGTCTAATCTCATGTGACAAGTAGCCTAGAGAGGTAAAATCACTCTCTCAAGTTCACAAACCAAGTCCAGACCAGAAGCAGAACCCACATTTCAGTATACCTCATTCAAACTATGCTTTGCAATATTCCACACGTTTCCTCACATAAAAATTTACTTTCAGCAATCTTATGAAGAATCACTCAAATTATTATCAAATAGTGATATTTTAGATTGCATCATTATTAATAATGATGACTTAAACATGTATAACATAAGAATTGAAGTGGTTGTTTTACAGAGTAGTAATAAATCAATCTTTTGGATTCTTTCCAACCATTAATAATGTTAAAAGTGACAGGGGATGTAAAAGTAAAGTACAGCAAGACAGAAGCACTGAAACCAAATACTCTGACACATTTAAAAATGGAATGTTGAAATCACTGACACTCTTCCAGGATGCTGATGGCTAGAATAACTTGCATATAGCCTTAGAAAAGAAAAAAAAATACATATGAGAAAGAACGGGACTTGAAGAAATATAAATAAATAAAAATTGAGGCATTTGCGTACTCTTTAAGAAGCCCTCTTTGACATCTATCTCTGAGTTTGGCTAATGCTAACGAGAAAATGGAGGAGAAAGGGAATGAATGAGGACAGGGACTCTAAGGGAAGGAGAACATGGTGTTGAAAGAGCTTCAGGAAACCACACTAATGAAGAGTTGACGTCTACAAGGAAAGAAATGAGATGTGCTTTCTTGTAAAGGAGAAAAGAACCCAAGAGAGTTCAAAATTTACTGCTTGAATTGCTGAGGGCAATTGCCTTGAGAAAGTTCCTAGGTCACCTGTGAAGCCAGGGACACTAAAGTATCAAGTTCAGCAGCACACTCTGGCTGCCACACAGCCTACACATTCAAGACAATTAATAGTCTGGCTTTTGAGCCCTAGGTTACTTCAGTCCTACAAACCCTCAGACACACGTGGTCTATTCTCAGAATATCCCTTGCATTTTTCTCACCTCCTTTTTTTGTTTATGCCATTCTCTCCCATTCTCTCCATCCCTCACTAATATGTACATATATGAGGATTAAATTGAATACTGGGTGGAATTAGAGTAGTTCAAGAGTTCAAGGCCAAATTCAAAATCTACCTCCCATTCATTCTCTGTGAAATCCTCCCTGGTTACCCCTATGTGTCAATGTCTCATAAATCAGTCCTACTATTGTGAGAATGGTCTCAGCCTCCCCTCCTCAGCCTAGCTCACTGTAACCTCAAACTCCTGGGCTCAGGCAATCCTTCTGCCTCGGCCTCCCGAGTAGCTGGGACTACAGGCATGCACTACCATGCCCAGCTAATTTTTTCTATATATTTTTAGTTGTCCAGCTAATTTCTTTCTATTTTTAGTAGAGACGGGGGTCTCACTCTTGCTCAGGCTGGTCTTGAACTCCTGACCTTAAGCGATCCTCCCACCTCGGCCTCCCAGGGTGCTAGGATTATAGGCGTGATCTACTGAGCCCGGCCAAGACACCTGTCCTAATTACTGAAATACGGCAATCTCAATTGAATCCTCTCCTAGCACCTCCCGCCTCTCCATTACAAAGAATGCAAGGCTCCATATTCCATCTGTGTTACTATCTGTTTCAGATGCCCAGTTGAGGGGATCACTTCATTTAGCTTAGGAAGACACTGAAGTTAGGGGGAAGATGAAGAGGTGTGGTAAGGAAATTAATTTGAATACCAATGAGACCAATGAATTGGGAGAGTCAGTCAAAAAGCATAAACAAAAAGCAACCACCAGGGGATACACTGGCAGAGGGGAGGGTACAAAGCTTTCTGGATTCTACACATCTATTGAACAAATGCTAAGTTCAGGAGTCTTTTCTGGCACCCTGAAAAGGTAAAGACTTCAGAGGTGCCTCCATTCATTCTTGATGTGGTTGAAACTAGGCCAGTTATAGCCTGGGACTGAATATTTTATTCCCATAAAAATGGACAAAAAAAACGTGATGTACAAGTGAAAAATGCTTAGCATAAGTTGCACACAGCAGCTGGATGGCCCTCCGTTCCTTGAAGGCTCTGCCTCTGCCATTTCTGAGCAGCTGTACAGACACATCCAGAACACCAGTGGTAAGATCCCAGCATTCTCTGCAGTTCTCACTCAAGGGACCAGAGTTTACAATATAACTCACAATAAATAAAGATAATTATACTCACAGTGTTCACTGCACAGGGCATAAAACATAACAGGCACGGTCACAAATGTGGGCAATAACTTTTCAGCTGGTTGATAAGGCTAGCCACTAAACCTGAAGACAAATCCCATATCAGTTCTATTAAACTTTTCTAAGAGGCTCTTAGTTTTGAGGCAATTGGAGCCTCGAATAGCCTTAGATTGCAACCAAGAGCAGCATGTAAAGCAAATGACCCTTTATGGTAATGACACTCCACACATTAGTATTGTGCTTTCAATAGCTTATTGACTTAAGATGGAGACACTTAATATGTGATATCAATCTTTTCATTTACATGCAATTATTTACTTGCCAAACAATACTAATAATAAATTGCACCAAAATGCAAAGCTCTCTACACCAGCAGATTTTTATCCTAAGGTAAAAATAAACAAAAAAATCTGTAATGAAATCATGTATAAAGCTACATTTATTAACAAATTCATTTCCTAATAAAACACCATCTGCAAATAACCCTGTTTCCACTTGATATAAATAGGTCTTTTACTGTTTTCAGATGCAGTTCCCAGAAAATTCTTCTATACCCAACTGCAGAACACATCAGCCTTTTTCGTGTTTGTTTGTTTGCCTGGGATGTTAATAAATTCTGTAACATGAAGTTTTTAAACAAACAAATTATTTGTTAAAATGACATGCCTCAGTTGAAAAGGTGACCTTCTGCAATAAAGTTGGTTAGAATTCTAGTATTCCTATTATTGATACAGAAATCTAAGAAGCATGGAAATGTTTCAAGGATAAGAAATGAAAATCTCTCCACTATATACACAAGTGCAGACACATAAACAAACTGGAAAAACACATATTTGCACATCACATTTCAATAAAGATTTGTGACTTCTCAGTCCACAAATATAATCTCATCTGCTTATCTGTATATCTTAGAATGCTGTCTGTTTTCTGGTCATGCAACCCATCCTTCTCCCACTTCCCCCCAAATACATTTCACTAACATACATGTAAGCCTCCTGTCACTAGAGCCAGGGAAAGAGTTCAGAATGCTCAAAGAAATACTGCAACTGCTCCCTGGATAAGCCTTGTTGGTAATAACTCAAAGAAATGCCACTACTCATTGAAGAGGGCTACACTGACTAGGGACCCGGAACCCAGTGCCTGGAATTTTTGGCACCAGGAACTGGGGCTGAATTCTAATGTTAAGTGCTTTTGAAAAATGCATCAAGATTTAATAGGGTGAATTTTCAGACTTGGTCAGAGTTTTAGCCACATAAATTCCATTAAATTCAAAGCTCCATAATGCTCCACCCTGGCTATATTTATGCCCACATTTTAATCTGCACCCTTCTAAGCTCTCTTCTTGGGCTAACCTCTCATTTCCTTTCCTCTTATATTTGGTTTTCATATTATCCTTGAATTCTGTATATGCCTCTGACTTTAGGGCTCTAAGCTTCTCTCTACTCCTCTTTCAAATCCTTCCTTGAGACCTATATTTTAAAATAAGTACTTTCTTCACTGATCTCCTATCATGACTTTTTTGCACCTGACCCATTTTTCATACAAAGCTCCACCAAAGTCTATTTGTACCATCACCAAAGGCTGCATGCACATAGGCTCACCCTTGGATAATCATCTCCAGAGTCGATGACAGCTCAGACTGTCTTTGAAAATGTACCTCTCATTGGTGTGCCAGAGCATTGAGTGAAACCATGAAGTCAACCCGAATCTAGGTCAGCCATTTTGTGAATGTATGAGAGAAAAGATTACAATCACGGAGTGGAAATCACTGGGTCTGTGACCTGTCACTCCTCTAATGAGATATGGAAACAGGGTGACAGACTGCTTTATGGGGCAGTGCTATTTCCAGACCAGTCCTGGCTGTGTAAGGAGGGAACAATAGCAGATACCAGGGCAAGAGAAGGGATAAAAATGATATCCCCACTTTTCATTATATTCTTCCTCTTTCAAATCAGATCTCTTTTTCATATTTAAGTATTAAAACCCTGTATTAAGTCATCCAGTAGAAAGTAGGCTAGGATTTCTCAATGACTGTACAGGAGTAGAGCAGAGTAAGAAACAGGCACTCAGAGTACTATTTAAAAAACAATGGATGATGGATTTCCTAGCGATTGTTTACCTTTGTGTATGTAATCTGATTAACATTATGGCTTAGAAAATATAATCAAGTAACCATTTTTGAAATTCATTCATTCAACAAACATTTATTGAATATCTACTATGTGTCAGGCATTTGCTAGGCACTTGAGATACAGAGAAGAATGAGATGTTCCTTGCCCTCAAGGAGCTCACAGTCTAGTAGAGGAGACAGATGCATAATGTCTATAATAATGCACTATAATAAAATGAAGTCAGTGCCAATCGGGGTATATAGAAGGTGCCAGAGGAGCCCAGGGGAGGGAGTTTGTAATTAAGCTAGGGGCATCAGGGAAGCTTTCACAGAGAAGGTGACAACTGAGCAGACCTGAAGGAGAAATAGGACTTCACTAGGAAGACAACAGTGGAGAAAGACATTCTAGGCTGAGCGGACAGCAGGCAAAAAAGCAAGGAAGTGTGATATAAAGCATGATATGACAGGGAACCACAGGTGGTTCCAAATGGCTGGGATTTCATCTGTGTATGAAGAAGTGGTGAGATATGAGGCCAGAAAAGGAGTATGAAACCAGAGAGGAAAGAACCTTGTATGTGGGCTAAGAAATTTGGACTTTTTCCTGGAAGCGATGAGAAGGTATTATAGAATCAAAAGCAAGGAGTGACATGGTTAGATCTGCCTATAAGATGAGCCTGTATGGAGGATGGTTTGGAAGAGAGGTGAGACCAGAGGGAGGGAGACCAGTTAGGAGGGGCTCTCACAGCAGTCCAGGTGTGAGATGTTCATGGGCAGTTGGAAGGCAGTGAGTGTAGAGAAGAGGTGACAGACTGGAGAGCTACTTAGGAGAAAGCTTGACAAGACTTGATGAATGATGATACAAAACACAAAATCACCTCAGAAATGAAACAATATTAAAAACATACATCCTGAAAATACAACCAGCAGCCCCAAGCCTCCCTCCCTCTGTGTCCTATCATCCTCTGAACTCCCCACATCTGCTGAGAAAAAATAAAGGAAGAAGAGCTAGAGGGTTCACATGGTCGGACTTCTCTAATTCAAACACCACTAACTTGGAATCTGCAATAATCTGGACAGACTGCCTGTCACTCCTACTGAGTAAGAATTTCAACCTCCTTTCTTCCTCAGTGTCTTTTCAAGCCTTTAGTAACCAGTACAGGAATCCATTCTAAAGGCAGTGGCTTCTTCCAATCAAGCACTGGAGGTATGGTAGGTAGCTGCTTTACACGGTGGTGTCTGAGGGGCAGCCCCATATGTGCCCCCCACCCAGGGCCACAAGGCCTGGAATCCAATCATTAGTGATTCATTCCTTTGGGAGAGGCTTTGATCCCTTTGAACTTCTTTTTACAAGGTGGTGATTCCTGAGATGGGTAGGATAATTAGTCATTCTAAACTGAGTGGGATTTTGGTTGATCATAATGCCTTTTGCTTTGACAGAAGGGATCGAGGTAGAATAAGAGGGCTATGTAGGTACCTGTTGAGGAAGGTGATGCAGGAGGGAAGATTGAGGGGTATGGAAGATAAACACTAAGATCTTGTCAAGGAATAGCCCTGAAATCACTCAGGAAACTAAGATTCTTAAAGAATGCCTTCCACTTCAGGATCCAGTAAATCACACTTGTACATTCTTGTACAGTAAGGTACTTCTACATTTTATGTTTATAATATGTTATTGGCTAGTGAAGGCCTATGGTGACTTACAATCTTTTCATGAACCTCATACTACTTATGACCAATTAAAATCTCAAGTGCTATTAATTTGTACATAATATTACTACAAATTCTTTTTCTGAAACTATTTTATAACTCCAACTGTTCATTCACTCAGACCGACCTTGTCTTTTGTCATTCCAAATTATGGAGATTTAACTGTTTTTGCAAAGTGTTAATCAGTCATGTCACAAGTGACAGAAGATCAAGAATCAGACTCTGACCTTGAAGAGTCTCACATACGGCTCAATAAGGTAAATGAGAGCTGCTTGTGAATACTTGATTACAGAGGTTAGAGCAGTGAACTAAAAAAAAGTAAAGAAAAAGAAACAAAACAAAACTTCAAAAATTACTTACTTCATTTGACTGGAGGATCGTGAACTTGGGCAGTTTAGTCTTTGAACCGGCTGCACTGGGTTTCCCATCCAAGAGTGATCCAAATGACAGATTCCCAAAGCTGTTCTCGAATTCAATGGAAGGTTTCAGTGCTGGAGAGATGTCAGGTGCCTGGTCCTGGCCATCCATGGGTCTTACATATGCAGTTGGCTTTTGCTGCCCCATGCTCGTTTTGCAGTAGAGCCCTGGTGGGAAGCTTTGAACTGAAAGGCCACTGCTGGGAGCTAATAAAGAGGAGGCAACTAGGGGAGACCCAGGTGCTTGCACTGTAAATTCAGATTCTTCTGGTGAGTTAGACCGAAACATTTCTTTGAAAGCATCTTCTCCACTGGACTTGAGGCTACTGTCTTCCTTTGTGGATGGGTTTGACTCTTCAACTGCTCCAATTTGGGGCTGTTCAGCTGGGTAGACAAAGAAGTCTTCCAGTCTGGCTTGAGGTTGGTCCTGTGTCAAAGTGTGCATCTTGTTTGGCTGACTACTGGCCTGGCTTGCTGGCACAGTGCTAGGATTATGACTATCTCGTGGCCACTCAGGTTTTGATTTTCTGTTGCTGTGTATTAGAGTTGAATTCAGTATCACGACAGAAGGTGGAGGCATTGCTGCCGAGAGATGGGTATTATCCTGGTGAGCTGGAATCATTCGGTTCTTTTGTTCTGGAAAAAAGCTTGGTTCATTTTTGTTGATGGGAGTCTGGGGCACAGAATTCTTTGGGATTCCCACTAGATGGTTCTGATTAGAATGGTTAGTTAGCAAATCCTTCATTTCATCATAGTTTCCAAGCGTGTTCTGGACTCGGTTGGCAAGTGCATCACCTTTGTTTGTCTAAAATAACAAAAAGATGGGGGTGGGAGGAGAAAGAATGAATAGGTTTGTGTTTCCTAATGTTAATGTTTCAAACAGATGCCCTAAGTAGACTAGCATATAGGGTTTTTTAAAATTGTCATGCTGCCATATAATTCCATACTTTTCATGTGCTATGTAAGAAAAAATTCAGTAACACTATTGCAAGAGCATCTTGGAATGAGCAGGTATGATTAACGTTTGTATACTCTCTAGCCTATCCTTAAACATATTCATGGGAAGAAAGTTTTAAATTATATCATTTATTAATTTTATTAGAAAAATAACTTATTTGAGGTCAGATGAGCTGAATTGCTATATTCTACATCATGATTAGCAACTTTTGCTTATTAATCATTGGAACTATAATGGAATGTTCAACTTATATATGTTTTTGACACATCAGCCTTTGTACTACATCATACCATAAAAAAAAGGCATAGCTCATTGGATATGGAAGTCAGTTAAATTGTGCTCTCATGACTATAATAAGTTTAGAAAAGGCATGGATTAAAAAACATCGAATTGAGCTAACTTATCACTTAAGTGAATCTAATTCCTTTTAATCAAAGAACTGTATAAATTACTGGTGTCTGCCTACATATTCTGGGGGCAACTGTGTTTACATATTGATGATTCATATTCATTTACTTTGAAATAGTGCAATTGTTCATCAACAGTGACTCAAGCTCTCCTGTGTCTTTTCAATGATTTAGAAAAATTTATTCAAAAATTTAAGCTGTTGTTAAGGAAATTAAAACAAAGTCGTCTTTTCAAATTGATGTTAGCCTAATGTGTAGGAGTTAGAGAGACAACCAAATCATTCTATGGACAATGAACATACCAGCTACCCCATCCCCTATAGGAAATACTAATACTATTAAAATAACTGTGATTGTTTTTAAAATAATTAAGCTTCTGCATTGGTCTTCGTAATATACAAAGCAAAGCTTTCATGACTAAAAAATGGTGGGTAGCTGTATATTTGCAAATGACTTTGATGAAAGCTCAGTGGGTCATCCTTGAAAATGACTCTTATTATTTTCCTTACATGCCAAAGAGGTTATCAAAACTATCTGCTAAAGTCAGAAGGGCAAAGGACTTTCTTGTGCCTAGGCCCAAGATGTTGCAATGAAAGAAGGCCACCAATATTTGAGGAGCCAGCTGGCAACTGGGCCACTGGATATGGAAGACACCATCCTGTGTGGCTTTCAGGTCTCAGGATCCATAGGTACATTCTCCATGCATAGGAGGGGGTGACCAACTCCTCATGGGTACACTGTCCACTGAAGATAGATGTTTAACATCTGATGTTTTTCACCTGCCCTTTAAACACAGCCCAGTCTCCTGGTGTACACAGGGAGTATATCTATCCAAGTCTGGTTTCTTAGTCTAAATCTAGGTTGTATGGCTTTGTGCTGTTCTCTGTATGTGAAGATGGGAGAATACGCAGATGGTTGGAGGGTGAAGTGCCAGAAATGGATGAAATCACCCAGGGAAAGAAAATATAGAATGAGAAGAGGGCTCGGGAAAGAACCCTAAGAAACATCAACCGTTAAGAGACTCAGAGAAGAAGAGGAGCCAGCAAAGGATACCAAGAAGGAACAATCAGAGAAAGAATCAAACTGGAAACTTTGGCCTCATTATTAGCATGATCTCCATATATCATATAAAGTATTTAACTTATATCATATGTGTGTGAAACCATAAAAGACACTTCCAAAGAAATGAGGGCAGTTAGAGAAATACGAATTTCAAAAATTAAGGGGAAAAATGTATGGCGAATATATGCTGAGGGAGTTCTGTAGGGGATGGGGATCTTTAAAAATAAAATAAATATGTCAATTTTAGTTTGCTTATCAACCAGAATGTCTTATATTGCATCAAGTGCATCCTTGGTGCTGAAGTAGTGATTAAACAATTAACATTCCGTATAATCCTCAGCCGAATAATCACTCTGTTTTCAAAAGTACATTTGAAAGACATATTTTAAAGCTATAGATGGGTAGAAATCACTTTTATTCCCTAAAAGTCCATAGGCTTGTCATTTTTAATGGCAGAAATTACATTTTAACAAAGACAAGAATAAACTCTTTGTATATAGCACTCTCCTTCAACTGAGTTGAACAATGAACCATTTGGACAGCAGCCAAAACCAATCTCTGTATTCAATCCCTAAATTTAAAACAAAGAAATTTCATTGTTCTGAGGGCCCAACAAGAATCTGATGCAAGCTTTAAATATTTGCAGGGTTGTTCTGGCCTTAAACAGATTGTGTCTTGGGTCAGATGATTGCTTAATGAATACTCATACCTGGCTATATTCAAGGATCTGACCCAACGAGGAGAAACAACACCATTTACATTTCATTTTCCATTTGAAATGTCTTCATTTTACTATATGGCTTTCACTGAGACAGAGTTCTACCAAAGCAGAACCTTACCCCTAGGTGTCACAGAGACCACCACACCACCTCAATACCCTGATCTCAATGCCCTGAGAAGTCATTCTACTCTCTTTAGGCCAACATCATCAGGACCCGAGAACCTCAAGGCTCATTTGCTTGCAAGCAAGCTAGTTACATTCCTGTTCTTGTTTTCAGCAGTAAATAGAAGAGACATGTTCATCTTGTCTTTGGTGGGGAGAACCTTGTCTAGGTTTTAACGTCTCTTCATTTACATTTACTATTATAATGATCTGAGTTTCAGATGCATGCTTCGATTTTTTTTTCCCACATTTAGGTTTTAAAATATGCTTGAAATAAGGAGAACTTCTAAACTGGCCAATGTCTAAAACCTTGTCTACGTGAATAAAATTAGGAGAAAATTGAAATTTATCTGAATAAGTCTAGAAAACCTCCTACCACACAATGTATACTACAATTTTATTTCTTGCCATTAATAAAACTATGATCTCTTAAAGGTCAAAGACCACCTTTTATTTCTCTTTATATCCCTAAGATTTATCACATGTCTGATATATATTAAGTATTCAATAAATTGTTGTTGAGTTGAACAGAATACGTTATAATTCATACTCTGCCTGTATCAAAATAAAGGATTTACAATGGCTTGGAGTCAAAGATATATAAGTAAAAGGCAAAAGTTAGGCTAACTTGGTTACTATGATTGAACATTAAATTGAACTTTGAGCTTCCTGGTAGCTAAGGCAAAAAAGAAAACCTCACAGATTACAGAATTCTCTTTGATGGAAGGAAGCATATCCTAATTCACTAAGTGAGACAAATGGTTGCCTGATACTAATATGTGAAAAGGAAATCCTCTCACTGGTTTGTTTACAAGAACTTATGATCAATAAAACAAACAATTTTTCAGTACCAAGTTTCCAGACAATGCAAAGATGTATTTCCTGTGGCTTTTTCTTATGATGACTAAAAGGCAAGAGCATTACATTAAAGTCTAACTCAGTGAAAGCGTGTCTGCATGTGGACTTAGAGGTCTAGGCTAATACGATCCAGGTGTGCAGCTTTCTTGTGTACTAATGAATAGGGGTGGAGCTGTTATAACCTGGAAGAATGAAGGGATGCCACCTCCCTTAGATGAGCGTCCTCATAGAGCAATTGTCTCAGAAAAACTTCTGACAGGAACTGTATAGCAGACAGTTCAAGGTTGAGTTCACTGGTGACACTTTCTGAGTTGCTGATTGAAGGAAGATCCATATGCTTTGCATAACAGACATGCTGTGGCTTCAAGTACGAATTACCACGGTCGTTCTTAAGACAAATACTGGTAAATTCGAAACCCTCCTGTGGCAGGGTTAGGCACGGAGGACACACAGACACAGAGCCTCAAGTCTACCACCATCCAACAATCACCACATAATTAGCAGTCCAGTCCAGGTCGCCAGAGTAAACTCTCTGCCTTCCCACCATTGGAGGTGGATAATTGCAAATCGGTTTTTAATTTCTCAAGATGTAGATAAGAGATTCACTGGATAGAAAAGCCAATAGGGCTGGAAATACATTTATACACACCTACACAATGTACTCTCATTATACACCATAGCAAATTCTGAGTCACACTAAATGTTCTTTTTCGCCCTCCAGAGTCTTTGTAATCCTATTAAGGAGCACAGTATTCTTGGCAATCTTGATTGAACATTACAAACATGGCAAAAAATCTAGCCATTTCAATTAATTATATGCTTCTTTCAATTTGGCCAATTCTTTACTTCCCATTCTAGATAATTGGTTGATTCCTTAAAGGTAAGCTCTGTAGCCATTATTTTCTAAGTAATCACAATTTCTCTATCATCAAGGAAATGCATTTTACAAGTATTTTCAGGCATAAATTATATGTCTGGTTTGTGGCTCATGACTAACAGCACTCCTTCATTTAGGCTTTTTGCCTCTCATTACTTCAGGAAATGCAAACTTCCCTCAGTTTGCTTCTAATGCTATCTACAAATCAGTAGTATAATTTCATTGCAAGACTAATGTGCTAGGAGGCTATTGTACCATAGTGATTCTCTTTAATAAAAGTAGCAAAGTAATTTTTTTTGAAGTTCATTTTTTCTTTTATTTTATTGTGACTAATGTATGTGATTTAGTAACTCTTTTTTTCTAATTCTAATATTTTTATAGTTATTCTCCCTAAGCTGTAAGTTGCTATTTCTTCCTTTACTCTAATTATAATAATGATAACTTGAATTTGTATAGTACCTTACAGATTTCAAAGAAAGGGTTCCTGGGTTGTTTCATTGGATCCTTACAACAACCATGTGAATCAGCAGAGTAGCTCTGGCCTCCATCTGGCCTCTACTTGCCCCAACATAAATGACCTTGGTAAACCTCTCTGCACCTCAGTTTCCTCATTCTTGTTGAGCTATGATGAGCTATAAAATGTTACTATTATTATAATTAATTATTATAATTCACTTCAGAAAGGAGGAAACTATGAGTCAGAGAAATGATGTTTCTTCCTCATAGTCATCCAGCAGGTAAGCTTATCAAGGCTTCTGACTTCCAGTCAGAGGATAAACAACTTCTTATTACAGATAACAAATCATACAGAACTGGGTGCAAGGTCTAGATTCACCATGTACAAGGGTATGAAGTTGCACAGAAGCTGCTTCACTTCTCTGAGTTAAAATTCCTCATGGGAAACATGGGGAAAATGTGTACTCCAGTTGTAAGGACTACACGAGCACATACATAAAGCCCTAGCACAGTGCTTGGCACACAGTAGGCACTTGGTACATGCCAGTCCCTCGCCAATCTTTCCACACTAACCAAAACCTGTCAAATGAGTCATATTTTCAGGCACATTTGAAGACATCTTTCTCAACAGCATAACACAAACCCATATTTGAAAGTCATAACGTTATAGCCCCACAGAGAAGTTCCCCATCACCAACCAAATGTGGGGGTAGTAACATTATTTTCACTCTGGCACTGGTAGAAGTGAAGAAAAGTAGGGAAAGAAATCAGCCAGGAACATGAGAGATTACCATTTCTCTTTCTTCCAAGAAAGGGTAGTAGGTCCTAGGGAGCAGTCTTCGCACTGGCTAGTTTATGAATCACTGATACTGTTGGACAGGTGATTGAGCCATGTTTTAGGCTTCAGGGTAGCAAGAAGTTTCCTGAAAGTCCTGATCCACTACTACAAACTTTTAATTTTAATTTGATAACTATTCCCACTACAACCCTAGGGTAAAGTTTTGATCTGTCCTTGTTTCTACTAGCGAACCATGAACCAGCTTTAGTATTTCCATTGCCACTGTCATGTCCAGATATTCCAAAGGTGTGCACCCCAGTCTTGGTCTGGGGAGCCTTTGGAGGTACATATCAGTTCTAGAATCATAATAGGGAGGAAAGGAGTAGCATCCTCCTCAGTGCTCTCTCAAGGAACGTTGAATGTGGACACAGCACAAGATTACAACTGATCATCAAAGAAAGAGCAAAAGAAAAAGAATTACTAGGTCACCAACCTTTAGCATTATTCCTTTCCTTCATAATAGTTTTCACTCAAGAACAAAGGCTCTTCCCTGTCAACAGGCACAAAGGCAACAATCTACTAATCACACAACAGGCCTGGCCCTGCACTTGACTAAATGTCCCCACCTTTGTCTCTACCTGATGTACCCTTGCAGTATCAAAACAGATGGCTTTTGAAAACTTTTGACAATGTTGATAACAGGTTTTTTCAACTGCCTACTCAAAAATACACTGCTAACATCTAAAAATAAATATGCATCTATATGGTATGCCTTGTGAAGAGATGGAATTTAACTTAAAGGTACAAGACCATTAATTCACCATGACTTAAAATTATAAAGGGAATACTCAGGAGCTGAGGCAGGAGGATGGCTTGAGTCCATGAGTTTGAGGCTGCGGTGAGTTATGATTGCTCCACTGCACTCCAGCCTAGGCAACAGAGCCAGATGCAGTTTCTTAAAAGAAAAGAAAAGAAAAGAAAAGAAAAGAAAAGAAAAGAAAAGAAAAGAAAAGAAAAGAACTATGAAGGGAAAATAAATCAAAGATTCTTCACCTCATAATAGTATTGAGGATGGGGCAGTTATAGAATTTTAAGAATAAACCCTTTGAGTAAAGCTCACTTTTCTAACCCATCCAAAGATAAGATGTAAAACTTATTTGGTTATGCCTCTTTCACTCTGAGAAGGGACAAGACACCTACCATTCTTTGACCTCTCTTCTATTTATGCAGGCCATGACTTCTTGCTCTTCTCCCAATCTTTCTTCCACTCTCCTGCTTTGTTCTCATTCTAGTGTTCTGTCCCCACCTTCACCTTCCTCGCCATGGCTCATGACTCCTCACCTGCTGTCCCTGCTCTCCATTTTGTTTTTTTTTGTTTGTTTGTTTGTTTTTTAATTTCCTCTAGGACCTTGGTTCACTCAGCATCACCTCTCTTCCATATCTTCCACTTTCTTTTTCTCCATTGATGTTGGTTCCTTCCCACCAATCTCTAAACATGCTCACATTTCTCTCATCTAAAAGAACCGCTTTCCTTCATATAGTTCCTCTCTTCACTTTCAAAAACTTATCCTTCTTCCTCCCTTCCTCCATGCAAAACCTCTCTGCAAGATCAAGTCTACAATTGATTGCCTCTCTTTCTTTACTTATAACCACTTCCCCTTTATTCTCTAACTCCGGGCAGTTTGACTTCCCACAATGACCACCACCATCAACAAATAAAACAACTCTCCCTAAGGTAACCAATTACCGCCTAAATGCCAAATCCAACAGCCACTTTACAGTCTCTATCTCTCTTGACCTTTCTGAGGCACATAATTAGCTAATCCTTCCTTCATAAAATCCTTTGTACCCTTGGTTTCTATTAAATGTTTCTTTCCTTGTTCTCTTCCTACCTCTCCAATGATTCCTTTTAATTTCTTTCCTGGCCTCTGCTTTCACCACCTCTTTTACCCCTTAAATGTTGCTACTCCCCGGAATTCTCTCTTTGTCCATCTGCTTACCCCATAATCTAACTCAGTGACCACGGTGGTTCTCACTGCTTCCACTGCCACCTACATGACAATAGCAGCTAAATCTCTCTTTTGACCACTCTCAAGAGCTCCAGATTCTATATATCCAACGCCTACTGGACACCTCTCCTTTGATATCACACTGGCATCTTAAACCCAACATGCTCAAAACTGAATTATTTTTTTTCTACGAGCACCAACTCTGTTTTCCTCCTAAACAGCTTGTTAATGATACAACCATCCTCTCAAGTCAAAAACTTGGGAATCATTCATTCCCATCCCAACCTCCCCTCCATCCAAGTAGACACTGAGTCCCATCATTTCACTTACTCTACCTTAAATCCTTCCTGTCATAATCTCCCCTTATCAACTACAATAGCTTCTGTATCTTCCTCTATTTTCCTCTTCCTCCATTCCATTGCCCAATATCATCTTTCTAAACTGTGTATCTGTCCTGGCCATGTCCTGACTTAAAAACTTGTCATGATTTCTTATCATGTACAGAATTGTATTCTAACCCGTTGGAATGAGTTTGAATACAAAGTCTTCACTGATCTCTCTCTACCATTCACCATGCAGTCATACCATCACTCACTCATGATGATCTCTGACACTGGACCAGGAATTCCTTGACAGGCAGGGACTATGTTTTCTTTCCTTTTGTACTTCCCTTTTTTAGTCTAAGACAGTGACTGGCACATACTGGGTCTTTGATAAATGTTTGTTAAACTAATAATATATCTAAATACACACATGCAAAGGTAGTATAAAATTAAATTGGTCGAGATAGGAGAAATGCTTTTTTATGGATTATACTGTTATTGACAGATTGAAAACCAGTAGATTAGGTGACCTAAGTAAGTCTCTTTGTCAGCCTTACCAAACTTGGAACGTACTCAGGTGGCTCAATCAAGAACTGCTTACTGACGGCAAGACTCCAGTCTCACTAGTTACGGAAAAGTAGTATTTGGGCTTATGCTGTCCTCCTTAAGTACTTTCCTTTTCCAAAAGTCACTGTCCCTTAAATGGTGCTCTTCTAAACTCATAACTCTTAATCATTTTCTCTGTTGTTTTATTTCTTACATCATTTTTGTTTCATTACAGAAAATTACACTGCTACTAAATTTCAATAAAAATCAACCAGCTGCCAGCAATTCAATAAGATTCTTCCATCATAATCTCTTCATAGTTGCCCCTAATCTCCACCCCAAATAGAAAGTTCAGAAGCAGTTATGGTAAAATCAATATTTGTAGACATAGCAGTTTGATTGTTATTGGAGCTACACACTAGCAGAATACCACTACAAAATCAAGCTAGCTACACTACCCCCTCCACCCCCATCCCTGCTGAGGCAATCTCCTAACCCATGATTATTAACCACCAGGAAAAACAATTGGCTTTTTCCTTAATTCTAGAACAGTAATTTTCAAAGAGCACTCAAACCACTGAACAATTGCTAACAACCTAAAATGGAAAAGGAAAGCAGTCTCCTTGAAATGGATGGCACTGATTGGGAAGAGAAATAGACATATCCATTGACATTCTGATGAAGTCTTCAGGGGCTGCCTATTGACAATCAAAGCAGTGAAAAGCCTCAAGGGGGCATTCCTTGCTTTAAGAATTATGCACAGTAAGGAGCTCCTTGGAGACAGGAAGACTCTCAAGTCTCTCTCAAATCTTACTGTGCCCCACAAAGAAGATGGAATTTGTCTCTGAAGACTGCCTCAGAAACTGCAATTGCCTCAAATATAGTGTATGTATATATTTCACTTGTAAGAGATATTCTCCTAGAAATGACTTGGGAGCTTTAACATAAATTAAATGTTGATTAGTGAGTTCAAAAATGTAACAAGCAACCATTTCCCAGAAAGATAAATTACATACATATTCAGCTACCTTGTAGGGCTCCCCAAAAAGATCAAAGCCTGAAGAAAAGAGATCGTCTTCTTGCTGGACTTCTTGATTCCTCCGCTCCCATTCCCTTTTTTTAAGTGCACTACGGTCTTGTTCATAGTGACTGATATGAAAAGGAAAAGACAAAAGGAGAAAAGGATTAATTAGTCATGTAAGTCATTTAATCTTCCTTGTAATCAATAAGAAAAATACGAATGTCAACTTACTCCTGAGTTGACACTGCCTAGAGAGCACAGAGTACTTTTTTAAAAAAACTCTTGTTGGGTTTAAGATCTGACCAGCTCTTCATAATAAAGAAGAAAAAAGAAACTTGTTTATTATAAATTATATTCATGACCATGCAAGTATGACAGAATCCTTTTCCCTTGTACTGTTTCATTATTATAAGCAATTACATGCTCCCCCAAAGTCAGTCCACTGCGCAGAAAGGTACTGAATTAAAGTTACATTGTTTTGCCAACTGCCTAGGACTCAGAATCCACAGATGTCACAAAGTCCTAAGAGAAAGGAATTATCAAAGTATGGAGCTGCAGATAAACTGGAATTCTTTCCTGAGCCAGAGTTAGCCTGTTTTAATGGAATCACAGTAGAATTTAAGTACATTTTTGGAAGTCCACACATACTAAGAAATCATTTTAATGACCTACACTCCTTTTGTTTGGTTGTTGTTGCTTTGGTCTTTCCACACTTCTTCTTTTTTCTTTTTTGAGTTGGGATCTGGCTCTGTTGCCTAGGTTGGAGTGCAGTGGTATGATCATAGCTCATTTCAGCCTTGGTTGGATTCCTGGGTTCAAGTAATCCTCCTGCTTCAGCCTCCCCAGTAGCTGGGACTACAGGAGCAAACCATCATGCCCTGCAGACTTCCCATACTTTTCTTCAAAGGTAAATGGAAGCTTTTTTGGGAAACTCTTCACAAAGAAAGAGGTCTGGCTTTAATAACAAACTACTAACTAATGATGAAAAAAAGGAGGTGCTAAAAAGCCTTTAATGATCTTAATGCACAAATTATTTATCAAGACTAAATAACTCTGTGACTCTAATAACATTTCAGTCTTTGATTTTCCCACTGGAGAATCAAAAGCTTCCAGACAACATTTAAGATATATTCTGTGCCTTTAGGTTTTATAGAATGAAACACTTCCTTATTAAGAAAACAATTATTTTCTTCATCATGCAAGATGGTGAAAATTTAACCATAATCTGTAAGTCTTGTTGTAGTGTATTTTATTTTGTTTATCGGGCTTTTCCTCTGCTTTTGATGTTAACCTTACTCAAAGTTAGTACTTATACACTGGGCAAATTTAAATTATATAAATGTACATAAAATGCCTAGCAGGTACTGTATAAATGTTGGTTTCCTTCCCTTTGTCAACATTACCATATTAAGACTTAATTAGATAATTGACATGCAAATGAACATAATAACTAAAGGAATTATAAGAGATATACTGATACAAAAATACAGTGGATAGGTTCTGAATTCATCCCAAGCTTTAATGCCTATCATTGGTAGGCTAGTTTGCTCATGAGTAGTACAACTTTAATTTACAAAATAAGAGCCTAGAGCATGAACTATCCGTGCAGCTTAACTAGATGTTGATATACATGGAGTGTATGATGCCACTATACTTAATCATCCACCTTTCTCCACAGGAATCTTTGAACTGTCAAATTCAAAGTGAGTTTGATAGCCTCATCTTCTGGATAAACAACATTCATTTCTCCATTTTAAAAGAGTGGCAACATTTATAGGATGTTTAAATGCACATTATACTTTCATAGTACAAACAATGCCAGAAACAGAAGAGCTCACTGAACCACTCATGAGTATGTTTAGCAAATGTTATCACTGTCTGGGGAAAGCAAAGAAAACCTTAAAGAGCCCTACCCCACATCTAGGCCCTGTCTGGTCAAGAAAGATGTCAAGTGCAGACACTGGAAGCCAGCCTATCATTTATAGTCTCAGATACCCTCTGCAGGTATTACATTTTTCTAGTACCATCTTTCATTTCCATTCACAAGCTGAGACCAGAACCCCAAACAGTTGTCGAGTGTCCTCATGTCTTCATGTTGGAGGCTGACGTGGAATCAACCGGGCACAGTAACATTTTCAGTCCAGTAAATGTGGATCTCAAGACTACTTCAACATCACGTATCAGCTGTCTGTAATCCAAACCCATCAATTTGTCCAAATGTAAGAAAGATCAGGTGTCAGGGGTGGGGTGGAGTAATAAGTTAAAGCAATATAGGGGGTGGGTATTTGTTGCAAAAGTCAATTTCTTTGCTTTTCATAGCAGATGATACTCTACACACGAACAAGAACCAAAGTCTCCTTCTTCTGAGTAATGCGAACAAGATGACAGTTTTCTAGCTATCTGTTCATTTTGTGCACCTGACAGCTCAGAATGACAGGCCCATAGATCATATTTAATTCTTCCATGAAGAGAACTGAAGTGCTTTGGTCTCTTGGCTTTGCAAACTACCTTCTTTCTCCTCTGAGGGAAAGATATAATTAAAACCCTGAAGGAAAAAAAAAAAAAAAGAAGGAGAAGAAAAGGAAACGTGCTTCAACATGCATGACAACCCTTCAAGCGGCCAGCAGTAAGGGCACTTTGCATCAGTTCATTAACTACAAAATTCCAGACGCAAATTTGAATAGCAGATTGAGTGTGCACGTGGGTGTTATCTGTTGCAAGCAAAACTGCCTGCTGCATTTTTTAACACATCCAACAAAGAACAGTTAATTCTCATATCTCTGGCGAGAATGAATTTAATCTCCACAGAGTTCCACTGCTCTTGGAAGGCAACCAAATATCTGCAACTTTTTCCTTTCTCGCTCAGCATGGCATTGTATTGAAAAGCATCATACAGTGAGGTCTAATGAGGAATGAACTACATGGTAATGAGGCTTTCAGTTTATAACGTCACCAATTTCTGACTGAAACCAACATCACTAATTTGAAGCACCAGCTAATTAAAACCACAGCTATGTATTTAGCCTCTTGTTATACCTACTGCAGTTTATAATTATGAGGACCTCTTTATCTACTCAATTAAAGTTCTTATGATTCAGGCAGGTTATGTTTGAACCTGTGAGCCCTGCAGAGGCCGTAGGAAAGCATATGTCTGTCCCCTGATAATTTGATATATTTTTACACTCCTCGGAATTGTTTTCCAAAGGAAAAGGGGCTCCATAGCCTGTAAAGAAATGCTCAAGACAGAAACCTGAATTAATCATCAAATTATTGGTCTGAACAATCCAAGCTTATTCACAGTGATGAGGACAGGATGAATTAGTCCCATCAGCATGAAAACCCATCAAAGAAAGCTCAGGGACTGACCACGCTTAGCAAGGTAGGATGATTTTCCGACTCTTTTCTCCTGAGTATAATGAAATTTGTCACACTACGATGATATAAAAAACACTGACCACTCAAAACCAAGTTTACTATGAATTAACCAAAAGCCTCTACTTTCTCTCTCTATAGCCTACCTCTTTGGAATCCCTATTTCACTGACTTTTGCACTAGCTCTGCAGTCCCCATTCCCCAGGCCACAGCCTGGTACTGGTCAGTGGCCTGTTAGGAACCAGGCCATGCATCACTGCCTAAGCTCCCGTTCCCCATTCCCCGACCCCCCTGCTCCTCCACACTAGCCCGTGGAAAAATTATCTTCCATGAAACTTAGGAACACCGCCGCACAGCAGGGAGTGAGTGGTGGCCAGCTAGGAAAGCTTCATTTGTAGTTACAGTTTGTTCCCCATCTCTCGCATCACTGCCTGAGCTACCATTCCTCCCAGTCTGTGGAAAAACTGTCTTCCATGAAACTAGTCCCTGGTGCCAAAAAAGTTGGGGACTATTGTACTAGCCAATAGGAAAAGGCCAAAGAGAAGAACAAATCCTATTTAACTACTCCGTTAATCACTCTGATGCACAGAGTGATGGTGAGAAACTTCTCTCCATATGAGATTTTTATATTAGCTGTAATTTCACCCACCTGTGTGCTTCCCCAGCCTGATAACAGAGAAACTGCCCTCATTTAGAAAGGAGGAAACTAAGGCCCTCCTAAAATGACGGGAGCTGTGTCAAGCCCTTGTCAACCTAGTGGCAAAGGAAGATTTGAACCTCTGTCTCTTCCATCTTCAAATTCAAGTAAATTCTCTTTGTCTTCTCCTTCTCTCACTCTCCTAGCCTTGTCTTTAAATCTAATCTTATACACAGGTAACTCTCATTTTGTTCATTAGAAGCCTCAGGTACATTCATGGGACAATAAAACCCAGGACACATGTAGATTCCCTGAGATCCAGAGAGTTCAATTATGCCGTCTTCATTAGCTCACAGTGGTAGCTCAATCAGGCTGACAATGCAGGCTAGTCTTTGAGAACAGGGATTGTTAAAGCAGAAAGAGAGTTTAGTAATCATCTAGTTGTGATGCCCTCATTTTACAGATGAGGAAATTGAACTAAAAAAAAGGTAATGGGCCTCACAGCAGGTTTGTTGTCCTAGTACCCATGCTTCATCTCTTCTGTCTCCCATGTTTCCATCACACTCCAGAATAAATATGAGCCTCATATGCACTCCATTGGTGAACTTTCCTTAGGATTGCATTTTATTAGAAATTGCCAGTAGGGAAAAACTTTAGGAATTTAATTTGGATTCAAGTATAGAAAAACCATTAGTTTCCTTATATCAAAAAGTACAGACCCTAAAGAGATTGTAAAAAATTAACTGCATCTGTGGGGAAGAGGCTGGGGGAGGGAGGGTAAAAACTAGTTTAAGTCCATTTGGTTTGTATATTTCATGAAGCTTAATAATTATCGTTTACCTAATTTGGTTCTTTTACAAAGCTACTTGGGGAAACATTTTTAAAAATGATATTTTAAATGAAAAATTTGTTTAAAAATATTGCTGATACATGATATGCTGTAGTAACAATGTACAAGAAGGTAAACAACTCAGCGTCACTTGTTTTCTAGTCCAACTCCATTAAAAAGCTCTATTTTGGCTAATATCTTTGTAAAAGCATGAAAATACATATTTAATTCATGCAAGGAACAAACATAAGCTATCACTCACTTATTGTGGTTCTCCTGAGTGAATTTCTGCCTTCTATAAAATTTGTAGTCATTTATCTCAATCCTTATTACATGTTCCAGAGTTCCAAGAGGTACTTTTTCAAGATCTAGTCCTATTATGAATTTGACACTGATCTAATCTGTACATGGCTTCTGTTTGTTAAAAAAAATCTCTGCTATCCAATACTTTTGAACTCAATTCCGAGTTATATACTTATTTTCTCTGCTAATGTCCGTAATGACCTAAATGTAAAGTACTAAATTCAAAACTCAAAACAGCTAAAAACAACCCATAATTATTTCACACATAGAGGGAAAAAACATGAGAACTTTGCATCTGGAGATGTGTAACATAGCGTAAGAGGCAACCTGGCCTTGGAAAGGAATTTCCAAAATCAATGGAACCTCCTAAGTCATATTTAGATGGTAAGACTCACCAAGAACTCTGCATACTACTCCCCCTTGAGTAAATGGACTATCTCCCCACAAACATTGACTGTCATAAAAAATAGTCAAGATGGGAATGAAAAGGACAGAAACACACAAGATTTTAACTCCAAACAGCTGCCCATCTGGCTATTCCAATTTCTTTTCTCTTAGGAAAATGGGCCAGTACTTGTTCTTATGGTTCCCTTAAATCTGTGCTTTTTAAAATGATATAGACACCAATATTTACATAATATTGTATTCCTGGTAGAAGCAGCATTTCGGTGCAGGAGCACCTTGGGGATACCTCATTTCCTTCACTTCTGAAAGTGGAAGCAATGATTCAGCTAATCCAGGAAGCCTGTCTAACCAGCATTCATTGAGGTCAGGCAGACCCTTCAAGAGCCACGCCTCCTGCCTTGTTTCAGTCTTCCCTGCTCCCCTTCTCTTCTAGTCCTTGCTTTTTATTATAATAGCCTTATTGAGATATAATTCACATATCATACAATTTCACCCTGTTAAAGCATACAAGTCTATGGTTTTTAGTATATTAAGAATCTTGAAACCATCATCATGATACAATTTTAGAATATTTTTATCAACCCAAAAAGAAGCCCTGTACCCTTTCTGCATCATCCTCCTGCCTTGCAATCCTCCTATCCAGCCCAGCCCAAGGCAACCACTAATTTACTTTCTCTCAGAATGAATTTGCCTATTCTAGATACTGCATATATGTGGAATCATATAACATGTGGTCTTTTGTGCCTGGCTTCTTTCACTGAGCATAATGTTTCCAAGGCATATCTACACTGTAGCATGGATTCGTACTTCAATTCTTTCTTTCCTTTTCTTTTCTTTTCTTTTCTTTTCTTTTTTAAAATTTCAGAACATTATGTGGGTACAAACATTTTGGTTACATATATTGCCTTTGCATCGCCCGAGCCAGAGCCACAAGCATGTCCATCCCCCAGAGAGTGAGCTCCGCACCCATTAGTTATGAATTTACCCATCCCCTTCTCCCCACTCCCACCTGCCCAGCACCCAGTGAATATTACTTCCATGTGTGCACGTAAGTGTTGATCAGTTAGTACCAGTTTGATGGCGAGTACATGTGGTGCTTGTTTTTCCAGTCTTGTAATACTTCATGTCAAAGAGAAGGCTCTAGCTCCAACCAGGATAATGCAAGAGTTGCTAGTTCATCATGTTTTTTATGGTTGAGTAGTACTCCATGGTATACATATATCACATTTTATTAATCCACTCATGTATTGATGAGTGTTTGGGTTGTTTCCACATCTTTGCAATTGTAAATTCTGCTGCAATAAACATTCGAGTGCAGATGGCTTTATTGTAAAATGTCTTTTTTTTTTCCGTTGGGTAGATGGCTAGTAGTGGGATTGCTGGATCAAATGGTATTTCTATTTTTAGTTCTTTGAGGTATTCTCCATATTACTTTCCATAGAGGTTGTACTAATTTGCAGTCCCACCAGCAGAGTAAAAGAGTTCCTATCTCTCTGCATCCACACCAACATTTGTTGTTTGGGAACTTTTTGATAAAAGCCATTCTCACTGGAGTCAAGTGATATCTCATTGTGGTTTTGATTTGCATTTCCCTGATGATTAGAGATGTTGAGCAATTTTTTATGTGTTTCCTGGCCATTATTCTGTCTTCTTTTGAAAAGTTTCTGTTCATGTCCTTTGCCCAATTTTTAATGGGGTTGTTTGATTTTTTTCTTGTTAATTTTCTTAAGTTCTATATAGATTCTAGTTATCAGCCCTTTATTGAATGTGTAGCATGCGACTATTTTCTCCCATTCTGTAGGTCGTCTGTATGCTCTCATGATAGTTTCCTTGGCTGTGCAGAAGCTTTTTAATTTGATCATGTCCCATTTATTTATTTTTGTTGCTGTTGTGATTGCTTTGGGGGTTTTCTTCATTAATTCTTTGCCTAGGATGAAGTCTATAAAAGTTTTCCCAACATTTTCTTCTAGAATTTTTATGGTTTCGTGTCTTAGGTTTAAGTCTGTTATCCATCATGAGTTGATTTTTGTGAGAGGTGAGCGTGTGGGTCCGATTTCAATCTTCTGCATGTGCCTATCCAATTTTCCCAGCACCATTCACTGAATAGGGATTCTTTTCCCCAGTGTATATTTTTGTCTGTTTTGTCAAAGATTAGATGACAATATGAGGATGGTTTTATATCTGGGTTCTCGGTCCTGTTCCAAAGGTCTATATCTCTGTTCTTGTGCCAGTACCATGCTGTTTTAGTTACCATACCCTTGTAGTACAGCTTGAAGTCTGGTCGACTGATGCCTCCCAATTTGCTCTTTTTGCTTAAGATTGCTTTGGCTATACGGTGTCTTCTATGGTTCCATACGAAGCACAGAATTACTTTTTTTTAGATCTGTGAAAAATGATGTTGGTATTTTGATAGGGATTGCATTGATTCTGTAGATCACTTTAGGGTAGTATAGACATTTTAACAATATTGATTTTGCCAATCCATGAGCATGTTAGGGTTTTCCATCTGTTTACATCTTCTGCAATTTCTTTTCTCAGTGTTTCATAGTTCTCCCTACATAGGTCTGTCACCTCCTTAGTTAAATATATTCCTAAATATTCAAAAATCAAATCAATGACACACCTTTCACAATAGCTTCAAGGACAATTAAATATTTAGGAATATATTTAACTTCATTTCTTTTTATAGCTGAATAATATTCTACTCTGTGGGTATCCTTGGTCCTATGATATACTGTACTCACTAGGAGGACACAATCTTGTTCGTTTATAATGATTTAATTGGGATTCTCTATGTCTCCGTATAGATTATTCACTCATTAAGGTCAGATGTTTTCAAGTCACTTACTACATCCTACAGGTGAACACAAAGGACCTTCCTGTACGTAAATAAGCAATGTCCAACACAGATGTCATGAGGAAAATGTAGTTTTTCATTTTTTTTTTAAGTGTCTGGCTTAGGCTTTGTACAAAATTATTTTGACTGGCCTATCAAACTCCCAAGATGATGTTGTAATCTCTCTAACAAATACCAAATACTCAAGTTGCAAAGATAATTTACTACATGTAGGAAAGGTAAAAGCCTAGTAATAACCTAACCTGACACCAATCAAAGAAATAGGTTCTGTTTTTGACAGGTGGAAAGCTTTAAGGAATTTCACAGTGTATCCAGAAATGATGATATCCAGATTCAGATGATCGAAGACGGACGCTATCTCTTTCACTTACGAGTTGCTTGATCATTAATAAATCCTTTTACATTTGT
This sequence comes from Propithecus coquereli, assembly GCF_000956105.1. Classification (NCBI taxonomy): domain Eukaryota; kingdom Metazoa; phylum Chordata; class Mammalia; order Primates; family Indriidae; genus Propithecus; species Propithecus coquereli. The sequence goes on from NW_012156284.1 coordinate 817,173, forward strand.
AAGCCTCAGTTTCCCATTTGTAAATGGGAATAATCTTTATCTTCTCTTTTCATGCCATTGGTATAAAGGTTAAATATGATAGTTAATGAAAAAGGCTTCTGTAAACTACTACTGTCTGTTCACATTTAATGGATGAGATGACTGGCACCCTGATAAAGCTATATGTAAATCTCTTTATAGCTTTCACAAGTTCTCTTTCTCCTATAAAAATTATAGCAAAATTTCATGATTGCTGAAGTCTAAGTCTTTCTAATAACAGATTAGGGTAAATATATGTCATTGGATATCCTTTGAAAACTTTTCTCTATAGACTCAAATATGATCGTTGAGACAGAGGCACCAAACTGGTCAATTTATAAACCTAACTCAAAAATTAATATTGACCTGAATATTAAAAAAAGCTATTAAACAGTGAGCAAAAGACACGAACAGATGCTTCTCAAAAGAAAAAAGACAAATGGCCAAGAAACATATGAAAAAATGCTCAACATCACTAATCATCAGGAAAATTCAAATTAAAACCACAATGAGATATCACCTTACCCCAGTTAGAATGGCTTTTATTAAAAAGTCTAAAAACAACAGATGCTGGCATGGATGCAGAAATAAAGAAACACTTATACACTGTTGGTGGGACTGAAAATTAGTACAACCTCTATGGAAAGATAATAAGTTTTTAATTTAAAATACTTGTAAATATTTATTCTATATTCTGGTTCTCAGTTTTGGCTGCCCATGGGAATTACCCAGGGGATATTTTATTAATCCCCATGCCTAGGTCACACGTTAGACCCATTCTATCTGAATCTCCCAGCGTGAGTCCCAGGCATCCCATACAAAACAACTTCTATCTTTCCATATGATATGATCATTCATAGATAAACTTATTTGACCAATTTGGGCATGCCTAAATCTGATGGACTTAACCTGAAAAGATCATTTAACTCTTCATTTCATGAGGGCAAATCAAGGACCAGGCACCTTTAGGAAACTGATGTATTCTATTATGCAGAAATCTACATTGCTGATATATGTTGGGAAAAATGCCTTGAAGATGAAAGAAGTTATTACAAGAATAGACCTGTCATGAAAAAAACAATAACACTAATAGTTATTATCTGTTGATTCCTTGCTCCATGCCAGGTGCTATTCCAGGCCTTATATGAGTATTATTTAATTGTCACAAAAACTCTGAAGAGGTACTATCATCCCCATTTTGCAGGTGAGAAAACTGAGACATGTAAGACACAGAGAGGTTATCATGCCCATACAATTAGTAAGTGGTCCAAACAGAATAACTGCTGAGGCTGTTAGAATACAGAATACAGCAGCCACCCTCTTAGCCATAAAGAAGATGCTGGTCTTCCTTGCAGAAGAGAAGGGGACTCACAGAGAGGCACATCCACATATTTAACCTCTGCTCATGCAACAGGCATGGTACAATTGATCCACAGGATATATCCAAAATCTTAACTCCTTTCAGAATATCTCAGTTTATAAGGGGCTGTTGGAACATGGTATAGATTCTTCTCAGAATAGCAAGCACGGGTAGACACTCAAATGGATATTGATTGTCAACAATATTGTAAGAGTGTACTAAAACTCCATTTTTGGAGGATTTAATTTTAACGGAAATGCCACTTTTATATAGAATGACTATGACTCTAGCAACCGAAAGGTTCCCATCCATGTGCAGTAGTAATCAGTATATCAACCACTTTCTAGAAGCCTATTAAATGTCCTCTAAAAGCAGTCTCTATAGTGAAATTAAATTCTTTTGTCCTTACACACTATACCTGCTGGCTAAGAGTCCAATATCTCAAACTGCTTGAGAAGGGTGTCTGTCTCCCAATGTGTTACTTCCCTCCTCTCCTAAGCAGCTCAGAATGTGCTAGGCAACCCTTTACAACCATGCAACTTTCTGCCTTTATCTCCTTCAACCTCATGTCAAGCATTCCCCTCCCCTCCCATACTAAAGACTCCATTGCACAATAGGTATCTGAGGATCCCTGAAATTCCTTTCTGCTCTTGCAACATTTTCTTAGGTTACATGTCCCATTTCCATTTGCATATAAATACATTTTAAAATAACTTTAGTTCTGACCTATTAATTAAAAATGAGCCTTCACTATTACTCACTGTGACTCATTGACCCATCTATAACAGAAACCAATGTCTTACAAGCACCTCAGATTGAACATGGCCAAACCAAGAGAGCTGCAAACAACTGCATGACTCAGGAGCTTAAAAACATACTTCCTGAAGACTAGGAGGGTCTTTGAATGGATACCACAAACCAAGAAAATACATAATCACATAGTGACTATAGTAAACATATTCATTTATATTCTATGACTTTCAAATAGGTTCAAAAATTTAAACTACTGCATATAAAAATCAAAATGACATAAATATTCTCACTTTCACTCTTGTCAGCATGTACCCTGTTCCCCATTGCCAATTAGAGGAAACAATTTTTATTATTTTCCTGTTTCTTCATCTTTCTTCTAGTATTTCTTCATGCACTCTGTAGTGTCAACGTGAATCTATCTCATTTATAAGTCTCTCTCTAAATTAATCAGAGTTAGCATTAATGCTTAGCTTTAAAGAGTTGCTAGATCTAAATCTTGATTTACTTCAGGAAAATGTAAGTACACTTTCTTTCCACAACCAGAAATGGTTCCACGGATCCACAGGAGAGGAGGCAGACAGGAGGCAGTGATGAACTTTGGGGACTCGTGATGGCTCTAAAGTACTTGGTGGTTTATTTGAATCCTGGCTTGAGCGTGGTTCAGTTTATGGAATCTATGGTACAGCTCAGGAGTCCACAGTTGATGCCACCAAGAACGTCGTCATCACCACTTTCTTATTCTTCCTCTTCCTCTTCTTCCCCCAGACCTCAGCCTGTCTACCCTGGTGAGGCAGGCATGGTGCCCTACTCAGTGGCCTGAGGCTTGGCTTGGCCCTCTGCTCTTGATGAGCCCTTGTCCTTTCCTGATGTGTCCTGACTTCATCCAACGCACCAGGTCCTAAGCTCCATACCAGTTGCTTCTGCAGCCAACCTATACAGAACAGCTCTGTCTTTCGAACTAGGAAAACGCTACTTGAAGTATTTCCTCTCTATGCCCATTAAATACCAGGAATTCTTTTCCAAGTCAAAGTCTTAATATAACCTTCTGGCTTCTCATAAATGACACTTTTAAAAGGTGTTTTATTTTCAGTTAGCTATAAGCAAGGCAATTTCAATAACTGCTTAATTTAAAACAATATTTTCTCAGAAATAGTATTCTTAATTACTTTTAAACTAAGGAAATTAATGCCCTTAAGGATAAGTTTATAATTGACAATTTTAAGCTGACTCTGTTTTCATGTCTCCCCAAACCCTTTGATCCACCTGCACTCACTAATTTTTACCCAGGCAAATTCTACCCCCTATAGGCTTAACCTTTTGGCCCTGCCTCTTTTCATGGTGTTCCCCCACAGAGCCCTGGCCTGACCATGAGAGCAGGACAGCAGCAAAGAGCCCTTTTTGCCCCACCCTCTGCAAACTATCATGACCCCAGGCTTGTTTTCTCACGTGGACCTAAAGGTATGACTCTCCCCGGGTTATATTTCTCTCTCGCCCAGACAAGGTGCCTAACTAGAACCAGGGTAGCCACTGTTGTGAGTTAAATTGTGTCTCTCTAAAATTCATATGTTCAGACCCTTAGCCCCAGTACCTCAGAAAGTGAGCTTATTTGGAAATAAGGTCTCTGTAGACGTAATTAGTTAAGACGAGGTCATACTGAACTAGGGTGTGCCCCTAATCCTATACGACTGGTGTTCTTATAAAAAGGGTAAATGTGAAAACAGGGACATACAGGGAGAACACCATGTGAAGGCAAAGGCAGAGATCAGGGTGATGCTTCTGCAAGCCAAGGAATACCAAAGATTGTCAGCAAACTGCTAAAAACTAGAGTGAAGCAGATTCTTCCTAATAGCCCTCAAAAGAAATCAATGCCGCCAACATCTTGACTTCAGACTAGCAAATGAAAATACCCACAGACTACATTTATGAGCCAGTTCACAATGAAAACCTCAGGCCTCGTCACAGTGGGTGTGCATCATCTAGATCTTAGGCCTTATTGGTTTTACTCCACAGGACACACTGTCCACTCCTCTTCTTTCTACTCCAGGACAACTCTCCTTTGGCTTTTCAACTCATTCTTCTTTCCTTCTTTTCTGCTCTGAGAGTACTTGTGGGTGTTAAATGAAACTGTCGCCAGAGAGGAAGAACGCATTTCTGCTTCCCATTTATCTGGAAATGTGCCAAGCTCAGTGTTCAGTTCTAAATAAATATTTTTTGACTGAATGAATGAACAAATGACAGGCAAACATATTTTTTCTACTCCAAGTTCAGTGACAAATGTTGACAAAGATATTAATTAATATATTAATTAATTTATCTATTTAATCAACAAATACTTACTGGGCATCTACATCATGCCAGGGACCACGTTTGGTGGTCAGAAAAAATAAGACATAGTACAACCTTTCAAGAAATTCACAGCCCAGAAGGAGAGGCAAATCCATTCCAAAATAATTGCAGTGCAGAGTAACACATGCTATAACTATATGAACAAAGCGCCATGGGAACACTCTCAGGTTGGCTCGGGGTAGGAAGCAAAATCTGGCAGCTGTGTTCCAGCTGGGTCTTGAGCAATGGAAGAGTTCACATTCTGCATATCAGCTAGTTCAAGTGCACATGAACCATGTGGCATTAACGATGATCCCAAGGGGCAAACATGGAAAAGTGAACAGGAGATTAAAGATGCAGCCAGGTTCAGTCCAGCAGATTGTCTATGGGATGTTTGCTGAAATTGGTCTACAACACTGGTAGGAAAGCTATAAGATTTTCTGCTCCTTGGGAAGACTAGAAAATGAGAATTTGGTCTTTACAAATACTTCTATTCAAGGTTAAAGCCCTAATTTCACTTGAGATACCAAGTGAGAGGAAGATCCTTACAGAAAGAAATGAACAACTGAGATAAGCATGTGAATGGTGAGCTCATGAAAGATAGAGGAGATTTTCAAAGGGAAGCGTTTATTGTTTCCTGTGTTATAGCACATTGTCTCTCGATACGATTAGTTATCAGTCTCAGTTATCCAAAACTGGTATGAAATAAAGCGTTTACGCAGTTATGCTTCATTGATGTCAGCTAGGGGAGCATGAAAATCTCCATGAAGGTGGGTAATTGATGTGTAAATCAGAGCTCAATCACTCAGTAATAGAAATGGTCCCACTGAAAATATGCTTGTTGAACACAATCACACAGAAGCCAGAGGGAGGGAAGGAGAGAGGGAGGGAGAAGGTAGAAGGCTTATTTATTAAAAATGATAATAACTGGCAATTTGTGCAATTTTCTCTTCAACAGAGGGCTGCTGTCAGAAATGCTTGCAAGCAAGTTGTGACCAATATATTCAGATAGTTTCCTTATGTTCTAATGAACTGTTTCTGTTTTATTTAAATGCTTGGAGACCCTGTTGTGGTGTTTAAGAAGCAAATTAAAACATCACGCTCATCTTTTGAAACATGACACATGTAAATGATATCAGTGATAGTAATTTGGTTAGCAATGCTTATTCTAGATATGCTTGCTATTTTTATTAAAACCCTTCTATCATTTTGCATTTGCTCTCTGAAGAACAGTGAATAAAAAGTGGACAAAACATTGTAATTTCATATTTTAATATTTCATATTTTAAACAAAAATCACTTATTATCACTGATCAAATGGGACCTCCTATTTCTGTCATCATTATAATTATTATCATTAGTACTACTTAAGGTTGCCACGACAGTGTTTGGTGGCAGATTTTTCTTCTCCGTTATCCTCATTGAACAAAGAGAAAATTCCCTATACCAAATACTGCCACAGTAGATTTAACAGCCAACATTCCTGCCAATTAATATAAAAAAGAATGTGCTTGCTTTTTTTCCTTTCTTTTGACTCAGTATGAGAGCCAGGTTTATCCTATATATCTAGCATGGATCCAATGGATTTGCCCACCAGTACATAATCCATTCTTGAGTCTTGGCACCACACACACACAAATGCACACATACACCCTTATACACATGACAAAAACATTACATGTGGCAACACAAGGGCAATTGTGTTGGTACTAATATGCTCTGCTGTGGAGGTGAGAGACCTCTGTTTACCTGAGGTCACCAGCTCAGCCATTTGTTCAAAAGTATGTATGTGCCGATTGCTTGTCTCTTATCAACATATTGCTGGGCCTTAATTCAAATGGTCTCACCTTGACAAAAATGCCTGTATCAGATAGCAGACTAGCAATGGGTAGTTAAGCAGGAGAAGGGAGGGACTGGGGGGGTTCCTTGAGGAGGGCTTAGCCTTATCTGTAATGCTTGAATTTTTTGAAGGTGAGTAGATTCACAGATTATTGATGTCATTACAAAATAAATAAATGAATGAATCTGGGCCATATTAGGATTTTAAAATTTCACTTCTCTTTTGAAAAGCAACAGACTCCTACATTTGCATGACACTTTTCACTTCACTAAGCCCTTACACAAATATGAGCTTATATGAGGACTTACAGCAATCCTGAGAAATAGACCGGACAGGCACTCTGACCTTCCATTTCACAGATGAAGGCACTGAGATCCAGAAGGGCTAACTGCTTAGCACTCACTGTCGCTCAGGTAATGAGGGGCAAAACCACAATAGGAGTGCAGGTTGTCTGAATCCAGGTGCAGTTTTCTTTTCTACTATACCACCCTGTGCTCTAATTGCAAAATGCTTTCAAATTGTACTGATCCAGAACATGGGAAGAGTTCTTACGTGTTAGAACAAAGGGGTATTAAAGGTTTTTAGAGAACAGCTTTCTATAGGTCTTTATTAATTGACTAGCTAACAGTTCATAATTGTGCCTTAGTAGGGGCAAACAATGAAATGGAAGGACATATACAAGGTGGACTTTTAAAAGGAGGACGTCGCGTAGTGGAATGAACTCAGAGAGTGATTCTTTCACTTACAGATCCTGTGACTCTCGGCAAGTCCCTAGACTACTCTGGGGCTCCTCTCTTCAGTTAACACATTCAAGCCCACCCTCACAGCCTTCTAAAGAAACATCAAAGGAGGAGGAGCATTAAATTAAACTAAAGGGGGAGGAGAAGATAAAATTATAACAGAATAATCTAAAATTGCACTAGCACAGTGGCCATTAGCCAACCTGAGCTCTTGACAAGTGGCTAGTCTGAACTGAAATGCGCTGTAAGTATAAAACACACATCAGATTTCAAAGATTTAGTATGTAAAAAATATTACATATGGCATTAATAATTGTATACACACTTCCTGTTGAAATGATATTTTGCATCCAGGTAAAATAAAAGCTATTAATTTCATCTTTCTTTGTACTCTTTTTTTTTAATGTGGCTATATGTGGCTTGTGTTTGTGGCTCACATTATATCCTATTGGGCAGTATTAGCCTAAAAAGAGAGATTTTTCTAGGTCTGCTTAACAAGCCACTTAGAGCTTAAAAAATATTGGTTTCAGTGCCCTGCCTGGGGACAATAAAAGACTTTGTGCCTTTGGGTTAATTGTAACAGCCTAACCTATGTGGTCCTGTTTCATTATCTCCCCTTTTCTACTTTTATTTATCCACATCAATCCCATTTTCATCTAGACCTTAGGCATATATGCCAGTGTTTATTTTCCTGACTGCTGTATTTTCTAATTGGTGAATTGTCGATCAATAATATGTGAAGCATTGAGCTATGTTTGTGTAATGTGTTTAATATGCTTCTGCCAATGCACCATATGGGGGCACTACACTGTATATTATGAGTGTATTAATGCTAAGATCCAACTGAGTATCACTGGTGCATAGTAAACTAGTAAAACAAAATTATGCTAAATAATTGCTGAACATCGTGGTCCCTAATATTTTTAATGAGCATCACAAACATTGTACTGGTGTGTGGGAGCCAGTATATGTCCTTCTCTGAAATATCTAATGATCCTAAGCACTATTCCAGACTTAATATAAATTTCCTTTTACAAGATGAAGGCATTTTTAAGGCACAGGAACTAAAGAGAATAAATAATTGAGTGGGACAATAATTGTGTCTTTAAATCTAAACTGTGCAGTTTTGAAGCCTTTTATGCCTGTTTTTTTTCCCCAAGATGCTTGTAATAGCTGGGAAGAATTTTGATTCACATAAGTCACTAGGAGTTGTTTTCTACCTATTTCACATACATTTCACACGTTACTTTTAGAACTCCTCAGTTTACTGATATTTTCTTGGAAAATTGCCAGCCAATCTGTAGCAAAATTAAACTGTGTCTTTTACTATAAAACAATCATTGATTAACACATACTGTTCAAGCCAGATGAATCAGCAGCCTGCAAGGATGAACCATTTCATCACAGTAACACACCATTCGAATGCTCTGATAGATGCATTCATTGCTGATGGGCACCTCGACTTACAAGAGCACAGGCCCGCTCTCTGTCGCACTTCACACTCTTGTTCCTCAGCACACAGTGTGCTCAACAACAAGAATGTAGCCAAATGAACAATTTACCATGATTAGTTTAGTTTCATTTGTTAATTACAGATTCAACAAGAACTGAATGCTGAAGCTTTTCAAGTATCAGATACCCATTGATCCATAGCCCTATACATGCTGAAGTAATACTGGAAGTCTAATATAATTTATTGTTACTTAGAGCACTGATTGGCTAGAGGAATTATACTCCTATAAATGATGGCACTGTCATTGAATCTGCCTATAATTGCCTCCATTCATCGTAATGTATGATCCAACACAGACTGGAAAGAAAGGAGATGATCTACTTCAAGCTTCAGCTGTTTCAAATTCCACAGTGTGTCCCTAACTTAATGGATGTTGAATATTATACTGATATATATGCTGGGTTGCATTAGATGGATCTTAGGAGAGTTATATATACACACACTCATATATATTGCATGTGTGTAGACTTCACGCAGATCTATAATCGATGCCCTCCAGTGGGCTTGCTTCCTCCATGGAAGGAGATGGGATGACTCTGCCAGTGCTGGACCAGATACAGAATCTTTAGGAATGGTGGATCCTCTACTGCTCTGTCCCCTACTCCTCAATGCAAATGGAATCCTGAGGCTATTACTCATTTTCCTCTGGAGTGGCCCTACCCTGGGTACCAGTGACACATAGAAAAATTGTTCCCCAGAGGCTAGTTCCTGCAATGCCCAAACATCTGTGATTCATCTTCCTTATGGCCTCTTTGGGGAATCCTTGCCTGACATTCCACCTTCTATCCCAGCTGTGTTCAGAGTGTCCACTCCTTGGCATCTGCAGCTCCTCTTCAACATCACCTATTCCACTCTGGCGGAACTGTTTACTCGCCATTCTCCTGGATACATGACGAGTTCCTTGAGACAAGTACTACATCAGTTCCCTACAGCTGCTGTAACAAATTATCACCACAAGCATGATGGCTTCAAACAACAAAAAATTATTCTGTTTCACTTCTGGAGGTCAGAAGTCTGAAATGGTTCTCACTGAGCCAAAATCAAAGGGTCAGCAGGGCTGCATTCCTTCTGAAGACTCTAGGACAGAATCTGTTTTCTTGCCTTTTCCAGTTTCTAGAGGCCACCTCCATTCCCTGGCTGGTGGCTCCTTCTCCTATCTTCAAGACTAATGGCATAGAATCTTCAAATCTCTCTCTTTCTCTCACCCCTGCTTTTGCCATCACATCTTCTTCTCTGACTCTCCTGCTTCTCTTTTATTAGGACCCTTGTGATTGCACTGGGTGCACCAGCTCAAGATCCTTAACTTAATCACATCTGCAAAGTCCCTTTTGCCTTGTGAAGTAATATAGAAGTAATATACTCACAGGTTTGGGGGATTAGGGCAGGAATGCTTTTGGAAGGGGCATTATTTTGCCTAACATAGGTACAACAGTTTATTTGCTTTTGTCCTCCCTAGTGCCTAAAACCATTACATGACACAAGTAGGGCTTGAGAATTCTCCATGAGGGGAATGAATGCACGAGAATGATTTATTAAAGCTTTTGAATGTCTCTTGTGAGAAGCACCTCACATGTGAAGAGTGCCTGCTGGGTAAGACAGGGCAGAGCCTGAAGGCCTGTATCATCCACACCTGCTCTGTCATTGAATGCCTGTGAGAGCTAGGGTGAGCCACTTCAGCTCTCCAAGGCTGACTTTTCTCCACAGTAAGTATCTCCAGGGATTGCTGTGACCAGCAAATAAGATAGCATATGTGAAAACATCTATTGAAGGTAAATAGCTTTATATATGTTATTTATCTTTAGCCTTGTTATTACTAAGAGAAGAGACACTAGATCTTTGAGAGAGGGAGAGAAGAGGGAAAAGGTCCCATTCATATAGAGATGTAAGGTATTATTACTCAGTAAAACTAAATAAAAATCACAATCCAAAGGTGACCCTGAAAATATGCTTTCTATTCATATGCAAGTAGCTTAAGAGACCTACACAAGACATTTAAATTACCTCAAATAAGTAGATGCTCAATTGCTCTAGATAAGTGGGGCCATACGTGCCCTCTTACATGTTAGTTGAGTGCAACAATAAAAGATGGATTCGTCATGTTTATACATCACAGTCGTATGAAATCTATGGGTACTCATTTATAAAACCCTACACATTAACCCATCCATTCTATTGACTAATAAGAAGTCTCGGTGACATTACAACAATAAAGATGACAATACATCTTCCAACAGAAGCAAAATTATCCTGAAAGGCCCCATACACCTGCGAAACACTTTATTGTAGTTCAAACTAGGGACGTGAAAATAGGAGAAAATTGAGCATGAAAACAACCTTCAATCAAAGGGTCATTAGGGGGTATTGAGATCAAAGCCATCATTTTCCATCATGGGGAAGATCAAGTACAAGGAGGGGAAGTGGGCTGCCCAATGTCATCCACCTGGTCAGGTCTCCTGACTCTCTACTTACTGTTGTTTTCTCTGCACCACTCTTTGGGCTTCCTGACTCCTATTCAGTGCTCTTAGCTCATTGTTTCATGAGAGAAAGGGAAGGTGAAAGAGAAAGTGAAAAGAGTATCTCTCTATTCCCATGGTTTGCAAACAGAGAGTTGAACAGATAAAACGAGTTTGGGAAGTTTCCTTCAAAATGCTCATGAAAATCATTAAAAACTTAACAGGACTTAGTGTCTGCAAGCAATCCACTCTATGTGAAAAGGCTGTCATATTCCAGACTGTGTGGGATTGGTTTAGGAAAGAAGTAACTTGGAAGCCCTCCAAAGAAAGCCAATGGTTTGGCACAAGACAGAGAGAGTTATTAAATAAAGAAGGATGTGGAGATTAAACGGCCAAGTGACTGACAGAATGCTTGCTTTGTAAGTGGTTGTCTCAGTGTTATCTTGCAGCCACAACCTGAGACTATTAAACCAATGATATGGCTGAATATTAGGGTGCAGTGAATGCTAATGAGACACGTGTTTATGCACATGCACGTGCAAATGCATATCCACAACTTAGGGATGAAGCAGATTTATATTCGAGTATCACAGAGTAGAAGAGGCCACAGAAGTCATGTAGTTAAATTGTCCGGTGCTCCACTCGGTATGTAAAATCCTCTTTCTGACAAGAGGTAAGATCAGTTTCAGGGTGCTCACGACCTCACAAGTTGGCCCAATTATCCCTTTATACATGGCTGTGACTGGGTGAGAAAGGGCATTGTGCTGAGTCCCTTCCCCTCTAGGCCCTAGACCTGAGTGCTTAATAACACACTGACTTGTATTTGCTGCTATTTTTTCACAGCACTCCTGGAGCCCTAATTTTGAGGATTTTCAAAGGAACTGAAATATCATCCGGTTGCACTCCACCCTCTAACTGACTCTTGAATGCCCTTCACAATATCATTGCCAAGGAATCTAGAGATGTTAGATCCAATCTGCAAATAGTCCAACCTCAGGTAAGTGCATGTGAGTTTCTAGCTGGGGCTGGGAAAGCTCTCTCGATTGGAGGTGGAAACCTGGGTTTCCATCTCAGACCTATCACTAAATAGTTCAATGATCTCGAGCAAATCATTTGACCCTATTGGGCCTCAGTCTCCTCCCATATAAAACAGGGAGTTTGTACTGGATAATTTCCAGGATCCTAAGCACTTTTTACATTCTGAGATTCTATGATTACATTCATCTTTTTGTAACGTCCCCTGTCTTCCAGCTGTGAGCTAGCCCAGTTCCTGGCATGCTCAGGGCAGGTCGCTGTCAGCCTCACTGATTTCATTACCATCCAAGCTAGTAGATGGTGTCATGTAAGAGCCAGCTTTCCCCTAAGTATCTCAATAACAGTGAAATCAGTGATCAGCCAGTATACAAAGCACACATTGTCATGAAACCCAATACACAAGTACAAGCCAGAACTGCACGCTTAACAGTGTTTATATTTCAAAATCCTCTGCTTGGGCTGCCCCAATCTCAGTTTTAGATAACCCCCAATTCTCTGGGTGTAACGGCTACCATACTGTAATTCCAAGTCAAAGTGTATCCTATCTTGAATTCTACACTCCCAATCTGTTGCCTAGTATAAATATTATACTATGTAATGTGTAAATATTAAAATTTAACTTAACAAGTTGAATCACAGTCATTGGAATTCGGCCAAGACTCTAACACTTTTTCATTATTTCCAAAGAAAGACCAATTTAAGAAATGCAAACCAGTTCCAATTCACTTCAAAATTTGGCTTAACGTCAAAGAAATTTTAATGAAATTCTGTTTAAGCATTAAACATGAAGGTATTTATTTGATTATTAAGTTAGCATTCACATTAAATAGAAATTAGTTTTTGGTCTCTCAGTACTGGGTTCACAAGCCAGTGAAACCAAAAATGATGGCTGCATTTCAATGGAATCCCTCTTCTCACAGAGGCAGGCTTTTAAATAGACACCAAGATACAACACCATTCATGTGTTTCTTACCTGATCTCTTACTGTTGTTGGGGTATGGCTCTGGCATGGTGCCCTGGCAACCTTACACGTATCCACATAGGCAGAAGCTTGAACCATAGCTGATCTGAGTCTTGGTAGAATGCCTTGTGATCTCCCCAAATAGGAGAGGATGCCAGGCCTCTAAAGAGCTGCTCTGGGGCTATTTCCCACTTACCTCCCTATCTCCTCTGGAAGACTGTCGTGAGACAATTTTTCATCAACCTCTGGGTTGTGGCCCTTTTTTTCCTTCTCCCTCCTTTAAATGGAGCTGTGAGTGAAAAGTCACTTAGCTACAATCTATAATGAACTCCTCAGCAATAGGGTATCCCTCAACTCTCTCTTCAGTCATCTGGTCCCTTTTGTTTCTCTGTTGTCCTTTTTCCTGTGTGGGACAAAGATTGCAGGGAGCTGGTCCCTTTGGCTCATTCTTCTTTGGACTGTCTGCATGCATACTGAACTGTCTGAATCTGAAAGTGCCTTGCTATATCTTTTTCAGTCTAATCAGTCAGGCTTGGGCCTTGCCCTTATCTTCTATATGTGTGCTTGACAACCACATATATCCTTTCTCCTCTCTCTAAAAACTTTTTTAAAGCAATCTTATGCAAAATCAGGAGCTGTTTTTTCTCTTACTTTCATGAATTTAATCAGAAATCATTTACCAATATATTCTCACTATATTCTTAGACTGAGAGGGGATTTATTTCATTTGGGCTGTCAATTCTATGGTGTTGAGTCTTTAGGCAAACATAATCTCTGGAACCCTGAACCCTAACCTCAAGAGAAGAAAACATTCCAGTGTTCCTCAGTGTCCAAGAACACTGGCAGAGTGAAGACTGAGGGGTCAAGGTAGAAAGTGAGATGAGAACTGAAGATCCACAGATACTTGGAAGCTGTGAGAGGTACTATGACAGGTGGGGAGGAAAAAAGATTATGAAACTCATGCCAAATGGCCTTGATCTCCTTAGATAAATAGAAGATGTGTTCATCATCCTGGGTCAAGGGAAGTGAGGAGGCCCTCAGCTCACAAAGAGAGAAAATCTCTGGAATCGCAGCTGTGAAGAAGAGGCCAGGCTGGACCAGAGATCTACTGACCAGCTATGAGAGGGGGCTTATAAAGGTTAGCAAAGATGAATCTATTCTGGACTCCGCCAGCAGCTTTTCCTGTCTTTATGCCTAGAAACTTGAGTATAAAAAGTAGACAGGAGGGCAGGCTGGCTGGGGACAGGAATGGTCACAGGAGTGGCAGGAGAGGTCATGTGTCTGCAAGTTCCATTCCTCCAGTGGAGGGATAAGAACATTCTAAACATTCCACGCTTAGGTGAGAGTGGGGGCAGTGAGGAGAAAGCTCTCCCCCACCACAGAGACACCACTGAAGGCTACACCCCCCAGGTGACCTTCACTATTTCCCACCTGCAAGAAAGAGGAAAACAAAGAAGAGAGGTATTTCCCCAGATGCCCAATAATTATAGTACAAAGGCAAAGACAAATGCTATTAGTTGTATCTTCCCAATCACTGCTCCCTTCGTTTACCCAGAAAATCAAAACCAAATCACCCTGGTGTGGGCCCCTGTGCATTTTTAAGCCCAGTGAGGGACTTTCATGCCTCCTAGGAAATGGCTACCTCTTAGGCCTTTTTATGGGAAACCTCCTCCCTCATCAAGGAGCTTCACCAACCTGCACAAAGGGCCCTATGAAAAATAAGTCTAATTGGTAACCTTGACCAAAGAGGCCCTGGTAAGGCTCCTCATGGAAGGCATTTCTGTGGGGTCTGGTGCTCTCTGAGGAACAGGCAAAATGAAATATGTCAGCTTCAAGGAAAGCAGTGTGGGCTCACAGGCTGTCCTTGTGCACATTTGTTGAAAAAGCTGGGGATATTTTGCCTTCAAAAAGGACAAGACTCGGGACACATGAGGGCTCTGTCTTTCAAGCTCTGATGGGGAATCTTGGGGAAGATGGAGCCGACATCCTAGGGGACTCACAGGGGAGAAAGTCCACAGAGGGAGAGTTTGGCTTCACTCTCAGGGAAGCAACTTAGCTTGGCCCACATAGGCTCAGGAGTTGTAGATTCAGATTCGAATACCTGGTAGGGAGTGGGACCAGAGTCTCATAATCTTGAGAAGGCTTCTCCCTTGTACAATTCTGATTTTTAGACTCACTGAGGACAGCAGTATGCAAGGGAACTCATATTTCATAAAAATCTTCCCTGTGATTCCAGGAGGGCCCAGTAGCTTGGCCCCAGGCCCAGCGTTCCCTCTGCACAGAGCCTGGTAACAGATTATCATTCTCGCAGCTGAGCTGATTCTATAGCATTGTCTGTGTCTCACTCATCAAACTCTGTATTAATGTGCCTTTTGTCTTAAAAAATACATAATGGGATTTTAATTAAATTACAAATTTACATATTACCAACTGGAAATTAATGAACAATTTGTTTCAACTGACTAATAGGGACAGATTAATGATACAATTAATCAAATATTTGACTTTTTAAAGTTTGGATTAATTAAAGTAAACTAACAATTTGCCACTTGAAAGCGTATAAAGCTTTATCTCAAACTTTTAGGCATGTCTGCTGCTGTTCTGGTCAAAATATTAGAAGCACATAATATCTACAATTGAAAGCACTCTCAGGGGTTAACCAGTCCTGTCCTCTCATTTTACAGATGAAAAAACTAAGACATAAAGAGGTTATCACCTTCTTCTCCCTATTCCTCCAACCTCCCTAGCATGCGTGCGTGCAAACACACACACTAAACTCTTGCCATATACTTGTAATTCACCTGAGCCAATTAATATTTTTATGAGATTTCTATTGCCCTTGGAAAATTATTTTTAAACAGGATATATTTTAGGAAATGCATATTTTATTTCAATATATCTAATAGAACCATGATAGTCATTAAAAGTTACATTTACTTATGGTACAAATGTACATTCCTATGGGCAATGCCAACTAACACATGAAAAAAAAAAGTTACAGTCAAACTGATATCTTAGCACACCATGAAAGATGCCTGCTAGAGACCGCCATAGTTTATCTGCCAAGGCAAAATGTAGCATTCCAATACAGTGCAGCTGTTATATCAATCTGGAGGTGTCAACGTGTTGAAGAAAGTGCCACTATATCTTTACAGCAATTAGCATATCATTATCTATCAGCATTAGGATGCTGCTCCTAGAAGCATATCTCATAGCTACCTTCCCCCGCTCTGGTGTGAGTGACCACTTTGGCTCTAACGAGGCCCTGCATTCACAGACCCATGAATCTTTTTATAATGCCACATCGAGATATGCAACACAAGAAGTAACCCACTATACCCAAGTTTTCCAAAAGGCCAAAGAAAGCAAGATGACTGGGGATAAATGACCTTTCTCATCATTGTTCTCTCAGGTAAATATTTTAAAAGAAGTTTCCTTTTTCTTCCTAGTTATCCCCATAGACTCATCCACAGGATCAAACACAGTTGATCAGCTCATTTTTTTAATATTACATTATTATTTTGTTCAAATTGTAGTAAAATATAAAAATTTGCTCTTCTAACCACTTTCAATGTACAATTCAGTGGCATTAGGGGGATTCACGATGTTGTGCAACCATCAACACCGTCTATTTCCAAAACCTTATCATCACCCCAAACCAATCCCACTCTCCTGGCGCATTCCTGCCTGGATTTAGGAAAATGGAACTCACCAGCTCTGAATTCTGCTGCCCTGACCTCTCCTTCACTATCTCCTTTCCTGACACCTTCTGCTCCTCCTCTCCCCCAGTGAGGAAGTCCCCAAGGCTCTCTTTGTGCATGTTCTCTCTCCAGCACTATAAACTTTCCCTTGACCACCCGGGTCCATCTTAGGGCTTTGAAGAATACTCTACAAAAGATACCCAAAACTCCAATCTGTGATGCTCCCCTGAACTCAAGCCCTGAACTCTTACCTGGTTGAGTATTATTTCTGTCCAGACTTCCAATGTCTCAGAATTCATGTTATATAACTTTGTGTCAAACTTGCTTGTCCCATGTTGCTCATTTCTTTAATCGATTTCACCAAACTTCTAGGCTTGACGTATGGACATCACCTTTTCCTCCTTCCCCTCATTGCTCTTTTCAACATCACTCCCTCCATCCATGATATCTATAAGGTTCCAGGCCATTTTACCTTCAGAATCCAATGCTTCCCATTGATTTCTATCACTACTGCCCTAACTCAAGTTTTCATTACCTTTCTCCCATAAGCACTTCCACAGCCTCCTATCTGACTGTACAGTTTCCACTCTTTCCCAGGCCAGTGTTTATGATATGGCCCCTGTCAATAACCTTAAACTTTTACCTCATGCCTCTTTTCTCCACATTGTGTGCTCAGGCTAGCTGATCCCCACCTAATCCTTCTGCAAACCCACTCCTTCCCCAGTCCCACCATTGTCCTGTCTCTGCCTTAATGATATTCTCTCCACCTGGAAAGACCTTTCTTCTCCATGTCTGAATTTAAAGGATACCTCTTCTATTAAGTCTTCTCTGATGACTGCCTGGAATTTGCTTCCTGTGGCATGTTGTGTAGTGATCTCCAAAAGATATGTCCACCCCAAACCTCTGAATGTGACCTTATTTGGAAATAGGGTCTTTGCAGTACAGGTGTAGTCAGTTAAGAATCTCAAACTGAAATTATCCTGGATTGAGCGTGTACCCCAGGTTTAATAACTTGTGTCCTTATAGGAGAAAGGAGGGGGAGATTGGAGACACAGAGAAGGCCATGTGAAGATGGAGACAGAGATTGGAGTAATGCAGCCACAAGCCAAGGAATGCCTGGGGCCACTAGAAGCTGGAAGAAGCAAGGAAGGATTCTTCCCTAGAGCTTTCAGAGGGAATATGGCCCTGGATAGCTTGATTGTGGATTTCTGGCCTCCAGAACTGTGAGACTATGAGAGAGAAAAAAATCGGTTGTTTAAGACACCAAGTTTGTTGCAATTTGTTATAGCAGTCCCAGGAAACTAATGCACCTCCTCCATCTCAGAAATCCTATCATCTTACCTCCTTGTCCTTTATGTCTATTACACATCTATATTGTCTACCTACTCTCAATAGAACACAGCACCTGGCACATATTATTGAACAAAGGTGGGAGTAGAGGAGAGAGGGAAGAAGAGACCTGAACTTGCACCCATAGAATGAAGTGACTTGGGTGCAGGCTGGCAGGCAGAAGTCCTGTCTGGCTGAATATTAACACAAATAACCCAAAGAGAGTAAATGGTACAGAGATGATGCTCTAAGAAAATGCAACCTGACATTGGTGTCTCTTTAGTTCAGGGTGTCTGGGATTAGAAATTAAATAGAGAATAGGGAAGGGAGTCCACCAAATTGTTGGGCCTGTCTTGGCACCACCAGTTTTTCCAAAAGGGTAATTCCTTAGAAATTAAAAAAGGGAAACTCACATTTTTAAATCCATTTACTTTTTCCTTGGACTAATATTATAAACTAAAATGATCAGAGCTCATTAATATAACTCCTGCACTTCTGTTTTTTTTCCAGGTTATAACAGCAATAATTGCCTCCAAATGGGTTTTCCCTGGGAATTAAGTGACTGACGGAGGTTGATGGCCTTTTGGTTTCGCTGTGGGTCATCAGCTCCCCTGAGTCTGTCATTAATCCCCATGATATGCCTTGCTTAAACAGGTCATTGGTGATAACAGTCTTTGGTGCTTAAATTGAACTAATGCATTTTACCTTCTTCTTAGTCAGAATGGCTGAAGGATCCTCTATGCTTAAGAACAAAGCCATTTTTCCAATGGAGGAAAAAAGTGTGAATTTTTTTATAACACATTAACAAGACTAGGGAAATGAAAGAAAAGCAACTGGCATCTGAAGTCTTTGATGTCCATCCAGTCCAGAGGAGGAAGGGACAGGCAGGGATGGATCACTGAACGAGGTGTCTTCTGATTGGTGGGAGGCCAGATGTGACTGACGGTGAGGCCAACTGAGCTATATTTTTTTTTTGACTGGAAAGGATGACCGCTCTCCTGTCCTTTGAAGTTCCCTTTTGCTGTGCTGAGCTTTTTGGGGGAAAGGGGAGGGTCAAAAGTCAGTACCACTAAGCGTATCTGTCAGTGACAAGATAACAATTCCACAAGTCACATTACTCTCAGGACAGGCCCGCATGCTAAGCCAGCAGCAGGCACATCAATCTTGTGCCTCTGGAAGATCATGTGAGCTGAATGCCTAGAAGTCAGTATTCACAACTAATGACAGGGCCTGGCTTCTGGGCTTAGAGCTTCAAGTTTGGTCTCCCATCTTTGGAATAGCTCATTCCTGTGAACAAGCAAAGCATGCAGGGAAAACAAATTATTAGGACAAAGTCGGTGAAGAGTGACAGGTGTCTCCTAGACGTAAGGAAATGGTGCAGAAGCCCGAAGAGATGGATTCAACACAAGAGACACCTCATCTGATTAGCATGCAAAGGCTGAGGCCAATGGAGGAAATGGAGCTCATAATCAGAGATTCAAAGTGTTGGGAGTGGTTTTCTTATGTTCACTTGCCTTTTGCTATCGGCTGAGTACAAACTAAATTTCAGACACCTTCAGGAAGTTGTTATAACTCCATTCTTAGGCACATCAATGTTTCTGAATATAATTTTAAGATGCAGATAATTCCCAAGTATAAAAGCACTGTCACCATATAGGGGAAATTGAATATGTGACAGAAATTTTAGTTCCCATCTGGATTTTGGGTGCCCTATAGTCTGTCTTTGGGCAGTTTTAACTTTTCTTACATTGAAAGTAACTTTGAATATTGTTTTGGCATTATAAATACTATTGATGTGTAAGCAAAAAGAAATGTAAAGAGAAATGAATACTAATTATGTTTATTTTCAACAATCTAGTCTTATTTTCACTGTGGTCATTATTATTCTATAAAATGTAAGCCAATACATAAAGAGAAAAATATAAAAATCAGTTGAAACTCATTCTTTTATGATCAACAACTTAAATATGATCTGCAATATAAGAGGTATATTGAAGCCAGTGTACAAGTAAAATAACGCTGATAATATGGCTGCATTATTTTAAAAGGTGGGAGCGACTGCAATGCTGATACATCCTGAGAAAGCTTTTTTTAAAATGATTATGTTGGAATCAAATACACTGTTACCTACATCATTTCAGTTTTGTGTGTAAAGGATGGAAAAGTCAGGTGGTAAAGGAGAGAAGTTCAAAATAAAGAGTGGCTGGTGACAAGTTTAGGGATGGTGACAGGGGGTCTGTGGACTGCAAAACCTCTGCTGATTCAAAAAAGCTTAACTGTGAAAATGATACATTATTCTATACTTCAAAATTGCCCACTAAGTCAGAAATTTTAAAGACTTGGCCCTTTAAAAAAAGCCATTAGCTTGCTATGTCTAGAGCTATTGGTTTAGAAACATCTTAAAAATTAAACGTGTGACTTTTGTCAAATTGCACTTACAAAATCACTATCTGAGTATACAACAGCCAGCTTATCGTAAAGACCCTGTAGGCTTTAAAGACATATGTGTTGGTCAAATTATGAAACTTCATGTTAAAATAGGCAGGAGTTTCCATAGGAGCTGGGAGAGAGATTCTTATACTTGGGACTATGAATCTGGCATTGCTCTCCCAGCTTGATGCAGTTTGAAAAACTGTAGCTTCTTTTATGTTTACAAATAATACCTACACAAAGTCTTCCATACAAACAGATTATCTGTTTATTTTTATTATTTAACTTATCTATATAATTCTCCCTGTTTCTCAAATGGTTTTAGGTGGTTTAAAACATCTGATCGATCATTCATTCTAGACTCCATGAAAACAGCTATCTTCATTCAAATGTTTGAGCAAGACATATACATGAACCACATAATGGAAGTGATAATACACTTACATAAAATATTAGGACTAAAATAAACCCTCTAATACTTACATTCTTCCTTCAGTCGGTTTCTGCAACATTAATATGCACCTCCCCTGTGCCAGGCACTAAGCTAGGTACAGTAAAATGGGAGATGCAAACACATCACTTTTTCAAGGCACACCAATTCATACAGATCTTATGACAAACAATTTCTTTCAAGCTCTAAGCCTCTCAGATGTTTAGAAAAACAAGTGTTTGCCATTCTTTCAATATTAAATTCCATTCCAGGTCTTCTGCATGGAAGTCAATTAAAATCACTGGCAGTCAGAAGTGAGAGAATACTTCATCTGGCCCCTTCATTTTACATATGAAAAGGGCAGTGATTTGCCCAGAAAGAGAATGTGGGTCTCCTGAGACCTACTGCACTTTATATTACATCATACCATCTTTATAATCTATAGGGCTAATTTGAGAGCTTTTATTGTTATTTCTTAGTCTCTGGGCAGTTCCTACTGGAATCAATGGCTGCAAACTGCACTTGAATACTTTCCACCGAGCCCTACTTCATCAGCCTCCTGGTCAAGGTGCCAACTCATAATGTCCCTGAAAAACTTACAGCATAGATGGAATGAAAGGTTAGTGACAAGTGAGCTGAAACACTGTCTGAGCATGGCTACCAAATTGTTTGCTAAGGGTGAGGACCAAGTGAATGAGAAAGTGGCATGGAGAGGAGGGAGTGGCAGGAACAAGCAAACACAGCCTCTGTTACAAATCTGGCGTGGGTCAGCCTGGGACTACAACATCAAAAGACTCTATTACACTGAAAGGTTCTGGTACTCAAGGCAGACAGCCTTGACCTACAAGACCCTGAGCCCTCGAATTTTAGTGTCAACCTGGCCAGATGATGTGGGTCCCTGTTGGCTGGGCAAACACCAGTCTAGATGTTGCTGGGGATTTTGCAGATTTGATTAACATTCACAATCAGTTGACTTTAAGTAAAGGAGACTGCCTTACATAATGCATGTCTCATCCAATCAGCTCATGAGCAGCTCACGAAGGTCTCACGAGCAAATACTGAGGTTTCCCAGAGAGGAAGAAATTCTGTCTCCAGACTGCAACATCACCTCTTACCTGATTTTCCAGCCTGCCAGCCTACCCTACAGATTTCAGATTTTCCAGCCCCCACAAGTGCTTGAGCCAATTCCTTAAAATATAAAACTCTCTCTCTCCCCCTCTCTATCTACACTATCTCCTACTGCTTCTGTTTTTCTGGAGAGCCCTGACTAATACAGTCTCAACCCATGGGTCCTGAATGAATAAAATCATTGTCAGAGCTCTCAGAAAGGGCCACCTCAACTAGTGTCTGCCCCTACTCTTTAAGCATCAGGATGTACTACATAAGTAAAATGCCCCACCTCACTTTGACTCTGCCAGGCTTGAGAATATATAACTTTTTACTCACTCAGGAGTCCGATTTCAAGTAAACAATTGACAATGTTAAAGTAGCTAAGGGAAAATTAGCGGTGCAGTTGCAATGTCAACATTTTAGCATTGTAAAATGCGAATTACGAGTCATGCAAAATGGACTCAAGTAATAGGATAAACTTCTATAGCTATGTTTACTTGTATACTTTCTGTCTCTCCCACTAGAACGTAAGCTTCTGATTGGTGGTCATTTTATTTCACTCACCAATATGTTCCCAGCACCTAGTAGAGTACCTGGCACATAGTAGATGCTCAATAAGTAGAATGAATAAATGAATGGATAATCTTAACGCATTTTTTTTAAAACAGCTAAACACCCACAACTAATGGATTCCTCTAGAGAGTGCCTGAACACTTCCGTTCTTGCTAGTTGAGTTATATTCTTACCACAAGGAAGTTCTGTTTGCCATCCAAACTTGTTTGTGCCAGTCGTAGTTGTCATTATAATTACACAATTAAAACAATTATTAGATAAACTTATTAAATATGAGTGAAAAACACAGTTACTGTTTCTATAAAACCAAAGCTGAGTTTTTAGAGAAACCTGATTAAAATGCATTACT
The DNA here is from genome assembly GCF_000956105.1 of Propithecus coquereli. Lineage (NCBI taxonomy): Eukaryota > Metazoa > Chordata > Mammalia > Primates > Indriidae > Propithecus > Propithecus coquereli. The sequence goes on from NW_012156284.1 coordinate 840,093, forward strand.
AAAAAACTGAGTGCTGAGACGGTTTCCCAAGTACCTTTAAACTAGGTTTCACTTTAAAAAAACTTAAACTGGAAATGGATTATGGGTGTGGTTTATGCATTACAGTCAGCACAGAACTCCAATCAGTCATCCAACACTCCACAAAAACCACCAAAATTAGAAAATGAATATGTATATATTTTATACACATTAGAATAAAATGTTTTACATATTATAATTTCTAAATAATTCCCTGCTTGAACTTTTTGATTAACCAACCAACTACTTGTCCCAAGCTTGTCCAATAAGATGGCTTCTGCCTTAATCACAGGTCCCATGATTCAAAAAAGCATAAGAGTTAGTATGGATGCATGTCCTTAGCTCCTGCCATTACTTCTGCTGTGGCAGCCAGACCAGGAGAGCTTCCCAGGATGTCCTTTTCTGAACTTATGTACTTGTTTGGTTCAAAAGCTTTTATTGCCTTGGACGGCTCTCCCTTGAGGGTGATTTCTGTCATTATTTTGCTATCTGAGAGTGCTATACTCGTGCAAGGATTCTATTTCAATACTCATTGATATCACCAACAAAGGGCAGACCAGGAAAGAGAAGAGCTAAAAAATGCTAATCCATCCTTTAAGGTACGAGGCGGCAGCTCTGATAAAAGGCTTTTATGAAATGGGTGGTTACAACGGTTGGCGAAAAATTGCAGATTAAAGAGGCACTGATTTTCCTTTGGGGGCAACAAAGTCCTGAAACCACCTAGTGAAAAAAGAAAAAAGAGCCACAGTAGGAGAGGAGTAGCTAAGACAAGGTAGAAATGTGCAAACCGACTTGCTCAAAATCATAAAGAATGCTCAGAATGTTAGAAAGACTAGAATCCAGTTCTTCCGATGTGGATGTCTTTTCCAGAGTAAGGCCAGTCTATGTTACAACCCCAAAATCACTATAACAAGAGAATATACCTATATCTTTTATCGAACCCAGGTCATGATGAGTGATTCTGAAATTAAACAGGAGAGAGAAAAGTGCAGTAATCTGTAATTTTCATTTCTCCTAAGTGAATGGATTAACAGATTTTTTTCAAGGTCCTGATATCATATTTTTCTGAAGTTCTAAGGATATCTTCTCATCTTCTGGATGTCCCACATCCTATGAATAAAAATGGTATGAAGGAGTTCTTGGAAAAATGAAAATAATCTTTATTACAAACCTAGCTGCCTTCCACCTAACTCATTCCCTCTACCTTTGCTAGCCACAAACCACAAAGTATGGATTTCCCAAGAAAATCACTTACTAGACTACTGAGTAGAAATGAGAGACAAGCCTTACTTTATACAACCTACAGCCCAAGGCACACTTCACGAAAAACTGAAGCCCATGGTGACAGCTCTGACCACACTGAATTCCAGAATTTGACAATGCTAATTACATCTGCACGCTCATGTTAGCAGCATTCTGAGGACTTACTCCTTCCAAGCTAAGCACAAAAATGCCTGCATTGGGATGATAATTACCGTCAATCTCTCAAATGACATATTTCTAATCACGTTGAGGAAAATACTTTGTCAGGACAATGATTCCAATTACGAATTTCTTAGCAAAATTGCTAAAGCAAACAAAAATGTGTTGGTAGATAACTCATAAAATCACATAGCCACAGTGTGAAATAGTGGTCAGTAAGACTGCCCCTTGGTAAAGTCCCCCAAAGAGGCAAGATGGAGAAAAACTGATGTCTACATTTAGATATGTGTCTTCTCCTTGATTTCTCTACATTGCAACTGGGGATACACGGAAATATGATAAATCTTCCCCACACAGTTGTTTACAAAAGGCATATGTGGAATATGCTGCTATCCAAGCACAGAAAGTCTTAGATAATTGCAGCATTCTATCTTCTACCAATCTCTCATCTTCTGAATACCCTATCATCTATCAAAAGATAAGCAGCAAGAATAAAAGATGAAGCCCATTTTTTCTCAATATATTTGTTAACAGTTCTGCTAAAGAATATGTTCACCAAAGACACTAGAGCTATCCAACTCTCTGGAGCTACCTAGGAGAAGAAGGTGAAGCGGGTGAGGGGGAGAAAGCTGGGGATTTGGGTTTTACAATGCAATCTTGGGGCTCAGCTACTTACTTGATCAAAAGTCCTTGTTCTAGTTCTGCTTCAACAGTAACACTGCCCTCCCACACTTAGCACCCATCATTCTCAGCTCTGCTTTGCAGCCATTACAACCTGAGTCATTTTCCAGAGAAAGTCTGTAGCCCCAAGATAAGAAAGGTCAGGAGGTACTCATGCAGGACAAATGATAGTGTCTTTATGAAAGCCACGAGGGATTATATGCAGGGCTATATGTGGAATCCTCCAAAACTCCCAGCTTGAGGGATTTTGAAGAGAAATAACAGGTCATAGTGAAGGAAAATAGAATATACAAAGCTGAGGAAGAAACAGTAAGAAAAGAATGTTCATCTCAATTCCCCCAGAGTCCTTGGGTGTTCCCATTTAACATTAACAGGTTGGACCATAACCTCACTGAGTGGCACGGTAGTTATTTCATTCTGGTGGTCATCAGGCAGTGGGTCTAGGGCCAGAAGCAACACACAAGGTGCAACAAACTATTCAGTTCCAAAAGTCTTGCCCAGTATGCATCTATTTGGGCTAGAAATTTCTCCTATGCAGGACTTGCCCACTTCTACAAATAGCAGAATCCACTTGTTCGGTCAATCTGTTTTTTTCATAAGAACATTGTAACCATGCCTAAATAAACTCTCCCAGCTAACATTATAAAAAATCCATCTTGTATCAATTACTGCTCATGTCATCATACAGGGAAAGATTTGTGAAAGAATAAAATGATATTTTTTATATAGATTCATTCAATCTCAAAGGCTATAAGCTTCGAATTGTCCCCTAGGTAAGAAAATGAGTTTTGTTTAATGATCTAAACAGATATTTAGAATTTTTATAAGAATTAGTCACAGAAAGAACATAATTCAAGCTATAAATAATAACTTTCAGCTTCTTACAATATAAACTATATATACATATCTAAATATATACAAAAATAAATATAAATATGCATACACATATGCACACAGAAGGAAAGAAAATAAGGAAGGTTCATTGTATATACTCTATATACTCTCACCAGATGTCACTTCCGTGTAAAGATTTGTCATGTTCTCCCCTGTCGTAAGATACCTTTCTATGGAAAGCAACATTTTGAAATTCAAAGCTTTACGTCATAATTCAGAGGAACTTTGTGGTATCTCTTCTGGCAGCTAATCTTTTTAGTAACCAAATATTATGGCATCTTGGGGATAGATATTTTGTATGAAGTTCTTACATGCTGATTTTATCAAAAAAGTATACGTAAGAAAGATTTTATAAGGAGTAAATGTGAGGCGACTGTGAATCACATCAACATTAAAAAAATGAAAGGGCCCTTGAAAATGTTGTTCTTTTATTTAGAATTTTGAAAACCATAGTTTTAGTTATTGTATCCTCTACCAACTTACCCACAAGATGCCAAAAACACTTCAAAGTGTGCTATATGATACATTCATTCAGCATATCGGCACAGTTATATTCATCAACAATTAATTTTCACAGTGTAGAGCGAAAGGAATTCATAGAACTTTAGGGTTGCAACAGAGTCTTGGTGATTATATGGTCCCAAGTCTTCCCTTGGCTCCTTTAACTTTTAATAGTTAACTTTCAATAGTTAAAGGAGCCAGATCCTAAGAGTTCAATGAGTTTCCCAGGATCACACAGCTAGTAATGGTAGAAGTAAGATTAGAACCCAGATCTCCTGACTTGGTCCAAAGTGGTTTGTCTAATGAATTATTGTGACTGTGGAAGACATGCAATGGAATTTCAGTTAGACACCTCAGAATGTGATGATCCTGTCCCTTCATTGATGGGGAAGGGGTCTGGGAGGCAGAGAAGAACAAGGTAAGCATGTCCCTTTCTGTTTGTGCACTTGGGTAACTACAAATGACTTAACACATACAGAAAGTATATTTAGACTGGTTCTCTACAGTGTAAGACATCTGGATGAAAATTGAAACTTTTAGTAAAAATCCCAGATATTTACAAATATATGTCTTCATCTTAAATATTGGATTGTGCATAGACAGGGCCTTAATGTAGGTAAGTGGAAAACATGAAATAACAAATTTCCATGATTGGGTGAATTATTGCTTTACGGTTGGCGAGCGGGGCAAGGGCTGTATGCTCAGTATGCGTGAAGCATTTTGAGACATTTGCTGTGATGGATATTTTTAAACTCTTTCTAGCCATACATAGAATACAGAAATTAACACAAGAATGTCTTAATTGGGCCTATTATATGTACAAAAGAATAATGGGCTAAATGGGTTGGAATGAATGCCATATTTATCCTTCAAGGGAGGAAAGACACGATGATTCACAGGCAGCGAAGCCAAGAGCATTAGGCCTTCTCATGAGTGGAATAAATATATCTCCTTTCATAATATTCTGCCTTCTAGTCCTTAAAGGCCCCCTAAAAGCACAAATAGAAAGAAATGGGAAAATCGGAAATTATTTATTTTAATTTCACATACAGTAATTTTCTTTTAGGGATTATAATGTAGAGCCACAATAATGGGTTGACAATTCCGTCTAAACTTTAAACCACCCAAAATGACACTGTCAGTGTAAAATTCCATTCTAATTCTTCCCAACTTACCACACATCTACTATGTGCAAGGAGGCCAGTGGCAAAGAGACTTGAAATGGTGTATTAGCTAAGGAATGCATTGTTGCATTCCGTGATTCTGCCTGCTGCATATTTTAGTCTCTTAACTTTGTTTTGCTTAGGCTAAAATGGACTTGAATTCCCTCGGCATGGAAAGGATGGGAGGAAGAAATGGGCTCAAAGTGTGTTGGGTGACCAAGGACACATAAACTTGGATGCAGACATTCAAGAATTGATGACAACATTTTTGGAGCTGAGCAAAAAAAAAAAAAAAAAAAAAATTATACTAGGCAACAAAAATAGACTCATTTTAGGAATAAAGAAAGAAGTATGGGGAAATGATATAAAGGAATTAAAAGCTCATTTTTCCTCTGTTTTGCATATGATCATTTGTTAAGGAAAACTGATTAGTCCTTTATTTTTGTCCCAAAAGAAAGGTAAGGGCGAACTTTGATTTAAAAAAAAAAAAAAGAACAAAAGAAAGAAAGAAAACTGCAAGAAGTGACCTGCTGCAGTAGTTTTGCTTCTGCTGATTGTGAATTTTGGTCTTTCCAAGTCCCGCTGGCTACAAAAAGTGCACCTCATCTATGTTCGCCTTGCCAAGCAGGGATCACTCCTCCAGGTGGTAGAAAAATGGAACACTGAATCTCATTTCTTTAATCTGGCCTCTAGCATTAAATTCGTAGATGGCATTAACAGACACTTCTCTCACTCAGAAGGCCAATTCACCTCTCCATCTACTTCTACAACAATGTGAGAAGTTTCAAAAAGGCATAGCAGGCAAACAAAAAAAAATGTATAGCTTGTAGGTACATTCCACTGTGTATGACACTGTGTTCTTGCAAAGTCATGTGTAAATTAAACTATCATCAGTCAATTCCCACTTTCTCATTGACTATAGTTTTAAAAATGGTTTGTCTTCATCAATTGATAGTTTATTTGAACAATTCAACTCTCTGTCTCTGAAGATCCCCTAGCCTCTCCATTAAGTTATTAATGAGCTGCCAACTCTTACATATCTTATTTAAAGGAATGTGCTCAGATTTTCTTAAGCCAAGTTTTTCCTAAGCTGGATATATGGCTGTTATTAATTTAACAAATCAGTGACAAAGCACCAGACTAAGTTTTATTGGAGTACACAAATGAATGAGACAGAAATCACTGTAATTCAGGACTGAGCACAAAAACAGAAGTACAAAGTGCAGCAGGAATGTGGTAGACAAAGATTTTACTTTTGGCTAGAAGGATCTAGGAAAGTTTCTGAGGAGAGAGGAGGACCTGAGGTGGATCTTAACAGATCGGTTCAGGTATAAAAAGTGGGGAAATGTATCTCAGGGAAAGAGACAGGGTGGGTGACAACAGCAGACTAGAGCTCAGGGCACATGTTTGACCTCGATTTTGAATGGGATATTGAGGAATAGAAGGCTGCGCCACCAGTGAACTCTTTAGGCAGATGGCAAAGCTGAAGTACACCTCTAAATGGCTCCATTCCCACTGTGCCCTGGCTATTTCTATTGTAAAGGGCTTAGGGTGAAGGGTCTCTCTTTTGCCTAGTCAAAGAAGGTCAACCCTTAGACAAGCAATTTCATATTCATTTTCACTTGCAATTCTTTCCTGAGATGGCATCTGTATCCATTTAATATTCTTTACACCCAATCCCTCACAAATTCTGCATCCTAGGGCATAATGAGGGATCTATTTCTTAAGACGATTCCCACCAAGGCGTCCCTATGGATGCCTTTGAGATTTTGCACCTGCAATTGGCTAATTGCCAGCACAATGAACCACTTGAGCCTTCAAAATTAAGGATTTAATGGTAAGTGGGTAACTGCAATGATAAATGAAAGGCTGAATTCACACTTCTGATTTCTATGGCCTAATATATTAGGGGATGTAAAATGGAGGCAGGCTATAATGAAGCCTAAAAGTGATCCTTATGGTCAACACTGAGTCTCCTGGAAACAGCCTCTCCAATTTAGAAGCTGGAGTGAAAGACTGTCTTAAAAATCTGTGATGTGATTATTATTAGAGTCTCAAAAGGCAGCTTTGACACAAATACAGTGATTATTTTGTAACTTCTCTGAATGATTGGCTACCTCCCTTTTCCATTCCCCTCCTTTTCAAGAGCCAATTAAAAAAAAAAAGAACCAAGGAATGACTTCATGAAGGCCACATTCTCCAAGGTCTCAAAACGACTTGAGAATTTTTATCAATTAGTTCATAAATATTTACACATCAGCTATCTTTTTCTTACTAATCAGAAAATTCCCTTGTACAAAATGTTCGGCTTCAGCTAGCACTGCTTATGTTTCTTCCAGTTACAGGGCTGCCACAAGGACAATAACCAATTCAGAAATCCAGGTTTTAAATAAGTCACAAACTTAGGACTGGTCTGGTGATCATGCCTCCTTTTTTTACTTTGAAAGCCTCTAGAAATGTTTTTCCCAAACATAAAACATGAGCGTCTTCATTTGCTACTATAGCTGCATATACCTTTCAGTTTGGCAACGGCAGTAGCAGCATCAAGCGGAAAACATCCTATTAAAAAAGCAGTGTATATTCAATGGCTTTGGTAAAACAATTTACTCTTTCATATTGAGGGCATCCTTGGACGAAATTACTAAGATTATGCCTTACAAATATAATATACAAGGAGAGAAGGCTTTGTTAATAGAGGTTTCTGACATCTTAAGGGGGGGGTGGAATATCCATAGATAACAAAACTTTTTAAATAGGTCTAGTCAGATGCATGGACGGAAGCTTACGTAAAGTCCTTATTGTCAGAACTATAAAAGGTGTCTACTTTACCACAAAACTTAAATGAATTTTCATAGAGTTTCACAATCACAAAAATGAGCTGTTACATAATTTTCTACAGCAGACAGAGAAGGCTTCCATTTATAAGCTAAGAAATTAAATGTCAACATATATTTAATAAATGGCATAAAGTGCCTGATTAATAGTGCAGGAAAATAAATCTCAGAACAAAAGGACTGCACAGCTAATCCCTATTCACACACACTGTTATCAAGAAATATGTATTTAAGGTTTACTGGGTGCTAAATGCTGAGTGGAGAGCATGCAAATGTACAAGGTATGGCCCCTGATCTCAAGATTATAATTATTCGGAGAAATAAGACCTATTGACATGTAAAGATAGTTAACCAATTGAGATACCCCTAACAACTGCTGAATGAGTGGTAACTACTGGAGGACTCAGAGAAGGGAAAAATCCTTGAAGGCTGGAGTGGGTAAGCAAGGTTTCACGGAGGAGTAGAAACTGGAGCCTTGCAAGATGGGCTCAGGAGTAGGAGTCCAGCCAAACCACTCAGGGGACAGCTAGTGTCACAGCTTGTCGAAAGAAAGAGCAAATCCAGGGAAGCAAAGGAAGATGAGTTTGGGAAAAGTACTGTGGGTGGGTAAGGGTGTCATGGAAGGTAAGGGATTCAGGCTGAGGGGTTCAGATTTTACCACACGGCTTAGGGAAGCAGTGAATTGGGCCAAGGAGTGCTGTGAGCTAAGCTAAGAATAGGATATAAAATGGATTCAAGTGGAAGTGACTAAAAGCAGGAAAAAACTACAGTTGCATTTGGTCAGTGGGAGACAGTGGTGGGAGATACTAAATGATAAATAAAAGGTCAGGTAATAAAATATGGTAAGGTAAGAAACTTCCAAGTTTCCTATGTTTTAGATTTCAGCTAGCATATCACTGTTAACCACTTTTTATTCATATAGAAACTGTCCCCCAAGGTGTTAAAAGTACTTTGAGGAAAATATTTTACTAAACTCAGAGGAGTGAACGTGTTTGTTAATGGGAATGACAAGATGGAGAGGCATTTTAGCCTATCCTTTACAAGTAAAGAAACGGAATCACAAAGAGGTTAATTATATATGTGGTAGGCTGAACAACACCGCCCCACACACGTCCACATCCTAATTCCTGGAACATGTGAATATGTGACTTTACAATGCAAATGGACTTTGAAGATGTGATATGAGGAGATTATCCCAGATTATCTGAGTGGGCCCAATGCAACCACAGGGTCCTTATCAGAGGGAGGCAGAGGGGTCAGAGTCAGGGAAACAGAAAGAGATGAGATGAAGGAAGCGGAGGTCAGAGTAAAGTGAAACCAACAGCTGACAAATGCAGACAGCCTCTAGAAACTGGAAAAGGCAAGGAAAGGGATTCTCCCCTAGAGTCTCCAGAAAGAAGGCAGCCCTGCTCATCCATCTTAGACTCCTGACCTTCAGAACTATAAAAGAATAAATTTGTGTTGTGTTAAACCAGTAAGTGTGATGTCTTATTACAGCAGCCATGGGGAACTAATACATTTTATGTATATACAAATACATTTCTCATTTTCACAGACTTACTACTCTAACCACTAGGAAATACTGCCTGAATTTAGTGCTTAATTTTACAAAGTGGAGACAAGACAGCAAGACATTGAGAGCCATCCAGAAGCAGCAGGCAACAAGCCCACTTCTCCAAAGAAAGCACCTTCCAAAATTCAAATGCCTTCTGGGAAGTGTCACCTTCCACAATCGCAATACTCTTAGAGCATTGGCTGCTGTCAATTTTAATATATTAGAAAGCTACATCACAAGAATTCACCATGGAAAATAGCATGCTGCCTAATACGATAACTACTTATCCAGGTCTTCCCCTATGTGCCAGACCACTTGACCATGAACGTCCAAGATCCAGGATGCGAATTCACACAAATGAAAATCTAGCCCAGCTTTCTGTCTGATCAACACTATGTTAGATAGTCCGTAAACAGGCCTTTTTCCCATGTTCCCACAGGGAACCCTAGGAAGACAGAATAATACTTAAAAAACATTGTGCTGAGTAAAAGAATTATAAAACATTATTTCAATAAGTTACTGCTTTCAGTGTTCACTAATATAATTCTTTCAAAATGTTGTTTCCTCCTTAGCTTTATTTCCCATTTAAGAATGGGAAGCTTTATTTCCCATTTAAGAAGCTCCCTGATTTACCTTTTAAGGGGATTGTATTGCTTATATGAAGAAATAAAATATACAAAAATATATTTTATTCTAACTCTTAACTAATACAATAATACTAATAACTACTAATACTTTGAAAAGGCTGGATGGTTAGTTGAACCAAGTGTCACTGTGTGAAGATAACCCTAACCAACCCCCACACCTCTCCAGACACATTACCCACTAGAAACACAGTTGGAATGGCGGAAGTTTGCTTGCGTGAATAGATCCCCAGCTGGCTCCATAAATCACTCATCTTGCAGACTAAAAAAGAAGCAGCCACAAAACTTTTATGTGTAATACTATGGCTCACTCAGAATGAAATGGGGAAAAACAGAAAAGGGAAGCACAATTTCCTCTGCCTTCACGAAATGTTAATTATTTGCAATGATCTTTGTCTTCTGTTTTGCTTTGCTTTTTATTGTTTTGAAAGGAAATACATAAAAAACATAGACATTATTTAATATGGAATATTGAGAGGGCAGAGAGCATCATGATCAGAATGAACTCTGAAGTAGGATCAGGAATCCTAGATTCTGTTATGGGATTGGCCATTAACTTAAACTGCCAAGTGATTGACAAACAGGCTGTTTTACCACCTGTGACTCAATAGCAAGTCATTTACAATTATGATTATTAATAACAGAGAAAAGAAGAACAGTGATAATATTAATAACAATGCACCCATACTATGTACGAAGTGCATGTACACACACTCTCTCCATGTGTGTAATCTCTAATTCTTAAAAGAATCCTACAGGATAGGTGCTATTAATATTATCACCCCTCATAGACAGACAAGGGAAGTGAGGCTCAATGAGGTTGAGAATACACAGTAGTGGAGCCTAGGAGGTGCTTAGGGAAAAGCCCAACACTTTCACACATTCTGCTTTATGCTCACTCTATCCTTTCCTAAGGATAAGATGGACGTGGAGGGGGCAAAAGGCAGGCCGCTGAACTTAGAGAGAAGTCTCAGAGGCTGCCTCTTCCATCCGCCTTTCCACAGAAGCAGGGAAGGATCAGATTTGGTGACAGTCCTCATCCTAGTGGTTCCCAGAGTGGGTAGGCTGAGCCATACCATGACAGGATACATGTTGCCAGGGCCATATCCAGTGTCTGTGTGTCAGGGCGCAGGCTTTGACAGGGATCATGATTATTTCTTTCCTGGTTAAAATGCATGTACTGAGTTGGGAAGGGTGTGTGGGGACAAAGGGGAAGAGTTACCAGGAGAAGTACTTTGGCAGTTCTGCTTCTACAAGGAATTAAAAAGTACAGAAAAGAAGGAACGCTGCCATAAAACTCCCAAAATTAGACTTGGTTTCAGATCAAAAGCTAAGGAAATAGTGAGAACCCCTTTTAATCCAGCCAGTCACTACATACACAGATTCAGACAGAACACAGATCAAATAATATCCCAGAAACATACCCATGTATATTCAGAGCTTAATATAACCCAACTAGCATAGAAGGCAGGTGTTAATACTAGTCCCAAAACCACATTTTCACGGCATTTCAAATATTTATAGCTTGTTATAAATTGCACCAAGGCCACATATCAAAGAATGAAAATCACCCATATTAAATTAATCAGAGATTTTAGAAAATTATACATTGCACATGGCTGAGTATAATCCATTTAAGGTTTCAATGTCATGGAACATTTGCTTTATAAATAAAATATGAAAGTGATTAAGCTTCCACAGACCCTCAGGAATATGGCAAATCTATATGAGAACCCCCTAAGCCCTGGATTTGTATCTTTGGATTTTGGTTAGTGGAGAAAAATAAAAAAATTATGCAACTGAACTAGATCTCACTAGTTGGTGATGCTCCAGAGGAAAGTCAATGTCAGCATGGGGAAAAGTGAAATTCAATATCCCAGCTCCTAATACTCTGATTTCCTATAGCAGAATTCAAATGTTACCTTCAGCTCTGCAAGCTCAGTTGACACTCTCCTTTAATGGAAATTTAAGTGCACATTGAAGGCAGGATTTGGCTCAAAGACTTTCTACACTGTACTAAACATCCCTGTTGTTAAAAGCACCTTTACACATATATGCCATTACAAACTAAGATTTCAAGATAAGAATGTAAAATTCAGACTTTGGAGATGTCTGCAGAAGAGTTTAAAATATTCCACCAACTCTCCTACCAAAAAAGAGTAAAATGCTTAGCCTCCTCTAGAGTCAGACAACTACTCTAAAGTCATCAGGTAGCCAGAATTTCCCATCAATTCTGAAGGTGCAGTTCCGTATCTGTGTTTCTTGGATTTCATGACATCCTTCCTTTATAGAGGTACTGCATAGTTGCATGTCTCTCTTTCTCTCTCTTTCTCTCTCTCTCTCTCTGTCTCTCTCTCTCTCTCTCTGTATGCTAATTAAAACTAAATTTGCTTTGAGGACCTTTTGATATCTTCATAACACCATCTGGAAAAATTCAGTGAAACACTGGGGCATGTCCAATAATTGACCATGGCTCTGTTGTCACCTTTTCTGATCAAATACCAGAAAAAGAGGTCAGTGCTGACAGAACACCCTACTCTCATGGGTCATATTTTCTCCTGGACCTCAGTAAGTACAACAAAGCTAGATTATAGCTGTATGTTGACTTCTAGTGTCTGTAATACAATTGCCTCTTTACAGGGTATATTGAATATTCCCTTTTAGGAGGAGTTCTGAAGATGGCAAGGCATCGTCAACTTCTCACGACACTCATCTTACTATTCCTACTGAGAAACCACACATGGCCATTAGGAAACATTTTGAGTCCAAACCCTCTTCTAGACCTGATGAGATAGCAAAAGCGTCTATCATTCATATATATATATATATATATATATATATATTCATATATATGTCACATATATTATATGTACACTACATAACATATACCCATATAATGTGTGCATATATATCATATATATCAGTATATAGCTTGTCTAAAAAGAAATAAACCAGACAGATTTTTAGAGCCCTCTTTAAAAGAGATTTGTTCCCTTGTAATTAAACACAAAAGTAAGTTTCCATGTCATAAACTAATTGATATAAATCTTCAGATGATGAGAGAAAAACAGTTGGTAGTAGGTCACACATCCATGATGTACAGGGCATTCCTCTAGGATTTGTACAGAGTGCCTGTGTGCTGCTTTGATGTTGCCTTATATTCTACAAAGGTAATGTTCTCAAGTGATTTTGTACCTCTGTTCTAGAGACAACGTTGGATAATTCAAAGAACCTGAGTTTTGGAATCTGGAAGATTTAGGTGAAAGGTCCATTCACAAGCCCTTTACTAGCTGACTGAGTGTGGGAGCCAGTTATTTAGTTATTTTACCTTTATGAGATTCTGTTTCCTCCTCTCAGTACTCAGTACTCAGCCCATAGTAGGATCTCAGTGCTCTGGCTTTACATCTTGATGTCCATGACCCTAAATGTGCATGGCACACAAAATCAATTTCTTATAATTGCCTTAGGGCAATAGAGTAGTGTGATGCCCAGAAACAAGGTCAAGTGAGCTTAGAGTTAATGCTTTAAAAAGGGAGAACAAGTTATTTATTTCACTTTCACTAACTCAGTTCTAAATTGGGAAAACACTCATTTATGTGGCATTGTATCAACCAGAAATCTCTGTTAATTGGCACTTCTGCGTGCCTCTCCTATGCTGTACAACTATAATTTGATGTTCATAATCATGATCCAGAGGTACTGTGAAATCCTGAAGCGCATCCTGAATTGTTAAAAGATTCAATTACATCCCATCTAGTTTTAGTATTAAGTGATTGTTTTGAAAATTGGTGATTCCTGTATGGTATAGGAACTTTGCAAAATCTAGTATAGAGCCTTAACATACTATGGCATCTATAAGGCTTGGGAACACAATGGAAAATATGTGGGCTACTACAAAGCAGGCTGGGTTTAGCAAGTTTTATGAATCTATCTGCAAAGCTGACTTGACTTTAAAAAATGTTTTGAATGAATTTTAGACTTTATAGAAAAGTTACAAGCATAGTACAGAGAATTCGTGTGTATCTTCTGCCCACCTTTCCTTAATGTTAGCAACTTACATAACCTCAATAAAATTATCAAAGAAAAAACCTCCAGGAAATTAACATTATTAAAACACAATTAAGTAAACTACAGTGCTTGTTTCAATTTCACCAGATTTCCCCCTAATGTCCTTCTTATTGTTTTCCTGTTAGAGAATCCCATCCAGGTCTCCACGTTGCATTTAGTTGTGTCTTCTCAGTTTCCTCCAATCTGTGACAATTCCTCATCTTTCCTGAACTTGACACTTTTGATGAATCCTGCTCAATTTACTGGTAAAGGTCCCCTCAATTTGGGTTTATCCTTTGTTTTGTCATGATTCTGTGGAAGTTATGCATTTAGGCAAAACACAACAGACCCAATATTGGAGTTAGTGTGTTTTTCTCAATGCATCACATCAGGGGGTTCACAATGTCAATAATCGTATTAGCAATTAGTAATCTTATTGCTTGTGATATGAACCTTCATTACTTAGTTGAGGTGACTTCTAGGTTTTTAAAGTGACTCTTTTCTTCTTTTTAACTGATCTAAATTTGAGGGAGTTAAAATAATGAAAAGAGTGGAATTGGAATGTTCCTAACACAAAGAAATGATAAGTGTTTGAGGTGATGGATACCCCAATCACCCTGATTTGATTAATACACATTATCTGCCTGTATCAAAACACCACATGAACCCTATGCAACTATTATGTACCCATAATAATTAAAAATTTTAAAAGATAAATAAATTTGAGGGAGATATTTTGAGACTACGCTAATGTCCTATTTCTCCTCAAACATACATCCACAGTTTTGAGTATCCGTTGGTAGATCTTGCCTGCAACAATGATACCATGGCCTTTTCCTAATGGTGACTTTGTATTTCACTCATTCATTCACTTATTCATTCATTCATTCATAGCAATGGATATTTTATTCTATGGGTCATGACCCATTAATATAATTACTTATTTTATTTAAATTGTCTAAGATTTGACCATTGGGTGCTCTTTCACGTTGGCTCCTGTGTCCTTTTGACATGCCCTGATCATTTTTTTAGCACTTCCTTACTTTCTAGCATCACAAGTTGTTCTAGAATTATTTTATAGTTTTCCAGCCCCAGTTGGGAATAATCACTTTACCAAGTGTTCCTGGTCTCATTTATTGGAGTATGGTATTCAGAAACTAAGATTTAGGTGTTGGTGTGCTCATTACTATGAGGATGTCATTATTTCTCGGCTCTCTCAACAGACCAAGCTAGGAAACATGGGCACGTATACACATACATATCTATCTATCTATCAAACATGAGTTCATATGGACTGATACCTCCAATTAGAACTCAACATCACAAGTTTCATTCTAGTCTTCCCCCTTCGCTTATTTGTAACTCTTATTCCAGTAGTAAGAAACCAAGATCATGATCATATATTCACATATTATTCATGTAATATATATTCACATGTTTGATCAACCCTAATATTCATATAGAGTAGTTTTAGAACTGTGAAACCATCTGAGCCCGGTGCTTTTTTGTGAGGTCATCCATTCATGACTTTCTCTATTCCTTTCATGGATGTTGATCTGTTTAAAACTTTCTAAATCAAGTGAGCTCAGTCTTGGTAGTCTGTATTTTTCTAGGAAATTATTGATTTTATCTAGGTTTTCAACTCTATGTAGATGTCTGAAAAGTAAATTCTTCTAATTTTTTTAAAACTTCTTTTTCTCCAATGGGTATTTCCTCCTTGTTATCTGTTCCTTTGTACAGTTTTGATTTCCACTTCTTTTTCTTCATTAAGTTAGCTAGCAGTCTCTCTACTTGCATAATTTAAAAAACACAGGACTTTGACTTATGGATTAGTTCTGCTCTTTTTTTTTCTGTTCTCTGTTCTCTACCTCATTATTTTCCATTTTTATCTTCATTATTTATTTCCGTGCGCTTTCTTTTGGTGTACTTTGTTCTACTTTTTCTAATTTTTTGATCTGATTATTTTCAATTTATTTCCATTCTTTCATTTTTATTGGTAAAAGTGTTCCATACAATGAATTTCCCTCTGATCATTGCTTTAAATGTGTCCCATAGATTCTTTTTTTAAAAAAATTTTTATTTCAGCATGTTATGGGGGTACAGATGATTAGGTTATGTATGATGCCCTTACCCTCCCTCCCCCCCAAGTCCGAGATTCTTATATGTAGTGTTTTCTTTTCCATTACTTTTTAAATCTGTAATTTAAATTTGTATTTCCTCTTTTACCCAGGAGTTAGTTATTTAATAGATTTTAAAATTTCCAAATGAGAGTGACATTCCAGTTTTTATTTTGTTAGTAATTTCTAGTTTCATTACATTACAATTGGACAGTGTTATTTGTACTACTTCTACTTCATGAAAGTGATTCATGTTTTGTTTGTGACCTAATATATGATCAGTTCTTGTGAATGTGCCATTTCACAGGAAGTGAAATTTTGTACATATCAGTTGAAGAATCCCCCTCTTCTGAGAAACAACTACAAAGTACAAGAAAACTGTAAGCCAACATTGTGAATAGAATTAAATATAGCCAAAAAGAATATTCTCAAAAGGGCATTTTAAGATATGAAAACCCACCTTCAATCAGTAATGTAAAAACTGACATTAGAAACATACCCCCAAAAACCCAGGAAAAAAAGAGAGTTAATGAAATTCAAGAAAAAAATGGAAAAGACAAGATTATCACAAAAATAAAGAATGAATTACAAGGTGCACAAAGGAGAATAGTTTCAAATGAAAATGTAATAAGAAACATGGGAGAAGGATAGGAGAACAACCAAGAGAATGACATAGACATAAAAGCAAAAAGAATCAGAGAGAAAGTAATGGAAATGGAAGGAAGGCAAGGAAATAATCATACTCATATTATTGGAGATCCTGGAAAAGAAAAAGAAAATTCTGGTTCAGAGCTAATATTTGAAATTACAATAGAAGACAATATTCCTGAAATGAAAAACAAAACAAAACAAAACAAAAACAGAACCAACCCACTGAAACAGTTCACTGCTTATCTAGAAAAATTATCCAGACTGATCAGCCCAAAGACATACGGTAGCAAAACTACTACATTTGAAAGATAATGATAGATATCTCAAGACCTCAAAAAAAAAAAAAAATCAAGTAACTTACAAAGGCAAAAAAATTAGATTGGCATCAGAGTTTTCAAAACCAAGGCAACAATGGAGAATCATTAAAAAGAAAAAACAAACTTAATGGGCCAGGCTTGGTGTCTCATGCCTGAAAACCTAGCGCTTTGGGAGGCCTAGGCAGGTGGGATTCCTTGAGTCCAGGAGTTGGAGACTAGCCTGGGCAACAGCTCTACAAAAAATAGAAGAATTAGCCAGGCATGGTGGCATGCGCCTGTAGTCCCAGCTACTCAGGAGGCTGAGGCAGGAGAATCGCTTGAGCCCAGGAGTTTGAGGTTGCTGTGAGCTGTGATGACACCAGTGCACTCTACCCAGCGCAACAGAGTAAGACTCTGTCTCTAAAAAGTAACCAATTAAAAACTTAATGAAAGAAAGTGGCTAGATTTTATAACTAGCCAGTCTATTATTGAAATATCAAGGCTATAAGGGGTAAAAAAAAAACAATTTTCAACATAGAAGGATTTAGGGAATTCTGCACTCATCGGCTCATTTTGAAGTTTTTCTCACTCTCCCTTTGCTCACTGCAAAGCCTCATATCAGAGCAGGGGTAAGGAAGAATCATGAGATCATGCTCTGGGATTTGGTGATTTTTCCCTTTTTACTCAGTTATTTCATATTTGGCATTCTCTGTCTTCAAATTATGCAGAAAGTGTTTGGTTTTGTGCAGAATTTACTTTTCCTATAATGTTATTTCTTATGGTTTGTGGAAGGAAATCTTTCAAGCTTCCCAGCCGTGCTGCTGACATTGACCTTCACTAACTGGAATTCTTAACTTGACTTTTTTTTTAATGTGTCAAATCAGAAATTTCACAGTTGCAGGGAAGAGGGGTGAGGGTCCCATCAGTTATTTAATAAAAAACATAAATAAAGTTCCAAAGTTGTCTCCTAGCACTCCTTTGTAACTAGCTACTGAGCACTTATTATTTATGATGCACTGTACTAAGCATTTTACCTGTATAAGTCCTCACAGATTCCATTAAAAAAACAACCTATGAAGTAGATACTATTATTCACCTTTTATAGATTGAGGAAAGTGAGGCTTGGAGAAGTGAGGTAACTTGTCCAAGGATCAAAATCAAGGCTACTCCTTTCTAAAGTTGAAGCTCTTAGCTATGACTCTGTGTTGCCTATTCCTGTCCTTCGTCCTCTTTTCATTACATGGCCCCAAAAGTCACTCTCACGTCACTCTTGATTCCTTTTGTTCACTCAATCCTATGAGCAAGTTTCATCTGTCTACCTCCAAAACGTATTCCCTTTCTCTCCATCTATATTTCTATGACTCTGGTCTGAGCCAGAATAAACACTCACCTGGAAAACTGCCATAATAACCTCCCAACTAGTCTCCCTGCTTCCACTATCACCCTCTCCAATCCATTCTCCACACAGAAGCAGAGCTAATCTTTATTAATAAAACCACAGGAGTTTGAGGCTGCAGTGAGCTATGATGACGCCACTGCACTCTAGCCTGGGCAACAAAGTAAGACACTATCTCAAAAACGGAACAAAATAAAACAAACAAAAACATAAATCAAATCTTGTCACTGCTTGACAAATTCTCCAATGACTTCACATTGTACTCAGAATGAAATCCAACTCCTTCCCATGGCTTGTCAGGCCCTACAATATCTGTCCCTGTCTATTTCTTTTCTTTCATCTCATTCCACTGTCCAACTTAATTATTCTCTTCTTGCCAATACTGGTCTCCTTTCTCTTCCTCAAACTTGCCAAGCTCATTCACACCTCCAAGCCTTTGCACTTGCTGTACACTTAGCATGGGATGCTTTTCTCTAGGCTCTTCTTTCAGGTCTTTGTTTAAATATCACCTCCTTTGAAAGGCTTTCTCCTGAGCACCCTATCAAGGGTAATGTTCCATGCCATCATTTCACCCCATCCCTTCCTGTTATAGTAGCCGATGCTTTTTAATTCATGACAGTATAATTTTTTGTTTTGTTTTGCTATTTGCTGTATCCTCAAGTATCTAGGATATATAGTACCTAGTAGCTACTCAAGAGAAATTTACTGAATGAAGAATGATTAATCAATATATTGGCCATATTTTCCGTGCCAATAATGGAAACATAGGTTCTAAAAAAACATTTTTATACTGCTTGCAGAAAGAGGCATCTAGAGTTTGTCATTGGGGTATTGATATATTGAAATTTATAAGGCATTTCAATGATTTATGGGACTTAGATAAAGTCTTTTAAAATAAATTGTTCTTGAAAATTCACAATATATGGATTTCAAATACCAAAGTCATTACCTTAAGAAGTTCTGACTTTCTAGGTGGAGGGGGAAAAAGAGATGCCTGTAATACACACACATATAAAGTATGCTGAATGCCATGTGAGGGTCACAGAAGTTAAATGCCAAGGGAATTAAAAGAGCTAGGGAATATCAAAGGAAGATGAACTTAAAATTGATTTTGAAGGATGAGAAAGAGTTAGAAAGCTTTTTTATTGGATTTGTGTTTCTTAAAGGTGCATTTGGGGTAAACCCATTGAAGATTTACATCTATGCCAGGCACTCCTAAAGTGTAAATTCACCTCCAACTGTGGGATATTTTAGGAAACTTCAGAAAATCTTTACCCTCACTGGGGTACAACTTCAAAACCTGAAGCAAGTAACTTGCTAAATTGTACCCCTAGTGGTCTCAAAGAGTTCTTTCAGCTTCTTAAAATGCCTCATTTCCCAGGCAAGAAGTGGCTTTGCAATTCCAAGAACATGATTCATTAGCAATATATGTGCTACATCTATAATTATAATTAGTACTTAAGTAGCAAGATCTTCCCACAGAGAAAAACAATGACAAAAAAAATAAAAGGAAAAGAAAGGTAAAATATTTCAAAAAATATTTTTTTAATGGTGCAGTCACAACCTGTTTGGTGGAGGCTCACCCTTCTGAGGGGTTGGCAGGGAGTTTGTGGGCAGCACGCATCTGGAGAGGGAAGGAGGTAAATTCCCAGGGACAGTAGTTGAGGAACATGTAAAAATGGGTTTGGCCACATCCTGAGAAAGGTGAATTGTCAACAAACACTTCCTACACCTGATATCTTCTGTATGGCAAGCTGCGCATTTAATAAAGAAGCAGCTGTCACTACTGAACGATTAATCAATACTGGTAAGCTGACATCCTAAGAACTGCTGAACTGAAGCTTTTCCTTCCCTCTTACATTAACAAATAAAGTGCTCACTTTCTGACTAAAGCCTGTCGACTTGACCGGAAAATATCAGAGTCCTATTTAAATGACATTTGCAGAGAATGAGATTTTCTTCTGGCCACTGCTCCTTATCACTAATAATAACATCAGATTAGTGGATTTAGGCCGGCGGAGGAGCAATGCCTTTTCTGATCCCTTCTTAAAGCAGCCCTTTCCATCTGTCTCTCCAAGCTGTCCCCCCACTTGTTTGGGCCAATGAGCAATTCCTAAATGGCACTTCATTGATATCATATGGGCTATCCACCTAACGAGACCTATTGTGTTGCTAAATTCCACACAAGACTATCAAGTAGGCTTAGCCTCCAACAATCAAAACACCTGTAATGTTTACAGGTGCAAAGATTCCTCTAGACAATCTCCACCAAATGTTCACGAGTCAGAGGAGTTAAAACCAAAAATTAACTAATTCCCACTGATAGAGCTTATCAAATGTCCCTCATTCCTCAATTAACTTTCACCTGTCATCATTTCAATTCACCAGATACAACGAAGCATTAACATTTTAGCAAAGACTAAAGTTGCGATGGTTGACTGCTTTGGGGGGAAAGAATCATGGCTAAACACACACATGCACTTAGATGATTAAAGGGGAAGATGCCTTTATAATTATTTTTGCATGAATTGTGCAAGTTTGAAGACTGAACATGATTTGAAATCTAAATGCCAGGTCTCCCAAGAACAAATCTAAGTATTTCTAAAGCTCTATCATAATTACATTTAATTTCTCTTTTCCAGCATTTGGCACTTTAAAAGCCTTTTTACAATTCATACCTATGCTACTTAAGTTAATAACTGACATTTCCTCTTCTTAACACATAATATAAGCTTGAGTACTGCTGCGAACCTGAGATAAGCTGGGGAGACCGGTAGACGCAGCATGAAGCCAATGATTCAAGATAACACTGATTGCATGTATCTTGTGCCTATTTTGTTTTTCAATAAAGTCTTGCTCACTCTTAACTCTGACCAAAAAAAGGATTTTTACCTGGTAGAGAACCCCATGCTGTGCAGAGCCACATCAAGCCAAATGGTTAGGAAGGCTATAGCGAGACTTTTCAAAAATAGCAATTACCAACACTTCAAGGACAAACCCTGGGTCTGATGTCCAGTTATTTTACATATTTTTCAACACATCACACTGTTAACAAACTTACTTTAAAAACATAATATAAGAAATCGAGGGATGCTTTTATGGGAAGGATGTAAGCAATTGTCAATGTATACATGTCATAAAGTCAGTAATGTATCCTGCCTATGACACAATTTATCTTCATTTCTCAGGGTCACAATAAGCACACAACTACATTTCCTTCAGGAAGTCTACAGGTACTAAATAAGGCATCCTAATTTTACAATCAACCTGGGCAAATTTGGATGAACATCTTCAAGAATCAACAACTATTTACCAACTGTGTTAGTGTAGAGTTAAAATAGAAAAAGAAAACTTAAAAACTACTTTTTAGAAATCCATAATTATTTTAGCCAAAAGGAGGGAAACACAAAGTAATTCTGATCATTTTAGGCATGACTCAGATAAATATAATGATTTTTAATAATAAAAAGGGAAGTTTAGTTGGTCAAAATCATTAAAATGTACAAGGTATATCTGTTTATAGTTAACAAGAACAAAATCATTCTTGACATTAAATGGAAATACAACACTGCCAGGGAGGCTGAAGGGAAGTTTGTCAACCTTAGGTTTTATCTGCACTCTTTGTTGTTAAGAAGTTGCTAGTGACAGCTATGAGGTTTTTGTTTGTTTATTTTGCTTTTCTTTTGTGTGACCCCCACTCTAACCCCATTATTGTCCCTAAATGAAGAAACAACTCGGTCTTGTGGTTGGGATGAATTCAGGTTGCCCACAGTATTCAGTGTGCAGGCGAGGATAAGAAAAAGCTAATGCTGCGGGACAGTGGCACCCTCGGGAGTGGGGCTTCTCACCCTGCCAGCTGGCCCTGGCACAGGAAGGGTGACAGTCATTTTACTTTGCTTTTGTTTGTGTGGGTTTGATTTTGTTCATTCCTCCTTCCTTTTGAAGAAAGGGAGAAGAACCATGTCTCAGATAGAGCCAGAACCATCTCCCCCACCTAAATGGCTGGAGGATGGAGTAAAACTTTGAGAGATGGCAGTTCTCAGAGATCATGGCCCAAATCTAGTAGATGTATTTTTTCTCCTTTTTAGACTTTCAAGTTACGCTACTATTCTTTTATGATTTCACTTATTAAAAAAAAAGGTCCAGTACCTTAAAAGCAAGACGTTTCCAATTAGATCAAAAATTAATTATTAGAAGTATAAGCACTTGAAGACTACATTTCACACACCCAAACCACCAGATGTATGCACTCTCCAAAGTGTAAACAATCAATTTAAAATGCCCCCAACACCCATAGATGATGTGAGAACAGCATGATTGATTATTTAACCTTCTAAAGCACACATTAATGTTGTCACGATTAATAGATAAAACCTTTATACTATAGTGAGCCATTTCCTATGATCAAAGTCATTTTTCCCCAAATTATTTCTGTGTAAAACGGAAAGAGTTTCCGATTAGCAATAAGGCGCCGCAGGGATACGTGGTTATCCGAAGGTAATCACAGCCCTGTGGGAGCAGAGGTACTCAACTGTACCTTTTGCTTTGTGACTCCTCAGGGGGGTGATTATCTCATGATAATCATATACCCCCACCCCATTGTGCCTTATTGCTTAATTAGCTACTGCATGATATGTAGTTCTGTTTGCATCAACTTTATGTCAACTATAATTGCCCTGACTTGCAGTTCCAAGATGAAAAAAGTGGATCAAATGACTACATATATTTTGTTTGATTAATCATGAAAAAATCATTAAGGGATTAAAGCGAAACCATTTTACTCCTGCTGAACATGTTCAGCAATTTGAAATTATTTTATGATCCTGATCAATGTAATTAATGAGAATGGCTGTTAATTAGTTACACTAGCAGGTGAGCCATGAAAAATGTATTCACTTAATAATACCCTAGAACAACATGTGATTAAGGGCTCCTGTGCTGATTTTACCTGGTGCAGAGAAAGGAAATCTCTGTCCAGCTCACAAGGCCCTGCAAGCAAAGGTTCTTGCTAAAGTCCACTGAGGCACAATCCATTCCAAATTAACTAACTATAGCTTCACTGTAGAAAATAAGGTAATCCAGTCACTATCATCTGCCCCATCTGATGTTATAACCCTTTCTCCAGAGAGTCCAGCTACAGTCACTCCTTGGTAGCTGCCTGATAACTGACAGACAGGAAGTGTTAACATGATCTACTGAGTCATTCATTAGTAATGCTGAGAGTTTATGAGGAGTTTTTGTTGTCTCAAGATATATCATGTTCCCTGAGGAGTTAGTCAATACATACAGTTATCTCCACAGTTTTTATCCTACAGCGACACAAAAAAAGGCAAAAAGCGTAACAAATATTTCCAATATTCTCCTGATTAAACTATTTAGTCACATCAATTATGTAAATGGCTACAAATATCTGTAATATGATTTGCCTGTGTGCTGAGAGCTTGGATTTCATTATATCCCACTAACTGGCGTTTAGGATTGGCCCCAGCGTTCAGCATATCACTACTTGGCCTAATTGGGAGAGCTGAAATATTAGAGTGAGGCTAATGCAAAACTCTGGGAAAATCCTGATTCCTGTAGACAGAAGAGACAGGAACACAGGCGTCCCACTTTATGCTCTTTTCAGAGGCTACATGTTAAGTGCCCACTGTATTTGGGTTAGCTCCATTGGATTTGCAACCAATTAAGGGGAGAGACCTACCTAGATGAAGGGGTCTTTGTGAAGCTTTCCTGGCCCCTTGGTTAGGCAGTCACACCAATGCAAAAGTGGCCATGAAGTGGTGGGGGTGGAGCTCTTGTTCCTTGAGTTGCATTGTAGCCCATTTTCTTGGTGTTTGATCGTTTTTCCATCAGAATCAAATTCTGGTGAAGGCTTTGCTTCTCTGCTGGTGGACTTCTTTCTTTATTTTGTTATTATCAACTGCTTAATAGGAGTTTCTATTACTATTTTGTTCATTTCATTTTCTATCTCAGAGTAGTTTTCACTGTTATATTTGAAAAATGGCACAGTAGATGCTTGGGTTTTTTTTTTTTTTTTTTAGACAAACAAAGTCTCACTGTGTTGCCCTGGCTAGAGTGCCGTGGCATCAGCCTAGCTCACAGCAACCTCAAACTCCTGGGCTCAAGCGATCCTCCTGCCTCAGCCTCCCGAGTAGCTGGGACTACAGGCATGCGCCACCATGCCCGGCTAATTTTTTCTATATATTTTTAGTTGTCCGATTAATTTCTTTCTATTTTTAGTAGAGACGGGGTCTCACTCTTGCTCAGGCTGGTTTCGAACTCCTGAGCTCAAACAATCCGCCCTCCTCGGCCTCCCAGAGTGCTAGGATTACAGGCGTGAGCCACCGCACCCGGCCGATGCTTGGGGTTTTTATCAAATTGATGTCTACACATGATGATTTCAAGAGTCAACTTGGCTCTTAAAGCTTCATTAAGACCAACAGCAGTCTCCAGCCCTGCACTGCACCTCCAGCTCTTTTCCCCCTTCTCAACAAGCAATTGTTTGCAATGTTTCTTTAGTTTATTCTGGGAGCATTTGCCCCCACTTCTCTAAAGAACACACTGGATTGCTATTTCTTGATTCTTCAGTTTTGGGTATTACCTATTGATTTCCCTCTATGGAAAATGAGCATTTAGCCTTCTTGCTTTTTCCCATCCCCCACCACATATTGAAATACTTCCCATTCCTCTAGCTTCTCAACATATTTATATCAAAAGTTTAGTTAAATCGATATTTATTTTTACATTATTTTGATTGTATATGCTATTCAGAACTAATTCATGTACTAAACTATGATTTCTCTTTCCTGAATAACTCTTTGGAGTTAATCATTATAATTGGTTTTTATTATTATTTGGCTTACTTTTCTATGAACTTATCACTATTGCAAACTCAAACCCTCTACCAGTTGTGTAAATACCATCCATACATTCACTCACATCAGCTATCAATTTCATCTCCAAAAATTTCATTCAGAGCCTTCTGACCTGCTCCAACTTCTACTGGTTGCCCTCTAAGTCCAAGATTCCCTTCACCATCATCCTACAGACTCCCTTTGCCTCTCTTCCGTGTTACAGCTCCTGTTTCCTTTATACATGACATCCTCTTCCTTGATTTATTCCTTCACTTTGGTGAACAAATACATCCTCCTCTAGCTTGAAAATCCTTGAAAAAAGGATTGATTGGAGGTCAATTTTTTTTTTTTTTGAGATCGTGAGTGTCTGAAAATGTCTTCATCCTATCCTCCCACTCACTTGATAGTTTGGCTAGGTAGAAATTCTTGGGTGGATGTTATTTTCCTTCAGAATTTTCTTCTAGATTCCAGTGTTGCTGTGAAGTCCAAAGACATTCTGTCCTTTTGCATGATACCTATTCTTTTTCCCTTTCTCTCTCTCTCTCTCTCTCTCTCTCTCTCTTTATCTCTCTCTCTCTCTCTCTCTCTCTCTCTCTCTCTCCCCGCCACCTCCCTCCCTTCGTCCCTCCTCCCTTCCTCCTTTCCTCCTCCTCTCTGGAAGCTTATAGACTTTTCTCTTTATCTCTTTTTTTTTCTGGAATGTCATGATGAGTCCTCACTGCCAGTATTCTAGAGGAAGCAGACTGACAGTCCCCGCATTTAGCTGGCAGTATATGCATGTGTTTACTTAATGTCCCTATTTCCAGGAAAGTACCAGAACAACAACCCTCTGTTTTACCCTCTCCAGAGAATAGAGCTCCCATTTTCTGCAAGCATAGGGAATGGAAGAGTGTAAGAGTGAGAGAGAGGAATCAGAGATCTAACTTCTTATACAGCTTTCAACCAATCCTCTATATTTTAGACCCTCTTCACTTCCCCCTTCGGAGGATAACAGGTATTGCCAATTCCTGGGCTTTTTGAAGGTTACGTGATGTGAACTGGGTAGATTCTAGGCTTTTCCCCCAGCTGGCTTAGGATTTGTATTTCCAGATCTGCAAAATCAGTTACCATGTGTTCAAATGCTTTCCAGCTTACAGAATTTTGTTATTTCCTCTCTCATATCCCCAGTCCTTTTGGGTTTATTTCTTTTAAAAATCCTTTTATTGTAGTTTTGGTGTGGTTTTGAAAAAGACTGAAATTAGATGCATATGATCAATCCACCATTGATAAAAAGTCAAAGCAGCTAATTCACATATGACAACCACATCTCTCTCGTCTTTTTTTAAAACATCAATTATGTGCCTAAGGTTACACAGTTAGCTCTGTAAACTGAGAAAGAATCTGAAATTTAGCAGACATAAACATAAGGTAAAGAGGTCCTAAGGAGGGTGTTCCAGATGTATTTCTGAATTGATTCCAGACCTGAGTAAGTCCTGACTAGCTCAGGCAAGCAGTTTGAAAGTGCTGTATTGTAATTCTAACTGAGGCAAAAGAGCTCAAGAATGCTCAGCCAGGCTCACTCCCTTCTGCTTGCATGTCTGCAGCTCCTCAACTGAGGCTGACATTTCATAAACTGAAATTCCTAGCCCATTTGTCTTACTGCTACCACTACTAATACACAACTTTCATGTGCATATCCATGCACAGTTTAAGAGTATTTAAACATATATTAACTCACTTAATTCATATCCTGGTGAAGAAATTGTGGTAGTGGTGGTCATTCTTATTTTGTAGAATCATGGTTAAGAGCTTAGATTCTGGAGTCAACATCACCTGGGTAAAAGTCCAGGTTGAGTGCTGATTGTTTGTATGACCTGGGCAAATTATCCAAAGTATTCGAGCCTCAGGTTCCACACCTGTAAAGTGGAGATAACTATAGTGCTCAAACCTTTTGAGGATTTTGTGAAGATTAACAAGAGTGCATGTCATGCACTTAGCACAATGGCTCGTACACAGGAAGCACTTGATAAAATAGTAGCTATTACTCCGACTGCCATTTTACAGATGAACATCCTGAGGTTCAGAGAGGTTACAGGATTTATCCAAGTGCACAGCACTAATAAGGCACAGAAAAAAGACAAGCCTCAAATTCCCATCTTGACTCAGAACCTCATGCTTCTCCCACACCAGTGGTTCTCATCTCTGGCCACACACTCAAATCACATGGTGAGTTTTGAAAACATTTCCATGTCAGGTCCACCCAAGAGATTCTCACTTAACTGCTTGGGTGTGGATTCTGGACATAGGTAGGTTATAAAGGCTCCTTAGGCAATTCTAATGCTAGGCCAGGGTTGCAAATCCATGCTGTTTACTGAAGTTCCTCTTTAGCTCCCAAGTGGCCTTGAACTGTGTATTTTATCTCCCACCCATGTTCTAGACTCTTTGTCAATAGTGAGAAATGTAATCATGATACAGTAGTTATAAAAAAGTGTTAAACAAATGTAAAATTGCTACCACACCCACTTGTTTGACTACCACAGGAACTTGCTGGGTTAGAGAATTCATAGCTTGTTACAAATGGCTAGAAATGAACATGGAACATGTCAACTTCCAGCTACAGTCTCGCCACGTTTTCCTGAGTATATGGGAAGGTCCCTCTATGTGGTCAGCCTGGGCTCCCCTGTGGGGTTGGCAGAGTGATCTATTTCAAACACTGTAGGGCAACCTGAAGTTCTGAACTAAATTATTTAAAACAGGCTTCTGGTTTTGTAAGCAAGGAGGCTGGCCAAGGGGACAAAGAGAGAAAAGACACATGGCTACTTCTGGGTAAGTGAAAAGCCTAAAGGAAGAAAAGCAATAGGCTGCTTCACCCTTGTCCTGCTGGAGCTCAGTCAGGAGCACACAGAGTTGATAAGATCAAGGTTACAGAGCTGACTCCCCACCGCTGACCAGGCACTTAGCAGAGCTCTACCCAGAGGCCACATGCCTCAGTGCCTAACCCCATCCAGCTGGCTCACAGGGGTAGGCCAGTGGCTCTAAGGAAGCCCAAGCCCCATCATTTGCAGACCACTCCACCAGATCAGTAGAAGTCCCAGAATCAGAGAATCTTACAAATCACTTTTAGCTTCAGCAGCAAATGAATACTGTCATTACATATTCAGGGAAACTTCATGAAGACACAGCTGGAATTTGATATGCTCCATAAAGAAAATGTTTATCTTCATTTTTAAAAAGTGCATTTAGAACAAAATATATTCTCTATTAGCAGGTCTTGGGCTTAACAAACTTTCTTCCAGGGTCCTGAGGATAATAAACTTATCTAGGACATGAAACTAAAATGAAAGGGCCAAAAGAGTCTTCTAAGGAGTGGATGGTAAAATGACTAAGATTGCCAAAACCAATCCTTCTAACAGCTTCTTCCATAATAAACCGATGTTAGTTTTCATGGCCCACACCTAGCTCCTATGAACTCAGCTTGGGCGATTCTCACCTGCCAGTCCTGGAATAAAATCTACTGTTCACAGAACTATAAGCTCTAGCCAGCATGTACTGGCCTCTTCAGATAAAAGACAATTGGCGTCATCGGGCTCCTGAGCACATTTTCATAATCAGCTTGATCATGGGTGCACAGCAGCTGCTCGATTGATGGTGTTAGACAGGGAATAAAGAAAGATGCCAGGAATGCCCTCAGATCTGACATAACGAGGCAAACATCAGTCATTTGACTAAAAAGCTCATAGAGGTTCCATCAGCTGTGACACAGGAGTCTGTCTTAGGCGAAGCTAATGAGGAAATGTGGCAGTGCAAGCCTTTTCCTTAGACAGGAACAAGTTGTGAGTGAGCTGCATTTTCGATGAAAAAAACAAGAAAATCGAATTGAAAACAGTGTGTATTCTTGCTCCGATGAGAAATGATATATTTGTGTTTTGAAACACATGTCTGAAAGGAAAGATGTTTTTTAAAAAAACGTTCCACTTCATTTGCCAAATGTTCAAGAGCATGTAAAATTAGTACTTTAAAGTGATCACTTCTATAGAAGGCAACATTACACAAAATGTAATCTTGGCCCTCTCAGAAAAAGAAATTTCTTCGTTAATGATGCAATAAATTCAGTCCATGCCTTGAAAGAGTTGATCGTGGCTGGAAGCCATTAAATAAGGGATTTAGATAATAATGTACAAGCCACAAGAATAACCAGCATGTGCATGGCACTTTTTGGTATTTAAAGCACTTGTACATTTCATTTGATCCTTAGTGACAAAAACAGAGCAAAAATGATTATTAGCTGCATTCCGGAGGGAGAGAAGGAGAAACTGATGCTCTTATAGGTTAATTAACCTAAAAACCCAGAGCTAGTCAGGGTTGGGTCTGGAACCCAGGTCTCCTGCCTCCA
Source organism: Propithecus coquereli (assembly GCF_000956105.1). Classification (NCBI taxonomy): domain Eukaryota; kingdom Metazoa; phylum Chordata; class Mammalia; order Primates; family Indriidae; genus Propithecus; species Propithecus coquereli. The sequence continues at coordinate 869,538 of NW_012156284.1, forward strand.
GAGCTCTGGAACTCTATGCCCTGGAGTTGAGCCATGGGACTGACTTGTAGACAAGCTTCCATACACAATCCAGTGTTCTTTCCATTCGAACACTGCCCAAGAAGTGTGACATAAGCTAAAAATGCTGACCTGTGTGCCCCACCTAGTCCCCCACCTAGTCCTGGTGGTTCATGTCTGGATGGACTTTAGGTCCAATATTATCTTTTGGTGGCATTATCAGTGACAGCAGCACAGGAAGAGCGATAAATTCAAGAGGAAGAAAAATTATACCAAAAACTTTTGGATGAAGGTTCTTAATGTTTCAATGAATATACGAGTTCATCATTTATATCGATATGCCTATAATACACAGGTGGCAACAAGAGTAATTCGAAGAGAAACAAAAGCAACCATCTTGTACACCTAAGGAAAACCTCAACCCTCAACTGGGGACAGGAATTAAATAATAAACCATTGAGTTTCTATATACAAGTATTTTCTGAATGGAAAAATCACAAGACTGGTTTATGATCTGGTCATTTTGCACATATGACCCTTTCTCCTATGTTTATCTTTCTATGAAATCATAATGAAAAGTACCCATTTTATTGGGTCTTGGAGTAGGAAACATTTCCTAAAGAAAATAAATACAATAAACGTGGGAATTCCTTATTTTGGAAATTAGTAACCCTTGAGCTCCTTTCTGTCTTGCCCTCATGATTCTCAGGTTCTTCTAGAAGGGTATATGAGTATTTTTGTAGCCACTAGGGTGCCACCAAGAGCACTCCCACATGACATGATGTCTTAAGGTCTTGAAGGAGGCAACCCTACTTCCTAGCTGAGAATTTGAGGAGGAGAGGATGCATCTCATGGAGAGCCAGTAAGGTCTCAGACGCTTCAGAAATTAAAAAGGAAAGAAGAAAGGACTAAAAGTATGCAGAGGCCATGGTTATGCAAATAGCCCTTAGTGGACCACCAGAAGCAAGGCACAGGTAGGTGCCCACTCACTAGGAAGGGGAGAGTATTAACAACACAAAGGCAGAAGAACAGTGTATGCCTTGTTAGGTCCCTTTGAGCAATATGATCTTTAGACAAAAGAGAAGGGCTAATTATATATTGATGGATTTTCTTCCTTTGTTTTTTTCTAACAGCCAATGGCTGTCTTTGCTCTTCAGACAGCCAGCAAATCCAAGAATAGCTCTGTGTTCACACTGCCAGCTCTGCTCTCTGTGGAAGGTAGTATATTTTAATGTCTTTCCAACTGCATGTTTGGTGGTAATGATTAGCAGATGCCCTTACTAAGGGGGGACTACACTTATGCCTTGGAACAGGCTCTTAACATGGAGAGCTGCTCTATGACCAACCTCAGCTCCTAATCCATTGAACAATAGGGCTTTAGTTTGGCTGAAAGGCAACACTGCTGTGGCATTTGACTATTTTACCTACTTCCATTTCTAGGTGGGGTTCTTTCATAACATGGCCTTTTCAGGTTACTATAATATAAATGAAGCACTATTGTATAGGAAGACTTTTATTTTTTTTCCCCGGCATCTGCCTTACAGCTGCACTATTTATATTGTTATTTTTTCACAGTTTACTTTCTGCAATGTATTTGGGGTAACAAGATTGCTATTTAGTATAATATATTAGGCTCATGGAAGAGTGCCTAGTTTGATGGGAGCTGAGGAAATTTTCCTGAGAAAGAAATGCATATCCTAGAGTCATCTAAATGGGTGACATCTAAATGGCAAATAATTACAGGGCTTCTGCAAACCTACCTGTTGGCAGCTGCATGAGTTACACAGTGACACCAAGAACCCTGATACAGTGGGGTCTACATGGAATGCAATTAAAACCATATTTCAAAACTCATCACATGCCAACATGCAAATAAATAAATTCTTTCCAAATGTCACCAGCCAGGCGATTTCCAGGCAGGTGCTGCAGTATTTTCCTGAAAGTATAAAAGAAACACAGTCACCCTCCTCTGAACCCTAGCTCCCTGGCATCCTGTGTCATCCCTGGAAGTTCAGGATTCATATTCCAAATGCTGCATGTTGTGGCCCTTTGGGGATGGATATTAATGAAGAGATGTTCTCATGCCGGAGTCTACTCTATCAGAGTGCAAAGGGTACAGTCAGTTTGGGAAGCTTTTTTATTTCTCATAATTAATCCTGCCAGAATTAACATCCATGGCATCAGTGATGGTAAATTTAAAAAATCACATTAGCACAATTAAATGTCTCTCATTGCCTCTGTCCACTCCCCCACTCCCCACAATGTTGAATGAAGAAAGTTCTCAAAGTCTGTCAAGTTAATTGTCTTGCCACTGCACTGAGAGACCTGCTGGGCTAGGTGTGACTGGGGCAATTTTCCAACTGCTCTGCTGCAAATGCCAACCCAGTTCGGCTCTTAACTGGCCACATGCCATGTGGATCCCTGGCATGGTTTCAATTTCTTTTACTCAATGACATACAGTGGCTCATGTGATCTCCATGGTGAGCATGGAGAACTGAAATCTGAGTGTGCTGTTGCATTTCTACAAATTCTAATGCTGAAAACCATTGAAAGATAGACCAGGGGGTCCTGTGATTGACTTTAATTTAGCCTGGTACAAGTGCTCTCAAACAATCTAGGGCAGCTAATTAGAAAGAAGAGGCCATGGCATGCAGGTAACCAAACAAACATGTCTGCATTAGTAAGCTAGTATAAATTGTGCAACATTTTTATAGTTCTTCCTTTAGTTAAAGCAAAACGTTTCAAAATGGAAGGAAAGTATATTAATCAGTTGACACCCAGATTTTGATTTTAAAAAAAAAAAATGTTAACGGGAAACGACTGGTTTGGAGAAAAAATTTACATGATAATTTCTGTAAGTTGAATCACTGAACAACTCCACTGGCTCAATCTTATCTTTATTGGAATCCAGGATTCATAGGTCAATCCCTTCTCTGCCCCCCATAAATAATTTCCCTCTGGTTTGTCAGATGGGCTAACAAAGTGGAGAGCTGATGAGGTCACAACTGTGAAACCTACACTGTCTGCTGCACATCTATGGCCTCTGCCAGTTGTGAGTGAGATCCTTAAAGCAACAGCGCTACATCATTTCAAAGAGTGACTTTGACAGACACACATAATTGTATTAGAAATGTCTACATTTTACACACACGAACAAATATTGCTGCTTCAGGATTAACACTGACATTTCATTCACTTAGAAAGCTGTGCTATGTGTAATATAAGCCCACACAAGTACACGTGCAGCATAGGAACCGTGCTGGAGAGAGTAATGGAGCAGGCTATTTTTCTCCTGTTAAAAATCCACCAACACGGATTGTTTGAGCTCAGGAGTTCGAGACCAGGCTGCACAAGAGCGAGACCCCGTCTCTACTAAAAACAGAAAGAAATTAATCGGATAACTAAAAATATATAGAAAAAATTAGCTGGGCATGGTGGCACATGCCTGTAGTCCCAGCTACTCAGGAGGCTGAGGCAGGAGGATCGCTTGAGCCCAGGAGTTTGAGGTTGCTGTGAGCTGGGATGATGCCACGGCACTCTAGCCTGGGCAACACAGTGAGACTCTGTCAAAAAAAAAAAAAAAATCCACCAACAGCATCGAAAGGACCATTCTCAGGACTAATGAAGCTACCATAGCTAAAAGCACACTGCTGCTCTCAGAAGAGGAATTCAAGGGAGTGCCTTTTGGGGAAAGCAGAAACCCATGCAAAATCAATGCAGTCAGCAAGCCTGCATGTGATGCCTATTACACACAACGTGCATGCAGAGTGACCAGAAAATTACAGAACATGAACACACAGAGAATGGACTAACACCTGAGAAAACAGAAACTAGAACTCTAAGCATGCATGAAAAACAAATTTTTAAGTCAATAAATCCACTTTTTCAATAAAAGCGCTTATAACTCCGGATTCTATCTGTCCCATTTGCAGAGGTATTTTAGGGCCAAGCCCACTATGCACCTGAGTCCAGCCACTTTCCACCACACAATCTCTTTCCCTTGGCAAAGAGATAAAGGTAACTTTAGTGTGAAGTTTCCTTTTAAGGGCTCAACTCAAACTTTCACTACAGGTCTTTTTCAAGATATAGTACTCTGATGCTCGAGTGGTTATGCATCGATGTGCTCTTTCTAGGAGTTATTAGCCCCTTAAAGCCATGTTTTTGTAATCACCTTTCTTTTTTTCAATTATGCAATTTATTACATATTTCATGCTAGGTATTACAAAATTCTGAAGCTAGTCACAGGCACTTTGCTTAATAAAATATTCATATGCTAAAATGCATGCTGTTTCATCATGAGTAATACATTCAAAAGTAATTTCCCATTGGTCATCCAATTTTGAAGTGGTCGGTCCTTTCTGGCTTTGGAAACACTGTTTGAATCAAGGTAAAACTAATAGCCCTTCCTGTGCATATCCCCTAAAATATGCAAAAGCTGGTTGTATAATGTTACAACTGTTTTTGTTTAATGCAGAAACTATCTCCCCCTCTAGATTGTCTGAGCCAGTAATCCCCAGCAGAGTAATGGAGTAGCATATAAGCTCTAAGTCTAGAAATAGTTCTTGAGAGTATCAGGCTGCAGTTATGAGCGCAAGGAGCACTTCTACCTTGTTCACTGTTGGGTCCCCAGTGCCAAGAATAGTGTCTGGAACCTAGAAAGTATCCAGTGTGTGTTTGTTAAAAGAAAATAAGAAATCTGGGAAGGAGGATGGAGGGAGGGAGAAAGTGGAGGAAGAAAAGGAAGGAAGGAGAAAAGGAAGGAAGGAAGGTAGGAAGTAGGAAACAAAGACTATATTAGGAGTGTGATCTTGGGCAAGTAATTGATCCTCTCTAATCCTAAACCCCACTGGGGCAAATGAAGAGAGTGAACCAGAGAATTTCTAAAATCCCTGCCTGCTCTGTAAATCTGTGATTCTATGATTTAAATTGTCCAATGACATCAATGATAACATACATAATAAAAAGTCCTTTGCTCACCAATGAAATATGTAAAAGTATTCAGAAGAGGGCCCCTTATGAGGCCAGTATCTGTCCCATTCTCCAAACACTGAAGATTTCTTTGTTTCGAATATTTAAACTACACTGGAAAGGTGAACTGGACATGTTATCTGCTTAATTGGTAGACTGACAGAGCTCAGATTCAGAAATGTCTCCATAGGTTTACTAAAACACTTATCACCACTCTAGTTCAACAGTTTGAGTATTATCCTCTTGTAATAATATATACTTATGATAAGAAAGAAAGCTAATGTCACCTAAAATGAACACTTGTTGAATATTAATCTCTTCAAACTCTAAAGGCCTAAGACATATTTCCATCGTGACATGGCTGAGATTATCTTCTACTAACATAAATGCTGCTGCCACTAATTCCTCCACTTTCACCAGGAAGTGAGGTAATGAAGCTTTTCAAGCATCCATAAAACCCTATAATACAAGGCTAGTTAACATTGTGTACTGTTGAGCCAGTACTTTTATTACAACATGCAAGAGGACTTGTGCAACTTCACATTCAATATTAGTGAGCCTTTAGCAAACTAATTTAGAAACTCTTTAAAAGAAAATCATATTTTCCCATGTTTGAAAAAAATTCTAAGATCACATACTTCATCTGAACGCACATCACCAAAACTGAGTTCCTAATGTGCAAACAGTCGTAAATGTGTCTCAATAAGGCACTTCCTCCATTGTACACCATTATACAAGCTAAAGGAGGTGACCAAGAATAGGGAACTCTCATTACTCATTTATTAATATTTGCTTGGCCCTGACATCTCTCTCTTTGTAACAGTAAAGGCTAGTTGAGTGATTACTTAATTCAAGAAAGTTCACATAAATAACCCCCCTCACATCTGTACATAAAATAAAAAAATAATCAATGATCCCCATTACCTATAGAACAAAATTAAAACTCCTTGATTTGACACCCAGAGTTCTCCGCTTAGAATCTGTGTGACCTTGGGCAAGTTACTTAACATCTCTGTGCCTCAATTTGCCCTCATCTATAAATTGGGGATAATAGTGTTACCTTTCTCATAGGGCTGGTGAGATGAGTAAATGGTAAACCACATAGACAACTGCCCAGCATACAGTAAGTCTCATATAAATATTAGCTACTCTACTGCTCCTTCCATAATAGGATGCTCCCAACATATTTCAGGCTTTACCTCCCACTGTTGCCATCTTGAACATTCCAATCCAGACTGGCTTATCTAGTCTTCTTAAATTACATCTTATGCTTTCTTACCTTTGTGCTTTCAGACAATAAATAGCAAATATTTATTGAGAACATACTATGTGCCAAGAATTGTGCTTAATGTTGCATGGATTATCTTGTTTCAACATCACAAGATCTCTAGGTGGCAGGTACTATTTTCACTCCATTTTACAGATGAAGGTAACTGATGCTTGGAGGGATAAGTGACTTGATCACAACTGCAGGGTTAATAAATGGCAGAGCCAATAGTGAAATTCAGGAATGAAATCCTCTGGCACTCTCCTCAAAATCCCTGTGAAGTCCTACCTATGTTTGTACCCATTAGCTGTTCTACCTCCTGCAACAGCTTCCTGGTTCTTTTCACCTACTCATGTGCTCTCCAAAGTCATCTCAATCCCAACTCATCCTCAGACATTCCCTGACCAGTCCAGTTCTCAAAACTCTCAGAGCAGTCATGACCTCTTTGGAAGCTGGGACAATTAGTCAAGCAATTATCTAGCATCCTGGAACAGTACCTCTATTTTCTTGAATTCTGAAAGATTTAATTTTCTTTTTGTACATGTTTGGCTTATTTCTCCAATTAGATCTGATGCTCTGTAAGGTCAGGGGATGAATCTCATGTTTATGTCCTAAATGGCACTTGGCACAAAGTAGGTATTCAGTTAAAAAGTGATTATTTGTTTTAACCCTAGGGACAAATAAGCAGGTCAAGCTGACCTTGGCTCCTCACTCTAACAGCTGGTAAGGAGACATAATAAAATTCAGTTTTTCAATCCCTTCCTTGATTATTCATTTATTACATCAGTCATTTTCTAGTTTTCTCTCTTGGAAGCTAATGTTTTATTTAGATTATCTGCCACCAATTCAAACCTGGCATTTGAAAATAAATTGTAAAATAAAAAATAAAGTGACTTTTTTCTTGCCAAAAAGCAGTATATTATTTGAGACTCATTTACTAAAGATTTATTTAATTCAGATAAGCTTTAAAATGAATGATGATCTCTATGAACTAATGTGGTGTAAGATCCAGGATATATTTTCAAATGAAAAAGTTCTGACATTCGAAAGCATGTTAATGTTTCATGGTGATTTTAAAAAGAAAAGAAAAGAAAAGAAATAAACAAAGGTGGAGAAATAAAAACCCTTAAAGAAATTCAATCAGAAATAAATAAACTGAACTATATTTTAAAAGAATAACGTAACCGGACTGAGGGTGGGTAGGTGAGGTGATTGAGAACTAACCCAGGTGATTTGTGCACACAGTCTTTAAACTATATACCCTTAGACTAAAGACAAAAAGAACTCTAAGCCAATGTTGCACATTAGTTAGTAGGCTTTTTTCCATAGTGTCATGGGTTAGCAATTCTGAAAGTACTTTTCATGTATTCTAAAATTGAGTAAATAAGTTAGTATGTGGTGAATAACGGGATCCAGGTTTCTCAATGTCAGAAAAGGAGTTATAAATATGAAAATGAAAATAGAATGAACCCTGTGATGGGAATTAGAGGTCTGAGTACAAACTCATGGCTTTTAATGTGTATCTATATCTATACTGAAGTCTATATAAAAGAAAGATAGAAATATATAATAGTTGTGTGTATGTATGTATGCATATATGCATATATGTACACATGCATTTTCTAGTTCTATCTGTTAAAGAAGGCTTAAAATCATTTGCAGAGGATTCTTAGGACAGTGAAACTACTTGTATGATACTATAGTTTTGGGAAGCTATGCATGTGTGGGGGCAGGAGCTATACAAGAACTCTCTGTACCCTCTGCTCAATTTTGCTGTGAAACGAAAAGTGCTCTAAAAAATAAAATCTATTAAAAAATCACTATTTGGTATCCACCATAATAATAACTGATTCAATGGAATCATCAATGAATACTAAAGCTAGTGAGTGAAACTTCTTTTTTGTAATGGTTTTACTGAGATATATTTTACATACCATATAATTTACCATTTTAAAGTATATAATTTAGAGGTTTTTAGTATATTCACAAGGTTATGGAATCATAACCATTAATTCCAGAATACTTTTTATTATCCCAAAGAAAATCCTGTACTCATTAAGCAATTGCTTCACATCCCCGCTTCCCCTAGCCCCTCATAAACCACTAATCCACTTTCTGTCACTGTGACTTTGCCTATTCTGGACATTATGCATAAAAGCACATACAATATGTGGCCTTTTGTGTCTGGCTTCTTTCACTTAGCATCATGCTTTCAAGGTTCATCCAAGTTATGGTCTAAGTTGTAGCATGCATCAGTATTCATTCCTTTTGTGGCTGAATGATATTCCATTGTATTGATATACCACATTTAGTTTGTCCATTCATCAGATGATAGACATTTGGATTGTTTTTACCTTTTGGTTATTGTCATTAGTGCTGCCATGAACATTTGTGTACAAGTTCTGGTGTGAGCAAATGTTTTCAGTTCTCTTGAGTATATACTTAGGAGTGAAATTGCTGGGTCATATGCTACCTCTATGTTTAAATTTTTAAGAAACTACCAAGCTGTTTTCCACAGTTTGGAAATGGCTGCATCATTTTATAATACATTCCCATCAGCAATGTATGAGGATTCCAATTTCTTTACTTTTTCATCAACATTTGTTATTATGTGTCTTTCAGAGCATAGTCACTCTAGTGGGTGTAAAATGGTACTTCATGGTAGTCTCGATTTTGAGGTTTTGATTTGCATTTCCCTGATGACTAATGTTGTTGAGCATCTTTTGATATGTTTATTGGCCATTTGTATAATATATCCTCTTTGAAGAAATATTATATATATATATACATATAGATAGCTGTTATGAGCTTGTTCCTTCAAAGAAGTGACTAATTTCAAATAATTTTCTTTTAAAAAATTTGTTGGTCTTTTCTACAACTGCATTTGAACTAAACCATTATTTAAAAGAACAAAAAGATAATAATTTTCATTTAATTTACTTATTTTTACCTTAAAGAAATATCCAATAACTTGGACTTTTTATTTGGGGGTTCTTTTACAAAAGGCGGATGGGCTAGTTCCAAGGATAAGCCCCCTAAGAGCCTCTGAGAAGCTGACTCCAATTTGGTAACCACAGGCTTCAGTGACTCACAACCAATAGCAGCCATCTGGCAAATAGGGGGAACTGGGCACAAAGCCTCTGGGTATGAATGGGCAAGTGTATCCAGTCAAATCTAGCACTTCTTGGAGAAGTAACTAAAGTGCTAGTTCCATAGAGCACCTTGGTCATAAGCAGCAAAGCGTGTTCAGCTCAGTTTGCAGTCTCTGAGCTCATACCAACTTGGCAGCAGAGGAAGTTGCAATAATCTAGCTTGCACTGGAAAATTCTAAAAGTCACATATTATCCCCCAAATATATGAATATATGATAGCAATGCAGGGCCCAAGGGAAATTAGTTTAATGTGACTGCCTCCCCTTCTCATTCCCAGCACACCAAAGAATTCCAGGCTGAATTCTGCCACTCCTCCGTGTCACTCACAGCATCTTGCAATGATTTACTCTAAAGAAATCTTCATGTTTTATCATGTTTATATGGCCACCTTTCAGACTGAATGCTTTAATAAAGCTCAGTAGGAAGTATCGTGACCAGCTTTCAAGGCACAGTTGCAAAACATCAAACTATTTTTACCTGGTTTCCAACACTGCATGCAGTGATTGCTCTTCAATTTTATTTAGACCAGTTTTCACATAGGTCTTTGAGCAGCTAAAGATTCTTGCCATACTATTATATTTAATAAAAAAAAACATGAAACAGCATTTATATGGGGGCATAAATGACTAATAGCATCATTTAAATATATTATTACAGACAACTCTCTTTTTACTATGGCGAATGACAACAATCACTTTATTTTTCAAAATGTGTAGCTATGATATACATGCTGCTGATAAAAGCCTGTTATTCACTGAACTAAATTGTGTTTGGCCTTGCATTGAACTCAGAGAAAATCATGCATGTGCATCTCAGGTAAAATTTACCTCTGTATAGATGTGTGTACTACTCCAATGTTACTTACAGACAAAATGTATTGGAGACAATCTGATAACAAATACGGAGGCTATATTCAGCCATTTCAGCCATCAATTACAGACATACTTAGGTTTTCAGTTCAGCATATGGAAAATAACAATGGTGCTTAATTATCCCAACAAAAACGTTTTTATTTCAAATTACTATTTGATTTTGTCTGCTGCTACATCATGCTAAGAGTGCTTGCATTCCTGATCATAGACACATTTTCTGTAAGTTTACAACAACCCTGATGTCTGGTGCTTCAAAACAACTTAGCTGCTGTGCTAATAGGCATGGCTAAAATGTAGCCTAGAAACAAAATCTGCAATGAGGCACAACCTCTGGGAAAAGGCAGCCTTTCTAGCAGAACCCCTGGGAGCCCTCTCAAGGTTAGACCTTTTTATTTGTAATTAATTAACGTTATAACAGTGATTTTTTTGTAGGGGGTACCTTTCTAAAACATTTGCTCTGGACACTTTCTTTTTTTCTGTAACAGATGTGCATCCTAAGGTGAGAGATTTGAAAACAATTTGTTAAATCAATGTTTCACATCTGTGTTCAAATATCTTCGCCCTGCAGAGTGCTAGTTAGGTAACAAATGCAATGTCTCTGAGCATCCCATGATGTGTTTTTTCCCCAAACAGAACACATCTATAGGCAGCAAAAATAATGCGAGGTAAGAAAACAAATCAGCTTGACAATCTTTAACGAGTTCAACATGGAACCAACATTGACAAGAACGTTTATTGGGTACCTATGTGCTGGACACTGTATAAAAAGCTAGGAATAGAAAAATAAATAACATAAGGTCCTTGTCCTCAACAACCTCGAAGTTTTGGGGCAGTGGGGACAAACATGAAAGCAGATCCCTTGAACACACCTACTAGTGCCATGGAGTGGTCTACACAAGGGCATTTGGTTCACCCTGGGAGGGGTGGGTACTACAAAAGGGGAAGAGATGACTCTTAAGTGGAGTCCTCAAAAGAGTAAGCTAGAAAAAATGGTGGGGAAGAAGGAGGATACTAGGAAGCTATAAAAAAATGATAGCTTTGCCCTCAAGAAACCACCAAGAGGAATGTGACAGAGAGAGCCTACGGGATAAAGCAGAGGCATGTGGGAATAAGTCAACAAGCCTTTGTAAGCAGGTAACTTCATAAGCACAGGACTGCAAATTTCCAAGACCTAAAAGCACAAGCAAAATGATATAGGAAAGGGCACCTCCAATTAGAGGTATCCGAAATTTTCTGACTGAATCAGTTCACAGAAAAATTAAAGGCCAAGAGCTAAAGTAAGTGAGACACGTGACCAAATAAAAGCGACAAGATAATGCACCAACTGAGGTACTGGAGAAAGAATTTGAGCCTTTTGCTGAAGCATCAGTCCAGCATTTGCCTGGTAATTCCAAAAAGAATCACGGAGGAGCTGCAACTTATCAACAGATGGATGGAGGCCGGGCCAGCAATGCAGTTGGAATCCTAATGAAAGGACAAGCACAACCTCAGAGGTGAAAAGTAGGTGGGACCTAACACAAGTGAGACACAGCGGCCTTGTTGTAAAGGCATTTGGGAGGAGAAAGGATGATACTGCTGAGCAGTATTCACCATAGAGAAAGGATCAATGTAAGACTAGAGGAAAATCTGGGGCTCCGAGGAGGATCCACACTATTCAGGGGCATTTGGCAAGGAGGAGTGCACAAGAAAATAGTCAAAACATGGATGGGCTTCCACAAGATGGCATATTTTTGTGAGAAAGTCAATTCGAAATAACAGGCAGAAAACTAGAAGTCACAACATAAAGAGGTCTTTGCTTTCCTTTATCCTTTTTACTCTTCCATTATTTGTTAATGGTATTACTAATCACTTCCTTCATCAGTCTAGGAATGCAGAGGCTCAGGAGTCTTAGACATTGCAGTTGTTTGTGGGATAAACCTGAGCAAATAACAGCATAACATGGTTTATGAAACCAGAGGGTTTACACTCTATAAATAACTTCCAGTTATTCTTATTCTTTACACGTACACTATTACTGAAGACTGGATGATAGCTTTTTGCTATTGCCTGGTTGACTTCTTACACACTGACACACACACACACACACACACACACACACACACACACACACACACATCCAAGGTAATGACGATATTGATTCCGAAGAGACACTTTTTGAGACAAATAAAAGAGCCATACAACTGGTCTAACAGAGCAGGTCTAGAAACTTCGTGGTAATACTTTAGTTTTTTTTCATGAATAGCAATTGTCTAATGCACTTGAAAATCCTATATCCTAATATCATCAGAGGTTTGGGGCAGCATTAGAAAAGGATGTGATACCCTAGAGATATTCAAGACAGCGAGTGATCTATGCTATTTTATTGTAAATTAAGTTCTACATTTTCTCTTTAATAAAAAAGTAATAACCTGTGACTGAACAGTGCTAGATAAAGTATGAAAACAGAAGCTTCCATGTGAAAACATTTCAATTAAACAGAGAATTCAAATATAGAGCAAAGGGGACCAATTAAGCAATTCAAACACAAAAATAATTTTATTATGAAGGATAGATTAGTTTCTCCCTCTCTCTCTCTCTCTCTCTCACACACACACACACACACACACACAACAACAACAAATTCATATTCATTTCACTAAACTAGGTGAATTGGGAAAGATGCTTTTTTGTCTTTGGTAGATAGCCACCTCTTTTGGTTAAATGTAATATTCAAAATGTGCCTTAATTCTTATAATCCAAATATGTGACACTCCTTGAGTTTCCATGACTACTGCTCTGAAAACCATATTAATTATTCAAGAGGTCCATGCCATTCTCCTTGCATGCCCTAAGGAATGCTGGGAAACGCAACATGCCATTATAAAAGGAATAGCTGTTAAACAGCCTGCATGACCAAATCTAAATAAGGAAATAACTTGAAATACTAACATTGTTCTGATAGCATTAAGCAGTATTATTTAAACTCCTTGGAACGAAATGGAACGAGGGAATGAAAGAGTTTTGCTTCATGTTTAATATCTTCACCATCTTCGTAAGACCGAATAATTGTAGCCTCTGCTCATTCCTCCGATAAGATCTTATTTTAAACCAAGTTGGCTGCCTTGCATTGAGCAGTGCTAATTCTATGAAACTTTCCCCCAAAGGCTGCCATTTTGACATTATAGAACTTGTAGTAAATCAGATAATCCAGTTATTAAGACAAACTGTGACTAGGCATCTGGGTCCCATATCTGCCAATGCCTGAATACAACAATAACTGTTAATAAGTGTAGCCTATGATCTCGCCTTCATCATAAATAACATCATCAAAGCAGAAGCAGGGAGGTCTGTCTGTGTTCAAACAGCACACACACTGCTACTGATTTCCTGTCATAGCTAAACTTACAGTGTCAATCCTGTAGCAGAGCAATGAGGGGCATGATAAGCCCCAATTACTCCAAGGCGGAGGAGAGAAAAGCTAGAAGCTACATACTACATGCTCTTGAGCTCCTTCAGGGGTCAGAGACACTTAGAACATTTCCATTTATTATTATTTGGATTTATTATATATATCATAGTCATACAATATGCTATGTATTATATTATTATATTTTATTATATAATTTATTATTATTATTATTTGCATTTAAAATTACTTGCATTTATTAGCAAAAGAGACTGATTTTAAAAGAGATAGCTGTTGCAACAAGACATAAGTTGAAGTTTCTGAGTTCAAATTCCAAGATCTCTAAATTTGGGGCACTTAGATTTATATCACTATTGGGTTTAATTAATTTTGAATATTTATCATACACCAGGAAGAAAAAAGAAGGGCAAATTTTCCAGAAGCAAAGGATGTGAGAGAATTTAGGATGATTTGAATACACTGAATTCTGTACTGCATAATCTTGTAATCAAATTTCAAAATAATGTGATAAAAAATTATACCCTGTGGAAATGCAATTACCTACCAACCACAAATGATAAAGAAATAAAATCAAATGATATGTAACAATTATCTAAAACATAATGAACAGTCTATTTGCTAATTAAAAGGAAAACATATCATATATTATAATTATTATTCAATATTTGGTAATATAATTTCTCTATAGTTACCTTACAAGCCTTTTCATTAATTAAATGCTGATGAAAAAGAGTGAAAACATTGATAAATGCTCATCCTACAAATAAACAACCTTTATTATTAATTATACTTTCCATCAACCAATTACCACTCAAATTGTAAGAAAGCTAATTACAGAAGAAAAGCCAACTTGCAAAATCTATTTAGTGATATTTTAATTCAATTCCACCACTACCTATTGAACCTGCTAGGCATTGGCAAAATACTCAGGGCTGTGTGGAACAAAAGAAGTATGGCTCTCATTTACTGAGGGCTTCTCATGTCCCAGGCACAGTGCTGAGTGACTAGTGACCAGTGACACACACATACACACACACACACACACACACACACACACACACACACACAAGACTCCACCAGCACTATGTATATATTCATGAATCTGCACAATATCCCAATGGAGACAGGTAATGATACTATCTGTACAGACTTCTCAGACTCTCAGTTTCACCATCCCTAAAATGGAAACAATAATTTGTGCTTCTTAGGTTTTTTCTGAGGATTAAATGACAAAAAATGTAAAAGCCAAGGTCCAGTAAACAGTGAACGGTAGCTGCTAGTACTAGATATTAGCAGGTGGGTAAAGACTAAGGCCAAAGCTGTTGTTCAGTCATCTTCATGAAGCATAAGGGCAGGAAAAAGCACCATAAATTCAGCCCATCATCCCCTGCCCTGAGACATAACATCCTCAGTCACATATCCTTCCCTGACCAATTTTACCCAAACAAGAATAAACAAGTTGCTGTGCTACAAAATGAATCTGTGTGCTCCTATTATTAAGAGAGATTTTCAGGTCACTAACTAGGATCACAGCAACCAGACCCAGAACTGCGGTTATGTCTCAGTTTCTTGTGCTGCTGCCTACAAGAGGTCATGAATCATAATGAAGAATCCACTAACTTTGGCTTTGTCAACACCAACACTTACAGGGCTATTCAATCAGATCCCTTCACAAAGCCCCAAACCTCCCCTTTGTCACCAGGGCAGAAGAGCCAGAAGTAATCTACTTACCAGATAATCTTCTCTTAGATTGGTGAAAATTGGCTATATATTGTTGAGAATGCACGAGGTGTGCAGATGACTGAATATTTTCACAAACCATCTGTATACTACAGGCAAGAATTACCAATTTTCAAGACTAAGACAATAATGAAATTCAGTTGTTACTAAATCCTTACTGAACACTATTTATTCTTTCTTTGGATGATTCAGATCATCATAAACCCTGATGCCACTGTGGAAAATATAGATTGGGCTAAATCTCTACTATCCCTCTGATATAACCTCTATATTTATTCTCTTAAAAGAGTTATCCTCATCCTTATCCTTATCCTTTGTCTCCTCCTTATCAAGGCAGAGTACACGATACTAAGGGTGAAAAAATACAGCCCTAAGATTTTTAGTTTGGAGCCTCAGAACTAAAAATTTGTCACATATTTTTAGTTTTGCTTGTCAGCTCAGAACATGACAACTAATACTAATTTTATTGTGAAATACAAGTTTTCTTTCTCTCCAAATACACAAAATATTCTATTTGTTCCATCTTTTAGTTTCACGTAGAGGATTAATTTTCACATCTCTATATCGTTTAACCCTAACTTGTTCCCAAGACTGCAAAAAAACACTAACGTTGCTCATGATGTGGAAATAAGAGACATAGATGTTAACCTTAAATGTCTGTGGTTGGCTTCAAGGGTTGTTCACATCAAAGTTAACCTTCCACCCACATGCTTTTACTTAAAATGTAATTCCAAATAACACTGATGTTCAATGCAGATTATAATTTTAATGTTTTTTCCATGTGATTCTTGAGAACAAAAATTCATCTTTATCACCATTTTAAAGAGCACCATGTTAGTATCAACTATTGCATTTCACAGACACACACAATGTCAAGAAACTATAAGTTGCCCTAGGGACTAGAGGTTCAAGTTCTTAACCATTCCATATTGTATTCCCCCCAGGCTGCTAGCCAACCTGAGACACTCACCTCACTCACAGCATGTCTCCTGTATTTCCCTTCCTCTCCGTCTAGTGGAGGTGCTAGGGATCAGGTTCCCAGAGGCTTGAAGGAGCACATGGCTGACCCTCCAACTGGAAAGCCAGCAAACCACAGAGTGTTGACTCTCACTGCTGGCTGGCCCAACACTGAAACCTTTCTATATATCTTTTTCCAGAAGTTGGGTGATTCTTACAAAACTAGAGTGATGAATGTGTTCCAACATAATTTCCTTAACGATTTTTTAAGTATATCTATTATCAACATGTAGCAGCAATTGTAAATGACAGTGATGAAATACTCCTCCCCGAAAAAAAAATTTGCTGGTCTAAGGTGTAAACAATGGATCTACTTGCTGTTTCGATGAATCATCAGTGAATGTTAAAGCTAGTAAGTGAAACGGTTTTTTGTTTGCTAATGAGTTTACTGAAATATAAATCATATGTAATATAATTCACCATTTCAAAGTGTATAAGTCAGTGGTCTTTGTATATTCAGAGATGTACAACTGACACCACTAATTCCAGAACATTTTTATCATCCCCAAAAGAAACTCTGTACCTATTAGCAGTCACTGTCCATTCTCCCCTTCCCCAGTCCCTGGCAACCACACTATGGATTTACCTATTCTGGATATTTTATATAAATTGTCATATAATATGGAACCTTTTGTGCTTGTTATTTTTACATATAGCATAATGTTTTCAAAGTTGCATTAATAGCACAAGTTGTAACATATCAGTACTTCATTCCTTGTTGTGGCTGAACAATATTCTATTCTGTGTATAGACCACATTTAATTTGTCTATTCTTCAGTTGATGGACATTTGAGTTGTTTCTACCTTTTGGCTATTATGAATAATGCTGCTATGAACGCACCAGTACAAGTTTTTGTGTGGGAATATGTCTTTAATATTCTTGGATATATACTTAGGAGTAGAATTGCTGAGTCATATGAAAACTCTGTTTAACTTTTTGTGGAACTCCCAATTGTTTTCTACAGTGTCTGCATCATTTTACATTTCCACAAAGTGTCCCAATTTCTGTACATTTGCGGTCCCCAACCCCCAGGCCATGGCCTGGTACCAGTCAGTAGCCTGTTAGGAACTGGGCTATGCATCACTGCCTGAGCTCTGCCCCTGCCTCCTCACACCCCCCACTCCCTTGCCCCCCATCTGTGGAAAAATTATCTTCCATAAAAATTAGGAATGTGGTCACACAGCAGGAGGTGACCAGCAGGGAAGCAAGAGAAGCTTCATCTGTATTTACAGCCGCTCCCCCATTGTTTGCATCACCACCTGAGCTCTGCCTCCTGACCCCCTCCCCTGTCTGTGGAAAATTGTCTTCCATGAAACAGGTCCCTGGTGCCAAAAAGGTTGGGAACTGCTACTCTACATCCTCATTAACACTTGTATTGTGTATCTTTTTGAGCACAATCATCCTAGTGGGTGTGAAGTTGTATCTCATTATGGTTTTGATTTGCATTTCCCTGATGACTAAGATGTTGAGCAACTTTTCATGTATTTATTGGCATTTGTATATCATCTTTGAAGAAATGTCTATTCAGGTGTTTTGCTCATTTTAATTGGATTATTTCTGATTATTGAATTGTAATACTTCTTTATTCTGGATACTAGTATGAATCAGGTATATCGTTTGCAAATATTTTCCCCATTCTGTGGAATGTCTTTTCACTTAATTGATGATGTTGTTTGAGCTCCTTAGCAATATTTAATCAAAATAATTGCTAATGCCTCAGGCTGAATAATCTTTTTCTTTCCTAATTTCTAGAAAGAGCTCCCTATATGTAGATGGACCTAGGGATATTAGTTGTACTATCGCTGGCCCTCTGACCCTGTGCTGATCTTTAGTTAGACTGGACCATAAATACTTAATCAGGTATTCATCTGGCCTTAGGACAATGAACCTCTTAAAACATCCCAGAAAGCTTTTAGTAGCTCTAAAATGATAAAAATACTATCTTGTGAATGCCTGCTTTTGAGTTGGTGAACTTAGTGCTTCTTTTTTAAAATTGGCATTATTTGGCTAGGAGGATTTGGGTTAGCAGCTTTTCCCACAGGAATACACTTTAGCTGCAACACTTTTAGAATTCCTCTCTTTAATCAATACTATCTTTTACTTTACACTTCAAGACAGCTTTTCCATCTGTTTTCCCACTTAAAATCTGCCCAAAAGTTTAAATTTTCTTGATATATTTCATATCCAGTAAAACTTAACTAACCTGGACCAACTGCAATGTGTGGGGGTGGAGGGGCAGAGTGTAGGGCACTCAGGCTGAATTATTGACAAATCCAAGTTCCAGAATATTTTGAAAGCAATGCTGCAGCTAATCAGGTACAGTAATCACAGGCAGGAGGGAAGAAGAGTCCATCTTTAAGAATTCACAGAAGTATGGCTTCAAGTTAAGTGGCCTAATGGTGGGGCCTGGATTACAATTAAGTAGCCCACAGTCTTGCCCAGCAAGCGGCTTGAAAGAATGGAGATGCTTTTTTTGAGCTAAAGCTTCATCTGGACTACAAGTGTCAGGGATACAGCTGGAAATAATAAACTTTGGGATGAAAATTTGTGGTCTGAATTGTGTCACCCCCCCAAAAAAAATCTATGTTGAAATCCTAACCTCAGAATGTGAACTTATTTGGAAATAGGATCTTACAGAGGTGACCAAATTGAGATAAGGGCGTTAGGATGTGCCCTAATCCAATATGAGTCCTTCTTAAAAAGGGGACATTTGGACACAGAGAAAGGCACACACAGAGAGAAGATGATAGGAGGACACAGGAAGAAGATGGCCACACAGAGGTAGGGGATTAGAGTGATGGATGGACAATACAAGGAAATCTGAGGTTACCAGAAGCTAGGAGAAAGGCATGGAACACATCTTTCCTGGCACCTTCTGTTTTGGCAGCCCTAGGAAACTAATACACAGATGTAGGTACTATGCAAAGAGAGAGCTTCCTGTGTTTCAGGGGGATGGTTGTCATGTCTCACACTGGCCCTTCCAGTCACATCTACAAGCCCATATCATCAGTATTATCAGTAGCGCCATCTTTGGAATGAAAAGGAACAATACACAGTATGCATTCCACATTTCTTCTCTAAAGATGCATATTTCTACTTCACTAAATGTTATGAGACTTCAACTCTTGGTCTAGCTATGTGTGTGGTCTGCAATAAAGAAAGAGTAATGATTGTTTGGATCAAATTGGTGAGCTTGTGAGCTAAATAAGCCAAGAAAACAGTGAAGAAATTACAATTGCTTCCTTGCCCTGACTGATTCTTTATAAATAATGAAGATGTATTATTAGCTGATATGAAATTTCATCATAAGCATATTGAGGGTCTGTAACCACATAGATGTTGTGGTGCTATGTAGCTAGTGGGGTTCAAAGTAGGCTCGATGCTGACAATGACTGTTTGGAGACTACAGATCAATACAAATATATGCTGCGCACTTTGGATTGGTAGAAATTATAGATAATCTACATAATGATCTTGTCAAAACTGTATCAAAGACTCACCAAATCAGTTAAGGTAGCCTGTTGGTAGGATATATCGGATGTTAGCATATATCAATCAAGCCAGTGAAATGGAGACAAGGATTCTTTCCATTTTGCCAACAGTTATCCCCTTTTCATATCACATGTGGCCTAATATCACACATGATTATGTGAAAGGAAAAAAAAAATCACCAAAGCAAGTGTACTGAGATTTGTTTGGTAAGCTTTACACTTTTATTTTATTTCATAATATTTTCATTTATTCATCCAAAAAAGATTTATTGAGCCCCTACTCTGTGCCAGGCTTTGTGTCAGGCAACCAAGATTCATCCATGCATACAAAGAGCTTCTCAATACTAATGTCACATGGGGCCGACACAATGACTTCAGCCCCAGAGGTCAAACACATACACCGTTCTCCTCAGAGACCCAGAAAAGCTTTGAGTCTGTCATAGCAAATCTTCAGTTTTCTTAATCTTAAATCAATAAAAGGACTTGTAGCCTGAGACTTTGCTGAATTCGTTTATCAGTTCTAGGAACCTCTTAGATGAGTCTTTGGGGTTTTCTAGATATAATATCATATCATCGGCAAAGAGCGAGAGTTTGATCTCGTCTGTCCCCATTTGGACACCCTTAATATCCCTCTCTTGCCTAATTGCTGTGGCGAGGATTTC
>NW_012156284.1:892100-997339 GCF_000956105.1 Propithecus coquereli
TAAATAAAAAATAAAAGGACTTGGTAGATTTTGCACACTAACTTTACTCCGGTGGGGAAGGGGGAATTGAAATAAAATGTGGGATATTTCTCTTTCCATATATGTTTCTCATTTAGGTAAGTTGGTTTATTTTTCTGCCAAAGTATATTTTAGCAAAACTTCAGTTCTCATTTAATAGCAGAGAGACGACAGATAAAATCTTGATAAAAGAGAGATGATAAGTAATACTATGGTTTGCACTTAGGGAAAGTGGAGAGGAACATGACTCACATTGTACATCTCCTATGTGCACAGTTTCCTAGAGTTTTCTTATATAAACCTTATGACAACCCTTTTAGACAGACATCCTCTTCCTCCTGTTCCTCTTCTTCCTTCTCCTTCTCCTTCTCCTCCTCCTCACCATCATCCCCCAAACCATCATTTTTATTACTACCATTTTACAGATGAGGAAACCGAAGTCAGAGAGGCAAAGTGACTTATCTGTGGTCACACAGCCAGTAAGGGGCCACTTCATATACTTCCACATTGCACAGTGCTGTCTCCAAAGAGGCAGTTTAAAAAAATCATGCTGCTTTTCACACATGCTCACTAAATATACAATTGGCCCAGCATCTTATTAATGACAATTATTTGGTCTTATACAATTGGCCCAGCATCTTATTAATGACAATCTCTAATGGTTAGAATCTATAGACTATGAAATAGGTTCCTTTTATTTCATAATCCACTCCCCTTATGTTTTCCCTTGATATATTTTAGATCTGAGGAAGTTTATATTTCAAAATGATTCATTCTTCTCTGCCAACTGCAAGGCAAGACTGCAATAAATGTTCTCTTGTTGATCAAGAGTGTGTATTTGTGAGCAGAAAAGAAATACCATCTAAATTCACATCATGTTTTGGACACCACCAACTAATACATTGACACGCCAATATACTGGATTATGTACATACAAAGTAAATGTCAAGCAAAGGGAAAACTCTTTTGTCACTTACTAGATATTCTTCTTACCTTCTGGGACATGTCAGATTGAAGTAAAACACGCCTGCTTCATCCTGTCATTACATTTGACCTAAACTTCATTTAAAAGACTAGAGAAATCATTGAAAGCTGTAGTATTGATTAGGCTTTAGAAAAGTATGTGCCTAGGAATTTGATTATAAGTTTGCCCAATATTCACTTGTCAAGAATATAACAGCTTTAGAAATTAAACTAAAAAAAGAGACATTGAATTCAAATTTCATTAAAAAAAAGATTTTTTGGAAGTAGACAAATTGGAAGGGCAACAAATCGCCATACCATCCAATGGTTGAAATGCTCACTTTGGGCAGTTTATTGGTGATCTTGTCAGGACATTTATTGCTCAGTGGTAAAGAGCTCATTTAAAGGCCTGTTGACATCCGATGTTAGAGCTTTCCTTATGTTTATCTTTTTCTTCCCCTTTCAACAGGAGATTCCTGTTAAGAGCCTTTCTGGCTCTGTGATGCTGAGTGACTGTGGACTGCAGCCCTACTCACCCTATGAGGAACCAGGGATTTCCAGCAAGATGTTCCCCACTCCCAATGAGATCAAAGGGACAGACAGAGGTGCTCCCCCAGCTAGTGGGTCTTCGACTCCAGCCCTCCAGTGTGCTGGAGACTGCTGAGCTGGCCTTACTAATGTATACACTTGAAAGAACACCTTGCTCCTCCTGATCGCTACTGGTTTCTATAGAAACAAGAAAAAAATCTGTTCTTTTGCTAAAATTCTCCCCTAATGCTTTTTCTAGCACTGTATAAAACATTTATTTTTTGCTATCACAGTCCTCCATTTATAGCATAATTTAACTGATCAAAGAACAATGGGCTGAGTAAAGATGAGTGGGAGCCTCTTTTTAAGGAACCAAATCCTATATGTATGATATGCATGAAGCAGCCATGGTCGGTTCATCTCTCTTGGGTCACGTTAGGATTCAAGACTCAAGTATTGTAGTGTAAATCCTTTAAACAATGGTATATCAGAGTTAAAAGGGGTCAACAAGGTATTTACTCAACCATGAGCTGACTTTTTCACTTTGGGATCCTTCAGCAGTTACAGTATTTAAATGAATTGTCTCATCAGTGTCACCATAAATTATCCTTGAAAACTTCAGAGCTCCTGACCACAGGAATGTGACTCCTGGCCTTGATGCCTGTGTGGCTTTGCTTTGAGATAACGGCTGGGTTTCCCTGCTTTATTATTGCATGCCCTTCTCCAGGGACCACATTTGCTCAGGAGTTTCTAAGGCTAGTAAATATTGTATCTGTCCTCTTGTAATCACCAAGCAAATAGACTTGCCCTCTGTCACATAAAACCCCCAGAGCTGTTAGGTCATGAAAGAGGTATTGAACTAGGGGTGTGCTTAAAAATTAAGAATGGGAATCACTGTAGCATAAATCAAGACTAAATTAGCTGCATAGTTGCATGCTTTTAGTCTTCTATTAAATTCCATTCATTTGTTCCTCCATCAATAAATATTTATTGACTGCCTACTATTTGTCAACCACAGGGTTAAGCCATGCAGGTAAGGTAGAGTACTGAACAATACAGACACAGTCTCTCTCTGTCTACCTGGAGTTCATAGTCTAGCACGGGAGACAGGCATTACACAAATAATCACACAAATAATTAACAATCTACAAGAGTAAGAAATACCATAAAACATAAAGTACCACGAGTGCCTATTAGGGAGTCTAACCTAGTCTAAGGGGCTTCAGAGACACCATGGTGATTTGCTGGTACTTTGCTTGTAAAGAGCTACAAAATAGAGTTCAGCTTAAGGTGAAATTAACTTGAAACGTGTACATGCCTTGCAAGATCACAGAACTGTCAAAGATCTCAAGAGGTAAATGGCTCAGCTCTTTAGGATGAATAGTTTTCTCTATCTGGAGATGATTAAGGATGGGGATTTTGTAGACTCCTTGGTGGCTCATCAGATTTTTTAACATCTTGTAAGTCTGGTGGAAGTTCTTTTTAGCTATAGAGGTATCTAAAGGAACACACCATAAAGTAACTTAGCCATAAGGTGGTGTTCAGTTGGGGAACACAGGAGGCATGCAACTGTCACTGAAATGCTGCATTTCATTGCTCTGAATCAAATAGAGAACCAGTGTCTAAGGACTGACTCTCTACTCCCACTCAGTATTGCCAAAACATGTATATAATAAAACAAATAGACCCTTGATATTCACGACCTTCCAGTTTTGATACTCAAGCAACCATTTTCATACTTTCATTTTTTTCTTTTATTCTGAATTTGGACTTCTGGGAAGAAATAAGCATCTTGTTAAACCAGAAACACTTAGAAATGTAGGTATAGAGCACAAGCTTGGAAGTCAGACACAGTTGGACCTGACTGTGCCACATATTAGCTGCTAAACTTGGGCAAAGTGGATAATATTTCTGAGTTTTGGTTTTTTTACTTGCAACATGGGGATAATGATAACTCATGGAGTTGTTATAAGTATTAAATGAGATCATGCACACAGACTATTTGGCACAGTGCTTGGCAGATGGTAAACATTAATGAAATGAAATTTACTAAGGATATGCACACACATCTGACACTGTGCTTCTCACTTAGGTATACTTCTAATCATACACACATATTTACATATACTTCCAACCTACCTCGTTGATGTATACATATAATACATGCATATCTGCTTATACATACTTCTAACAACCTTATCGATCTTTTTACCACCAGTATTGAGCTCTGAATGCAACACATAGCTGTTATATTAATACAACAAAAGAGTTGTTGGAAGGAAGGGATAATAGGAATAAAGATATATTTAAGAGTTTAAAAACATGGAGGTTCTGTGTTAACTGGGTTGACAAGAATTTCTACTTGTATTTTTCCAGAAACTTTGGATTCATTTCTTCTGTTGGTTATAGGCAATTTCAATGAAATAAGACTAACTGTAATCAAAGGATACTCTTAGGGCCATAAATCTATGAGCAAGCATATGGATTACTACATTATATTTGTACCCCTAAGGTTTGTTAAACACCTTAGAATGAAAAAAGCTAATAAGTATGAGATTTATTTTTATCATTATTAACATAAAATGGGAAAAGCTAAAGATAGCAAGAACCTAGAAGCTAAAACTAACATATTCAAATGACTATGTATTTAAAACTCTTATGTCTAATGACCTTAAAATTTTTCTAGCTTTGTTTCCTAGGAACAAAAACCAAATCATATCTAATAAAAATATTCATAAATTTTTGCTGCTGATGCCTTTGGGGAGATATTGAATAAAGTGCTTGAAAGATGTCAGTTTTTACAACCTAGGAAAATAAAGTACAGAAGAGACAGAATTTGTTCTTATCATAAATATATTAGAAAACTAGAGATGAATTACATAATACTCCAAGCACAGCAATATGTTCAACCATTCAACTATATCCTATGGCATAATCTTAGGATGTAGTCACAAAACCAAGCACTGCCAGTTTCCTGGGTTGAGACTAGTGGTCCTGTCATTAGCATAATTTTCCCCTCTTGTGCCCATGATTCCACTGATAACAAGCATCATGCTCTTTCCTCTTACTTTCAAGTTCATATAATGTGTCAGAGCTTGCATTTAGTTTGACCTGCTGTAAAGAGCAGAGTAAAGAGCAGCCAACTCTACGTATCCTCCTTCTGATGCAGAGGAAGAGGATGAAAAAAAGGATCAGGACCCATGATATTATTGCAATTCCACTTAGGCATTCAATAAATCTCTATTGAGCATTACTGTTTGGGATGCATTACCTAGAAAGTGTGGATGAAACAGTGTAGTTGTGGGAGACATCCATAAAACGTGAATATAATGTAAAGCAGAGGGAACATGGAGGAAGGTATAAATTCAGCCTGGAGAAGGCTGCTTAGAGGAGGTTGCATCTGAGCTGAACATTGAAGGATAATTAGACTACTGGAAGTAGAGAAGGTGAGGAAGATATCTTCCTGACCACTGGAAGAGCAAGTGGCATGCTGAGTAATAGTGATGCTTTTATTTTCTGTAATCAAGAAGGAATTACCAAATGCTTTGGAGGAAAATAGCTTTTCTTCCAGACAGCTCATTCCTTCTATTGCATCAAATGAATGAGGCAGTTCCTCTATAATTACATAGGCATTTTGGACTTCCCTTTCTTAATAATTTCTTTATTAGCTACTGAATATAGTCTAATGATAGTATATCTGTCATCCTAAGTGTCTTAGACATGAACAAAATATATATTGAAAATGTATCTGGGATTGAATTCAAAAGATCAACTGAGTTGAAATTTAGTCCTGAACACTGTGATATTTCCAGACAGGTAAGTGCCACTGTAGATTTATTGAATCTTTCCACAGTGAGAAAAAAAAATGATTTACAGCACGTTTGCTGTTTTGTTCTATCATATTTTGCTTCTGGGAACACCAAGGTTTTTTTCCAATCTGCAGAGATGCTCTTATTTTGTTTTCCTTTTCATATCCCCTTCATTGTCATGATCAACATTGGAAATAAAAGGGAGGCAAGTTCTGGAGAGAGTGGGTTGTCTTTCTTTCCTTCCTTCCTTTCAGCAAGCATTTACAAACACCCAGCATGTGCCAGACACTGACATTGACACTAGAAGAACCAGCAAGAGTAATATATAGCACTCTGTCTACCCTCAAGTAGTTCACAGTCTCAGGGAAACAACCCAGGCTGAAATTCAGTCTCAAAATGTTAGAAATCTTAGAAATGAGTGTGTGGAATGGCGAGTGAAAGGCTACCATTTATTTGAGTGCATCAATTTTATTTTATTTTGCTGTTATCTGACCAAAGATAAAACTCCCTTGGCAGAAGCTAGTTCTTTGTTTTGGACAAATCATCTTGATGAACTGTCTAGTTATATAAACATTAAGCAGAGTAAATGCATCACTATCCTCCTGTCCACTCAATACAAAAATTGAGAAGGCATGATTGACTCCTCCCTGTCACTCCCAATCCCCCCAGGGTGTGCATGTTCTCTCTCTCTCTCTCACACACACACACACACACACACACACACACACACACACATACACAGGATTCATCAGCAACTCCTGTGCACTCCACATTCAACCTGTCTCTCCCAGCAAGGCCCCCACCCTGGTGTACACCACTGCAATAGCAGCCTCTGGGTTGGCCTCCTTCTTTGCCTCCTTAGTTTGTTCTCCACACAGCAGCCAATGTACCCTTAAATGTAAATCAGATCCTGCCCCCGCTCAATCTTGCTTAAACTCCTCCAAAGGCTTCTCATTGCAGGCAGAATAGAATTCAAATTGCTTATCTGGGCCTTTGAAGTACCCACAGATCTGGTCCTGCCTCCCTCCCAGACTTCAGCCTCTGTAAAGGTACCCTCCCTAACAAGGCTCCTTTTGTTCCTTGAACAAGCCAGGCATGTCCCTGCCTCAGGGCCTTTTGTAATTGCCGGGTTATCTCCTTGACTTGACCGGCTTCTTCTCATCATGCAGGCCTCAGCTCAAAGGGGGCCTTCTCAGACCACCCAGGTGAAAGACAGTCCCTTCAGCTTTTGTAACTGAGTCACAGCATCCTGTTTTACTTTCTTCCCATCACTTATCGCCATCTGAAACTGAACTGTGTCTTTCTTTGTTACTTTTTCCTGTCTGCCCACCCTGAGTAGAATGTATGCTCCATGCAACCAGGCACCAAGTTCCCCACTGGGCCCTCAGCACCTAGCTCAGGCTATCAAGGTTGGCAAGTCCCTTGCAGGAGGTCAGGAATTGAGGAGAAAGAGGAGAAGGAAGAAAGGGAGGAAGAGGGAGGAAGAGTGACATCTATTATTTTTGAAAATAACAATGAAATCACTTTCTTGAAATCAGTTGTTTTCAGATTTGGGGTTTTGATTTTGGTTTTATGAACAGTTGAGCAGACCTGTATCTGTAACCTTGGTTGCCAGAGGGTTTGGGGAAGGAAAGAAAGCATTGTTAGACAGACCGTTTTCACTGATCCTTATGTGAGAAGATAGATAGGACTGAGGCCCATTGGTGGCTTGTTACTTGTGGCTATGAGTGAGGTTTGGGATCTTTTTTGAGAGCTGCTTGCAGGAGACAAGGGGCACAGGAGAGGTGCTGGAGGTCTTAACCCGAATGACTTGGTAAGACTCTAAGCAGCAGTCTCCATTATTCCTATGGGTTTGTATTCCGGTGTTGCATAACTTTTACTCGCCGTTCAGCCATGAGTTCTTAATGCTAAATCAATACATATCTCCCGCAACAGCATAGGCTATGTCTACATAATGCTAAAGCAACCTGACAATTGATTAAATGTGGTTAAAGAAGAAATCAGTCAGACCAGTCATTTGACATCAGGTAGACAAAACCAAGCTGCCCTTTGCTGGCATTACTCTGTTGTCTTAAATTGTTAAAACAAGTAAAAACAGTAGGGGCTGGGGAACTCACCACTTTCATTAACATTTTCCCATGAGTAATTTGAATGATTTCCCAGTGTCCTATAGCTAGAATTAGATCTCACAGACCCCGAATCCTAATCATAAGAGCTCTAGATGCAAGGGACCACTTCAATACTGACTTTCACTTTTCTGATTCGAAGTGATCATGAATACTGTATAACTTGCCCCACTCTGTTTTTCTTTTCTTTCAGTAAAAAAAGAAAAAAAAAGTTATTTGTCCTAGGATGAACCATTTCAGTTGGGGGCAATTCAATGCTGAGCCACTGTTATAAAAGTAGGTAAGAGAATATAGAGTTCATAAAAAAGGTAAAGCAACCCCCCCAATAGCTTGACCACACAGTACCCTTATGTGAGATTCCTAAGGGTACTGGTGTATTCCACATGGCCCTTCTAGGACCAGGGAAGTGGGGAAGTCAACCCCTAGAGATTCTGGTTCATTAGGGGGTGAGGTGGGGCACAGGCATCGACTGACATCTAGAAAAAGCAGCCCAGCCCAGATTCTGAGACAGGTCCCTGGATAAGCACCACACCCTAGAAGAAAGCCATGCAGGGTTTACTGAAGCATCAACTGAAAGCTAACACTCAGCAAAACTCTCTCTCTTCTAAGACTTTGTTATATGGGAGCTGAATCGTTCTTGAGTTTTCCATAGGCAATGAAATGAAATCAGTGCTTGAATAGGTTCATGGAACGGACTTTATCATTACCCATTTAGCAAACAAGACTCTCTGCTTGATGGTTATAATGGAAAATACTATACAACCAGTTCCCTCCGTGTGACTTCAGTTGCCCAAATTAAGGGTGAAAACTGACCCAAAGTTATATTTAGGAGTAATTGTTGAAATGTCAACCCACTAATAAAGTACTAAAAACCCTCAAAGTTATTTTCATTTATTCATTTAACTCATTTATTTACTCACTGTTGTTTTTAACAGCCAGCAAATATTTTTGGAGTACCTACTGAATGGCTGGATGGCATGGTCTTTATTCTCAAGGAAGCCACAGTCCTCTGAAAGATGCAGATATTCCAAACAAATAATTATGTTATACTATGGCAGAAGCTGTAAGAAGAACTGCAGAAAATGCTGTGGACAGTCAGAAGTGAAATACATTCAGACTGAAGCAGGGAGAGGTGCAGAGAGAAAAATCAGGAAAAACTCCAGAAATATGGCATTGGAGCTGGTTTTTGAGAGAGAGCAGGAGGTGCCAAAAACAACAATAACAAAAACTCAGTCATAAAGATAAATAAAAGTTTAATGCAATATTTTTAAAAAATTGAAATTCATACATTATTTTTTCCTTTTGCTTCGAGCTCCAATATGGCTCAGAATGCCACTATTACAGATCCTGTCTTTGTTTAAAAATTAGATCTTTTGTTCAGTGTGGATTTTTTTGCATTGATTTTGATTTTCTACAAATACCACATTAAAATATGATTAATCATGATTACTGATTTTTTGGTTTTTAAAATTTTGTGGCACTAGTTAAGGCCCTTCCCTAAGTCAAGCAATATGTGTGATGAGAAAGTAGAAAATAAGTCCATTTTCCCACACAGTCAATTAGAACAGATGAAGTCCAAGTGCCAAATGAACTTTTCCCTCAGGCACACGGAGGGCACCAAGAGATGAGAATGCAAGACATAGCATTTGAGAGCCATCTCCCTCACTCATAGTCACTGCCTAGGATCCTGGTGTCTGTAAATGGGTTTCCTCTAAGTGAAGTCGGTACTTGAGAAAATGACCATACCCAGTTATCAGAAAGCTGAATGGCATCGATTATTATTTTTCTCCCTTTTACTAAATTAATGCATTTGGCACTGGTAAATCAGCTCCCTTTAGCTGAGTAAAGCTAAAGAGCTGGTGCCAGTCTCTCCAAGACAGGGGGATGGAGCCATTTGCAAGAATTCCAGGCTATAATTTTTGTATTACAGTGTTATTACCAAGAGGTGGTTTTGTTTGGCACATCCTTTTCCATTCCTTTTCTAATACGTTTGCAGTCAGATATGAGAGCATATGTGCTCTCTATTATTTCTTCTCAATATTCCTCCTCTTTAAAAGGGGAAGATGGGGATTGAGAACCCATCTCAGTGACAGAGCAGCTATGTATACGTCCGTAAATGAGAGAACTATCTATGTGTGGAAAAACACCCAAGCCTCTGGCTTCTGGCTTCGAAGGTACAGCATGTTAAGCAGGGAAAACACTTAGGCCCCCCAAACTGCATCTCACGCTTAGAACTCATAACCTCATTGATTTTAGTCCAGATTTATGGCATCATTTGTTCCTGATGAGAGCCACTGACCTGCACAACTCTACCAGGAAAAGGTAAAATATAACCTAGAAGGGCAAAATAGAAAGGGAAAAGAAAAATAAAACCAAGTGAGGGCTTGAAAAATTCACTGCTTTTTCCCTGATTCTCTGTTCATTTAATATAACTTGCTCTGTGAAAAAAAATGGCTGAACAGTCCCTATTTTTGTCTCCATCAACCAAGAGAACAGCTAGAATGCTGGGAGGCAGTAAACTGTGGCTCTAGCCACAATGCATGTGTTTATTAAATGGAGTAAAGCATCGGGTGGGGCAAAATGTGCAGACCCTGGGTCAGGTCAGCCTGAGTCCTAATCCCAGTTCAGCCTTTTACAAGCCATGTACCTTGGGCAAGTTACTTAACCTCTCTGTGAACATAACTGGCATCATTTAAAAGGATGTGTGCTTAAGATTCTCAAAAAGTCATAGACAAATGAACGAAAGCATGGAAAACACACTGCCTGACTCATGGTAAGTGCTCAATAAAACGCTAGCTATTAGCTAGCACTAACAAATATGTTTTGAGAATTTTTCCATTCATTTGCATAAAGATATTTTAGAAAATATCTTCAACATGTGTGACAGGTTGCTATGGTTTGAACGTGTCCCTCAAAGTTCATGTGTTGGAAACTTAATCCCCAATGCAACAGTGTTGAGAGGTGGGACCTTTAAGAGTTCAACCCATCCTATCCCTCTCGCCCTCTCCCTCTCACTCTTATTCTCCCTCTCCTTCCCCTTCTCTCTTTCTTTCTCTCTCTCCCCCACCCCCATACACACACACACACACACACACACACACACACACACACACACACACTCTTGCCCTTCTGCCTTCTACCATGGGATGACTTGCCAGATGCAGCTCCTCTGTCTTGGACTTCCCAGCCTCCAAAACTGGAAAAAATAAATCTCTGTTTTTTATAAATTACCCAGTCTCAGATATTCTGTTATGGCAGCAGCAAAACAGAATAATATACAGGTCATAACAATTTTTACTGCCATTACAGTTCATTATTTAGAATTTTAAAGAAATTTCCCTTTTTTACATGGAGTGGAACTATAAAGGAATGATACTCTTCATATAACAAACTACCAGACATTTGACATTCAAATGAATGCTGATTACTTCAAAACAGCACCATGAAGAAACTATATACTGTTTTCAAGGAGACATACATCACTCAACCGAGTTTGGAACTCGTTCCTGAAGGAATTACCTTCAGCTACGGTTATGACCCATGCATGAAAATGAGGCTCATTATTTTAGAGCCACAGCTCATTTTTTAGTAAAACGTATATTAGACCTTACTCTCCAAATCTGGCTCCAAATTTCTTTCCAATTGTTTCAGAAAAAAAAAAAAGTCACAATCACCACTGCCATGAAGAGATGAAAATCTGAGGCCTATAATGAGTGATATTCAAAAAGAACCAAACACAGATTCCAAAGGCCACTCACAAAGATTAAATTTCAAACTGTTACCAGCCTGGTCAGGCAGAACTGTTGGAATAAGGCAGTGGCTCCGTACAGGCCCACTTTTAATGGAGCCACACTCAGGTCAGATGGGTAAGTTCTAGACATGGCAGTTAAATGTCAGCCAGTTTTTACTTTATGGTCGATGTTATAAAGCCATTTACAGCAAGTCAGTTTCCTAACTAAACATTATAACCATTTCCATTTTTTCCAAATTAATCTCTATTTTGAGATTCTATACACAAACAACAACCTTAAAGATAATAATCTCTCTGAAAGCATATCTTTTAAGAGTTATCCTAAAAGTAGAAAGGCCATTCAATTTTGATCTAGTCCTATGTGGAACTCAAACATTGCCTGGAGTAAAAAATATATAGCCAGGGGATAAACTTATTCCATACAGGGTTAATAACGAAAATGCTGATACAACCTTAAGTATGGTGGCGCCCGGAACCAGGGCTATAATTAATCTAAATGTACTGTAATTACACTAAATGTTACTTCTGTAGAATAGTTCCAAATCATGTGGCTTTTTTATGCTTAGATAACATGCAGTTTATTTCTAATCATGGATGTAGGCATGATCTGCTAAAGGAACATTAGGTCTGGAAGCAATATCTTAATCAAATCAGAATTTCTTCTGTAAAACAAATCTTTGGCTTTTGAAGAATTAGCAGCATCTAATGCCTCAGGGTAGAGATGTGAAACTGAGCCGAAATCCCCACCAATGGCTCTCTCCCTCTGGCGTCTGGCTTCCAGTCATTCATAAGTACCACGTAGTCTCCTACCCACACACCTACACTTTCTGTGGCCATAAACCCCCATAGCTACATCTAAATTACACCCTGAAAACTCCACATTTGAAATCAGTTGTAGGAAAATTCACCTCTTGTGGTTTATTCATTTCTTCAGGACAGAAGGCTGGTTCCTTTTGAAAGGAACTCTTTTAAACAAAACCTAATAGCAAGCATCTATAAATTAGAGGGTTATTGGTATGTGCATAATCTGGTGCATAAAAGCTGAATAAATATTACAGGGCCAAAAATGCAGACCCTTACATATACAGAAAGATTTCTTATAGTGGTTTTAGTTTTGTGTGGGATAACTAAAATGCGCTGAGAAACCTATAGTCACTGGCTGTCATCTCTCTCTAGCCGCTCAGTTCTTTCTCTCCAGTGCTGTGGATTTAATCGGTAAGTGTCCAAAAAAAGAAATACCAATGTTGCTGAGGGACATGTCTTGCCACATCCAAGTCTACTGCCCAAATCAGGAAGCAGAATATGTTATAGATCAACAAGGTGATAGAAACTGCCTTATCAGGGCAGAATTTAGAATCACTCTAAGTCAATACTAAGGGGTATTGTTTAAATACAATTCAGGTGAGGGTTAATTCTCCATCACACACAGAATGATCACGTACTTAGTAGGTAGATGATGAAAATACAGGGAAAGGAAGGAAAAATTAAACGTAGGTTCCAACAGAGATCATAACCCTCTCACTGCCCCTTCACTAACCCTTTGCAACAACAATGGAATCAGACATCTCCACCAAAACTCTTGTCGATGTGCTCTGTTTTTAATTGGTTTGAGTTCGGTTCCCCAAAATGCAGGCTAGTGAGCAGCTCATACAACATGTGGGTGTCAGGGGCAGGGAGAGTGGAGAAAATGAACTCTGGGAGCCAGATGATCATGGAATATGAAACGTGGAAGAGATTCCAGAAGTCAGGGAGTGGAGACCCCATTATTTTGCAGGTCAGACAATAGGCCAGAGGTGTTAAGTGACTTGCCCATGATTACAAAGCAAATGAATGGCATACATGGGGCTAAAACCCAGATGTCCTAACTTTTAGGTCAGGGCTCCTTCTGTCAAGCAGGAGGTTGACTCTCCTCTGCAAAGGTTGACTTATGTGAGAGCCCGGAAGAGCCAGGCTGACTCTGCTGATGCTCTTGAGTATCAGTCCCTCTATTTGCCCATCCAGCCATTCAACACACATCTGTTGAACATTCATTCTGTGCCGGGCCTGGTGCCAGGGGCTGTGCATGCAGTGAGTCAAGAAGACTCTAGGTCTAAGCAACACTGCAAAAGCACTCTGAGGTAGAAGATTTGGGTACAGTATGCTCCCTAATCTTAGAATCTGAAACCTGGATGATAAAATATGGCAAATGCAAATTAAATCAAGGTGTCTTCCATTACACAACAGAATAGCCTATTCTAGTTTAATTTAAACACTTGAATAATCCCAAATATTGGTAAACAAGTTGAGGATATTCAAAATGTTTTCAGCAGGAATGAGACTGTCAGGGGGGCCCCAACCTACCCCCTCCAGTTTTATCTCCCTCCACTAACCTCCAGCACCCTCTGCCACCAGGCACAGGTAAACTTGTTTTAAACCAATCACTCTTTCCCAATCACACCATCACCTTTCTCATGTCTGCCTCTCCTCATGAAATAACAACTGTACTGTGGATTAAACCCCTTATTCAGATGGCAAGCTTTGTGATGATAAAGACCATGCCTACCTCATTTTGGGATGTATCCCCAACAACTAGCCCAGCACATGGCACATGGTAGATGTTATAAAATATCTGTTGAATGAATGAATGAGTAAACGAGCCAGTCATTGTAACAATGTTAAATATTTTTTTGTTCGATTTTTTAACAGCTCTAGTAAATATGTATCATTATCCCTGCTTTACAGATGACAGAAAAGAGGCCCAGAGAAGTGGAGCAATTGGCTCAAGGTGACACAGCCTGTAAATGGTGGAGCTGGCCATCTAACTGACTGTTAATGCTGCTCTATTCATTCTTAGTCTTTGTTCTCTGCCTTGTCAACTTCTAAACATGCTTCAGGGTTTGATTTCATGTTCCAGAAGCTTCCTCTAACCTGAAAGCTATGTCATAATTCTCTGAAATGGTGTTTGGTAGTGTCTTTTTCTACTGGGTTGTAAGCTGCTCCAGGGCTATAATGATGCCATTGTCCTTCTCTTAGGAGCATGCCGTAGAATGTCCTGCATTGGCAAACTATCAGTAATACTAGTGAAAGGAAGCTGGGGAGGTGAGGATGGGGAGAAAATGAAGAAACTACACCAAAGAATGGGTTGAGGGCTGAGGCTCAGGTATAGTTCCAGTCTTCAGATGCAGTCCCAGTCTGCTTTCTGGCCATGGGGACCCCAAATTCAATGTTGCTAGAAAGTGTAAACCCACAGAGAGCATTCTGTTTGAGTAGCCCCTACTTATTCACAGCTTGAGCACTTTTTTATATCACAGTACATTTTATGTTTACCTTAATTTTTTTAAATCTTAGCATCCCAATTGAATTGAGGTATACATATAAAATATACACTGAAGTTCAAAGACTTGTTATAAATAAATTGTAAATATTTATTATAATTTCTATATTAATTATGAATTGAAATGATAATGATTCAAATACACTGGGTTGAAAATATAATACTAAAATTAATTCCACCTGTTTCTTTTTACTTTTTCTAATGTGACGACTAGAAAGTTTAAGATTAGAGATGTGGTTTTTATTATATTGCTATTGGACAGAGCTGGTCTATATCTTGTTTTGGGTGGTGGTTACCTGGGTGTATGCAATTGTCAAAACTCATTGAACTGAACACACTTGTACATTCTGTTGTATGTTAGTTACAGTTCAATTTAAAAATTACACACAGAAGAGTCTCCTTTTTTTTTTTTCATCCTCAAAGAATGTGTTCTGACACAGAATGGAGAACCACCCTGAGCATTTTTAAAATGTCCACTAGATGTCAGGTCTTTGGAGCAATTCCTTACCTCACCACCAGGATCAAACTACCAGGGTTTAAAACTTCTCATTTCCTATTGTTTTTCTTTACCACCCACAAAGCAACAGATACTTAGAATGGAGCTGGGGCCCTGCCTTAAGAGCAGTTGTCACTACAGAGGCAATAAGTAAAGGATGTCCCCAATTTCCATACCCAGAGGTAAACAGACTTTGAATGGAACATGCTAGAGAAAAATCTAAAGCCAGAAAGCCTTCCAGTCTCCCACATTTGACTTTTTCATTCATGCAAAGGCATCCATGCTGTGAAGCCAAGACTGGCTTTGTAATATTAAATTTGGTCCTTCTACTCAAAAAAAAAAAAAAAAAAACAGTAAAGTAAGCAGACCAACAAGCATAGCAGGCAGTTCAGGAACACTGCTCAGAACACATTGAGAACCAAAGGCAATTGGAGGCCATGCCTCTGCTCTGCATGCCTGGAACAAAGGAAATCCTGGCAAATGCACCCATGTGTCTGACACCGAGGTAAGGGGATACTGACCCAGGAACCTCGCCAGGTGGATAGAGCCCTGAGTCTGCAGTGCAGGTTGCCCCCAGTCAGGTGCTTGGACTTCAGTATCTGCCTGGCCTGCCAAGACCGTGCCTACTAGAGGCCCAAATATCCAGTTCAGGCCCTCCATCCAATCAGAGTTGACATAAACTAAGCAAGGTCATGGATTTGCAGTCTTCACACCACAATTCAACCCTAACCTTTCCCATCACTCTCTGTGAGTTAAAGGAAATGTAGGTGTGTCAGGGGTCCCCAAGACCACCCTCAGGAATGATGATTTGCTAGAAGGTCTCACAGAACTCATAGAAAGTATTATACTCATGGTTATGGTTTATTACAGTGAAAGAATGCAGATTAAAATCATCAAGAAAAAGACATATACGGTGGGGTTTATGAGAGACCAGGTGCAAGCTAGTTGTCCTACCCCAGAGGAGTAAGACAGACAGTGCTTAATTCCCCCAGCAATGATGTGTGACAACAAGTACAAAATATTGCCAACCAGGGAAGCTCACCAATCTAGGTTTTTATTGGGGGGTCAGTGAGTAGGCATGGAACATTCACACAGTTGGCTTGGTTATTTAGTCTCCAAACCCTCCAGAGGTCAAATTGGCACAGGGTTGCCCAAGCACCTTACCATAACCCATAGTTAGCATAAACTATCTAGTGTGACCCAAAACCCCAGGTATACACAGACACTCTTATTAGGCAGAATATTCCAAGGGCCTAGAAGTAATCTATCAGAAGCCAGTCAAGAAGCAGTGCATTTTTTTGGAATATGAAGGGTTTGAACACCCCAAGTCTGCTGGGTTAACCCTTTTACTACATAGGGGCTCTCCAAAAGAGAGGAAGCCCTCTTCTTGAATGGGACATTTGCAATACAGGGGTCTCCAGAACAAAATTTAAAGTTGTGAATTCCAAGGATTACAGACAGAGAGCACCTCAACTTTTGCCCAATGCCTTTTTCATTTTCTTTTGAACTTCTCAGATCTACAAGACAGTTTAGAGTAGAGGAGAAAGGACTGTAAGTCCATTGCTAATTCAGTAAGATGTTTATTGCTTATTGTTAAACACACATTAAGTGCTAATGTGTGCCTGAACATATAAGAAATCTCTATGTCCATATTGCTCCCTGTCCTATATTTCTTTAATAGAAAGGGAGTTGGTGGCTTATCAACATTTATCACCTGACAACTTGAGAAACCTCCACAGGCCATCATCCCAAGTTTGTATTCTACTGAGAATGGGGAAAGAACAGAACAGTGAGGAGGAGCCAGCCATGTTGTTCCTAACCTTGTTTTTAATTATTTAAGTCTTAGTTTTAGTTCTATACTTCCTGAAAGTTTCTTCTTAAAGAAATATTTGTTTAATTTATATCAGTGGTTCTCAAACAGGGCTTATTTTGCCCCCAAGGCAATGTCTGAGGACACTTTTGGTTGTCACAACGATGGGCAAATGGGTGTTATTGGCCTCTAGTGTGTAAAGGTCAGGGATGCTCAGAACAATGGTCAGGGTGACCCCTCACAATAAACGTGCCAAGGTCAAGAAACCCTGATTCACACTTATGTGATCTTTAGAGAAAACTGTAAAAATATAGAAAAGAATAAAAAAATAAATAAAAACAGCTCATAATATTACCATTTATTGATAATAACTATTAATATTAACAGAATATATTTTTATATGTTTCCTCCAGTTTTTTTTTCCCACATATATATGTATCCAGATGCTCCTGGACTAATGATGGGGTTATGTCCTAATAAACTCATAATAAGTCAAAAATATCATAAGTCAAAGAGGCATTTCAACTGTGAATTTGAAGTATAATTTCCACTGAAAGCATATCATTTTTACACCATTGTAAGGTAAAATCATCAAGTAATCACTCATCGTAATTTAGGGAGAATATATGATTTTTCTAGGTGGCAAAATAGTGGTCATACTTGATTTATTTTTGTGTCCATCTCTTACTTATTATATGAACATGCACAAATTAACACAAGCACTGTAAGACAAAATTAGAAATTTCAAAAAAGTACAAAGAAAAAAATTAATTATCATCCAGTATAGGGATGTACCAAACTTGAAGCAATTCTTCTCTTACTGTTGAAAATATGGACTATTTTCCACTTAATGCTTGCTTTATGATTTAACCTGTCTAAACAAATCTATGTAAATCAATTCCCCTCCTCCACAAGGAAACTTAGGCATTTAATTAATTATTAAATTATAATTTATAATTATTAGAAGATGATAATATCTTCTGCAAACATACATGACAAAGGTCCTGATTCCTGAAATAACTTCTTTTCATAAAATTCACACAAAATTTCCTGGGTTAATATCCCATTTGTTCTCGATCTTTAACATTTTACCAACCCTGACATACCCTCACTTGACTAAATCTGAATTCTGTCAACTCTCATTCTAACAAAAATTCAGTCTTAGAGATAAGAAGCAATCCACTGGGGGCTAAACAATAGCAAATCAATATTTTCTAGCTAAAGGACAATCTTTTAGCTACAGAATTGTATGAGGGGGTAATCTTTCTCCAGCTCTTAGAGGAAGCTATTTGAAAATGCATAATAAACTATTGGCGTATCGTTTTCAATAACCAAGAGTGAAAGGCAGCAGCCTCCTTTTCTGATTCTGTCTAATCACAACTGTGAGTTCTAGAAATAGCAACTGAGCAAACAGTAGTCAAACATGATTTTGAAAAAAACTCACCACAAATCCAACAAAACCCCTATTGTCTTATGGTTTTCTTTATGCACCTAATGAAGTGTGTGATTGTCATCATCTAGGTTTAGATACAAAATGCCCACTAATCCCTCTGTAAATCTCACTTTGGCATACCTAGGCCTGGGCTCTACAACAGAGAGAGGATTATGATGCATTCGGGGAGACTTTACATGCCTGGAAAGATGAACCTATGAGGAAAGGTAAACAAGGTTGTGATTACTCAGCCAGAAGAAGAGTGGACTGAGGGAAGAATTAATAACTTCCTTCAAATATAGAGGGGATGGTGACTAGTTGAAGAAACTCACTTACACTCTGCAAACTGATTAGGAAGAAACTGATTTCATGTGTAACATGAAAAAATCAGCTTAGCTATATCAGAAAATCTCCTAGTGGCCTGTCTGTCCATTCCCTCATCCATGCATCCGCTCCACAAATATGTGTTCAGAATTTGCTTGCTAGCCAATTAAATGCATTTCCAATACAGCTTCATTCATTTATTTGATGAGTATTTGTTGAATCTCTGCTACTTCCAGGTAAGGAAGGAGATACAGAAATAGTTGACATAGCCCCACACTCAAAGTTGTGAAAATTATTTTTCAGGACACCCTTAGAAGCAAACTATACTTCTATTTGCCATTGTTGAGAACAAATCAGATGACCTCTAAAAGTTCCTTTTGGTTGTACAATCCTTTTTAACTAAAACAAACAAACAAACAAAACATAGAAAGCAAATATTTTATAGCAATGCAGAGTTATTTGTATGACAGATCATATGTCAAGTCTTTAAAAAATGATAAAAGATGTATCTAGCCACTATATATTATGGCACACAGATGTGAAAAGATTAAAATTTTATCCTCTTAATTCCATGAGCCAATTGGTCAGAATCCATTCTAACTATTAAAGGTATTCCCACCTTATGATGGTATCTACACTGGAAGACTAGAATAGATGCTTTAACAGCTGCTTTATTTGGCTGCAACCTTTGACATGGATGGACATTGCAGTTGCAGAAAGCTCCGTTATGCAAATAAGGAGAGTTCCATGCATGGCAAAGCATTAGGAAGTAGTGGTTGAGAGTCAAACATTTTCACCAATATCTCTACCACACAGTGTCTGTTCGTGAAACCAACCAGGTGGAAGGCCCTGTTCAAGGGTCCTGGGTTGGGAGAGCAGAAGCTGATGTCACCCCTACCATCAAGGATTGTGAACACCCATAGACTGGCAGAAAGTATGACACGGATACAGCACAAAGCTTGTTGAAAGTATTTTGAGCAGCCACAATTGACTTGCAGTGGGGAGACAGCTCAGTCAAACTGGCCACACAATACTGTGATGTCCTGCTTAGCACATGGCCTCTGTTAAATAAGTAGCCAATGTTGGGTGATGAAAGATCTTGGCAGTGAGATCAGCAGAGAGTGATAGGTACAGGATGAAGAGGAGACGTGACCCTCTTTTCCTTCCAGCTAAAATGGAGGTCTCCAAGGAAGGGCTTTTTCTTTATTCAAATGTGATTAAACATGGACACTTGGAAGGTTGACACTTCTCTCTTGAGAGCTTCTAAATTGCCTAGTGGCCTTGGGACAGACCTAGATCACGGAAACTAAATTTGTTGTGGCATTGTTTAATTCTCCCACATAATTACTGGAAACATTTTGGAAGCTTCGTTCCTGAAATATATTCATAGCCTTCACCACAAGGTAAGAATCAAAACACTCTCCCCTGAGACTTTGCTGAATTCATTTATCAGTTGTAGGAGTCTCTTAGATGAGTCTTTGGGGTTTTCTAGATATAATATCATATCATCGGCAAAGAGTGAGAGTTTGATCTCGTCTGTCCCCATTTGGACACCCTTAATATCCCTCTCTTGCCTAATTGCTGTGGCGAGGATTTCGAGCACTATGTTGAATAGAAGTGGAGATAGAGGGCAGCCTTGTCTGGTTCCGGTTCTAAGTGGGAATGGTTTCAATTTTTCTCCATTCATTATGATGTTGGCTGTGGGTTTATCATAGATGGACTTGACAATTTTAAGGAATGAGCCATCTATGCCTATTTTTATGAGATTTTTTATCATAAAGGTGTGTTGGACTTTGTCGAATGCTTTTTCTGCATCTATCGAAAGAATCATATGGTCTTTGTTCTTGCTTTTATTTATGTGGCGAATTGCATTTATAGATTTGCGTATGTTAAACCAGCCTTGCATCCCTGGAATAAAGCCCACCTGGTCATGGTGAATTATTTTTTTGATGTGCTGCTGAATTCTATTTGCTAAAATTTTGTTGAGGATTTTTGCATCTATATTCATGAGGGATACTGGTCTGTAGTTTTCTTTTTTTGTTGAAATGAAGATGTTGGGAAGACCCTTTCAGACATCGGCCTAGGTAAGGAATTCTTGAAGAAGACTCCCAAAGCAATCGCCGCAGCAACAAAAATAAATAAGTGGGATCTAATCAAATTAAAAAGCTTCTGCACTGCCAAGGAAACTATCATTAGAGTGAATAGACAGCCCACAGAATGGGAGAAAATATTTGCTCTCTACACATCTGATAAAGGGCTGATAACCAGAATCTATCTAGAACTCAAAAAAATCAACAAGAAAAAATCAAACAACCCCATCAACAAATGGGCAAGCGAAATGAATAGAAACTTTTCAAAAGAAGACAGAATAATGGCCAGCAAACATATAAAAAAATGCTCAACATCTCTAATCATTAGAGAAATGCAAATCAAAACCACAATGAGGTATCACCTAACCCCGGTGAGATTGGCCTCTATCAAAAAAACACAAAACAACAAATGTTGGCGAGGATGTGGAGAGACAGGAACACTTCTACACTGCTGGTGGGACTGCAAATTAGTGCAACCTCTGTGGAAAAGAATTTGGAGATACCTCAGAGAGCTAAAAATAGAAATACCATTCGATCCAGCAATAGCACTATTAGGCATCTACCCAAAAGAGCACTAAACATTCTACGATAAGGACATCTGCACCTGAATGTTTATGGCAGCACAATTCACTATTGCAAGAATGTGGAAACAACCCAAGTACCCGTCAATCCATGAGTGGATTATCAAAATTTGGTATATGTTTACAATGGAA
Source organism: Propithecus coquereli (assembly GCF_000956105.1). Lineage (NCBI taxonomy): Eukaryota > Metazoa > Chordata > Mammalia > Primates > Indriidae > Propithecus > Propithecus coquereli. The sequence continues at coordinate 913,474 of NW_012156284.1, forward strand.
TATTACTCAATCATAAGAAATGACAGTGATCTAGCACCACTTACACTTTCCTGGATTAAACTTAAGCCCATTATCCAAAGTGGGACACCACAAGAGCAGAAGAACGGGATCCATTTGTACTCACCATCAAATTGGTATTAACTAATCAACACATAAATGCACATATCAGAACAACATCTATTGGATGCTGGGGAAGGGGGAGGGCGGCGGGAGGAGGGGGGAGAAGGGAGGAGGGGACGGGTATTTGTATACACAAGGAGTGCAATGCGCACTACCCGAAGGATGGACATATTTGAAACACGGACTTGGAGGGGGGGAACCAAGGGCAACACATGTAACCTAAACATCTGTACTCCATAATATGCTAAAATAAAAAAAAAAAAAAACACTCTCCCCTTCAGAGAAATTTTGAAGATGAAATGAGAGAAGGTACATAAGATGCCTAGCATAGTAATCAGCCCACAGTAGGAGCTCTGGCCCCTTCTACATTTCCAGGCTTTTCCTTCCTATCTGGCAGGCAGGTCACTTGAGGGCAGAGACACTTGCCTTTTTACACTCACAAAATAAGGCACAGTATTTTTAAAAGTGTCATCACCAAACTACCTGCATCAGAATTACCATGAACACTTAGTACATATGCTGATTTTTAGGCCACACCTCAGACCTACAGAGCCTGAAATTCTAACAAGAGTGATCCTTAGGCACACTAGGGTTTGAGAACCACTCAATTAGGATGCATTCCAAGCAAACACACAGATGCCCTATTACAGATCCTTTATCTTCCTAGATATATGTGTAATATAAGAGTACTTGCAAACTACTATATTCAAATGAAAATATCCACTGAGGAGAAATTGCTCATTCTAAAAACACAAGGATATTCCAAAGGCCTATGCTTTTATGTACGGTTGGTTGCTAAACCCATTGCCTACTTTTTTCCAACTGGACTCCTTGGCTCCAATCCCTTCAATCCAGGACAACCAGCCTAATCTTTCTAGAACACTGCTCTACAAATGCCACTCCTTGCTCACTTCCAGTGATTCCCAGCATCTACAAAACACACTTGCCATCCCCTGCCAGAAAAGCCAAAGCTGCTGGCAGTATAGCCACCAAGCAGTTGCATGCTCTTACTTTCTGCTACTGCCTGTCATATAACCAGACAAATTCCTCTTACTTTTAGCTAGTCCATGGCTTCCTCCTTTATTCCCTGTCATGCAACCAGCCAAACGGATCTGCAAACAGTTCCGTGGACATTCTTTTCTTTGTTTTGCCTTTTTTTCCCTGTATCTTCCACTTAGACTGTCCTTTCTCACCTCTTCATATACAAAATCAATCTCAAAGCCACCCTTGACCCCTCACTGCAGGACGGGAGCAGTCATTTCTTTCAGTTCCCATCGTGCTCTCTCTGTAGCTCTTATAACTTTTAGCTCTGTCTATGTTTTATGGTATCTGTGGGCATGCATTATCACCCCAACAAGACTGTAAATTCCTTGAAGGCATGGTCAATGTCTTGGTCATAGGTTTATTTCTCAAAGCCCCTTGCACTTAGTAGCTACTCAATAAATACATGTCTAATAACACACAAATAACAACTGAGAACCAATCAGTGCTAAAGCGATAATACCTTTTTGCATATGACCACAGCAAATGCAAAGCAATGTCATACATCTAAACAGGGTGCCCACCAAAACACTAAATATACTGGACTGCATAGAAGGAAACATTGAGGCACAGGTCTGAAGGACTTGGTCTTTTATTGATTGTATGAGTAGAACCATGGTAGTATACCCATCCAAGGAATTACCTCCCTCAGAGACAAAGAAGAAAGTGACATTGTTGAAGCAGGGAAAGAACCATGTGGAAACATGGCATGATACAATGATATACACCGGGTCTCAAATTCAGTCCTTATATTATATTTTTCATGTACATTCCTCTGCTACAATGAGAAGTGATGCAGAAGGCATATGGCAATCACCTAAAAACTGGAACATTGGCTTCTATCAAGAAAAAGCAAAAAAGAAATATTTCTACTAAGTTTGTTGTCATCATCTTAGCACTCTGTAATTCCCCTGATCACTAGTTAACTGTCTAGCTATTTATTTCTTCTCACTAGACTGAATCTTACCCCACCAACCAGCACATTGCCTGTCACACAGTGAGCATCTAATACATTCATTCATCCCTTCATCCATTCATTTGCTCAGCCATTCACTTGTTCATTTACCAGTAAGTGCTTTTCCAATGCTTAGGAAAGTAGTTCTCAAAGTGGGGCCCATAAAAGCCAGCACTATCAGCACCTTAGAGCTTGCTAGAAATGCTCATTCTCAGGCCCCACACTAGACCTAATGAATTAGAAATTTGGGAGATGGGGCTCAGCAGTCGGCAGTTTAAGAAGCCCTCCAGGTCAGCGGTCCCCAACATTTTTGGCACCAGGGACTGGTTTCATGGAAGACATTTTTCCACAGACCAGGGAGGGGGGCATTGGGGATGGTTTCAGGATGATTCAAGTGCATTACATTTATTGTGCACTTTATTTCTATTATTATTACATTGTAATATATAATGAAGTAATTATACAACTCACCATAATGCAGAATCTAATGCCACTGCTGATCTGACAGGAGGCGGAGCTTATGTGGTGATGTGAGCAATGAGGAGCGGCTGTAAATACAGATGAAGCTTCGCGCTAGCTCTCCCACCACTCACCTTTGGCTGTGTGGCCCGGTTCCTAACAGGCCACAGACTGGTACTGGTCCATAGCACTGGGGTTGGGGACCACAGCTCCAGATGGTTCTTTTTCCCCCCAGATTTATTTATTTATTTATGTATTTATGCATGTATGTATTTATTTATTTAAATGAAGCCCTCCAGGTGATTCTGATGTGGAGCAAAAGTTTGAAAACTGGTGGATTAGGGTGACCATGTAACTGATCATCTAAATCTGCACACTTTTTAAGGGGAAAAGAGTCACTACTGATTACTACACTTTGAAAAGAGGTACAAAATAGAACTTTCTCAGGAAAACCAAGACACATGGTCACATACATATGCTGCCTTATTATGGGGTAATCACTTAAAAAGGATACAAGATGCACCCACCCTATTTTAAATTCCACTCTATAGTGGATCATGCTAGTGAAGTTCTACGTATTTGACAAAAAGGCTTTTAAACACAGCAGGCCAGCACCCAAAAGTTCCTCTTGTACCCAACTCCAAAGTACAAACAAAACTGTATTAATCAAAAGATAAACAAAAAGCACAGCAGGGTAAGAAAGTGTACCTAGATATTTTTCACAGTGTTTCACAAAGTGGCACAATATAATGAAGACAGGCCTGAACAGTAAGTTCAAAAAGAGATCTGTGTTCTAATCCTGGCACTGCCTCCAAAGTCATAGCATGATCTTGGGCAAGACATTCCCTCCTCCAGCCTGTTTCCTAAAGTGAAAAGAAGGGGTTGCAAAACCCCCGGCTATAGCTGAAATGATTTTAGCAACAAAATAATTAACAACACTATTAGATTATAACCCATAGAATAAAACAAACATTTAAGAGTTCCTACTGATATAAGTAAATGATTGAATAAATGCATAAAGGAAAAGGGACAGCTCTTCTTTATAGAAAAATTCAAATTAATAAAAGATCAATGGAAGGAAAGAAATAGAAAATCATCAGTAAAACACCACAGTAAGAACATCTGCAGGCAACATCCACCAATAGATGCTAAAATTAGTGGGTGAGGCTTTAAGAAGCAACAAGATATTTGCATAACCTCACAACATCTCCTCCCAAATTTACTCAAGACTGTGGTGATTGTAACAAATTCTGTCAGTGGCTGAAGTGGCTGTGCATGTAGACTGACCTCAGTGGACTCAGAGGCCCATGTCTTTCCCACGAATGGCTCAAAAGCCTGATAGCATGACAGTTGAGAAAGTCCCACAATAAGAAAGAAAAAGATGATAGCTTGTTAATACAGAATTGCCCTACATAATGAGGGAGAAAATATTAAGCTTATTAACAGTCAACATGTCAGAAAAGCTGCCCATTACAAGGCTGCGCTACAGCAGCTCCAATCAACAGACAAACCGAGACACAGACATACACACTCACACATGTGCACACTCACACACACCAATCGGGAGGCTTCTCAGTTGATCCAAGTAGAAAAAAACCAGAGAGAGAGAAAGAGAGAGAGAGAGAGAGAAGGTATCTAAACCCGCTTGTTTTCTTAGGGCAGCAAACCATTTCCCAGCTGGGATGCTTTTAAGAAACAATCATGAGTACACAGGAAAGAAATCATGTGGGTAATTCAAATGGCGAATACCAAAATTATTTGAACTTGGCAAAGATGAGTTTATATTTAAGCCTGGTAAGTATTTTGTTCGGGGAAAATATAACCATGTAATGAATTTGGGCAGGCCATGAAATAAAACACAAGGACCTGGGAGGTTCCCTATCTTGTTGTCAGGCTCAGTTCCCCACTTAGTGACCATTCACTCCAAGTTCGAAAGTGACCACCTCACTTCACACTGTGGCAAATCACCAGCCCCTTTCAATCTTTCCTGTCTTTCCAGCTCCCTCCTAGGAGAAGTAATTAGCTGTTGTGGCTTAAAAGGCTTCTGCCTTCACAGAAGGTGGGAGGCACTGGTGACAAAAAAATAAATAAGCAATGTGGATGGTAGCAGCAAAGAACTTTCTCACCTACTCTAAACCGAAGGATGGACATATTTGAAACTCGGACTTGGGGGGGGCGCCAAGGGTAACATACGTAACCTAAACATCTGTACCCCCATAATATGCTGAAATAAAAGAAAAAAAAAAGTTGAAAGACGTGCAGATCATTGAGTGTTCAACAAAAGCATCTAAACTTAAAACACCTTTACAGCCCAATGTTATTTTTTACAATATCACCAAATATCAATTCTTGCATATTTATCAAGATGTGCTGAAATCCACCATAAAAAATCACCCTAACATTATAATTAGGGTTATTAAATAACAGTAATAAAATCATTCCTCTAGAGATGTCCTCTGAAGAACTTGGCAATTTCATCTCCTCTGGATCTCTTCTGTCCGCTCCCTCCTACAGTGTGCTGTCCTGGGGAAGCCTTTGAAGTCACATAAATTGAGGTTCAAACCTCAGCTTGGACAATTACCCTGTGGCCTTGGGCAAGTTGCTTTGTGTCTTTCAGGCTCCGATTCCTTGTCTGTAAGATCAGGAAGACAATCCTTATCTTACAGGGTAGTTATGAAGGTTGAGCAAGCAGATCTAGAACATGCCAAGCACATTCAGTTATTGGCACAGGGTAGGGGGTCCAATTAAGATCAGTTCTCTTCCTCTTTGTTTGCAAAAGTAAAGCAAAAGAACACAATCTTTACTCATTCCCTATAAGATTCATATTTCAATGAACCAAGCCTTATAGCAGGGTTCCTCAGTCTTTATTGCGTATATGCATCCCCTGGGGATCTTGTGACACTGCAGATTCAAATTCAAGTCTGGGCGGGGACCTGAGATTGGGCATTTTTAACAAACTATGCCAAGCGAGGCTGCTGCTGCTGGCTCACGGACCCCACTTTGAATATCAGGGTCTACAATTTAGGAGACCCAGATTCCTGCTCTGGCTCTGCCCTCAAGAGTATGAAAAGTCATCAGGAAGGTTTCATGCAACCACTCACTACCTCACACAGAAGTGGTAAGGCCACCTGATTTCAGAAATGGAGATTTCATTAGAGCTCTCCCCTGGTGACCCACCCGATGATTTGGAGGACAAAGCTCCATTTCCGCGTGTGGACTCACTTGTGAAGAAGGTGGGAATGGCCCAAAAGAATGAACTCTTAGCCAGAATCCCTTTCCTTTTTGTCCACTCTTTTGATAAATACATACTGAGTTTCCCCTTTGCTCTAAGCTCTAGCCCACCTAGAGAAACTCATAAAAATATGACAAGAAATAGTCTTTGTTTCAGTTCCTATCCCACTTCCTTCCATCTTGTGACTGTCTTCTCCTGCCAGCCCTTCAGCCTGTGGGCACGTGTCTGCAAGGACGGCTGCTAAGCAAAATGATCTGCCCAGCAGCCAGCCAAGCCTGGGGTCGGTGAGTGTGGTTCTGCATACTCCCTTTTAGGAGCTCTCAAGAATATCCTAGTGTAGACAATAAAAATTTGTATTCTTTACCCATTTGGACCTTGCAATTGGTAGCAGTAACTATATGTGCAACATACCTACACAAATGGGTTTGGAGATGCATCCATTTGGAGACAAGCTGAGGCACTGGTTCTGGGTTGCAAATTTCCTTAGTACTGCAAGGATCAAACATGTAATTAACATCACCATCCCTCTAAAGGAGAAACCTTCCTAACTGCCATTTAGGAAATGTTGGTTTTCTAAGGGCTGTAAGGCCAAGGCCTGTGTCTTTAAGAACACTGTTTTGCCAAGAAGTGGACTTCACTCAAGCTGACTGAGCTAAACGTTTTTCGAGGCAAATGAAACCACCACAGGGCATGCTTCCTGGAGCTGCATATGACATACACAACTTATACAGAGCACATTGCCGTTGTATAAAAAAGATACAAAGCCCTGATTAGCTAAACAGATATTTAAAAATTCTTAGTACAGAATACAGCATGAGTTATTCCTTTTCAAAAGATTTGTGCCAACTAGAGATTAGTTGCATTTTTCCAGCAAAGAATATACATGAGAAAAGCAGGAATAATAATACAAGGGTTCAGCGAGAATTTAAGTGTGAAACTCACTTCTGCCCATCTAGTAGCTGGCTGATCTTCATTCCCCAGATTATTTAGCTTCACTAAGCTTCAGTTCACTCATCTGTAAAACAGGGGTACACAATGCCTGCCTGGGGTATCTACCAAATATGAAAGAGCTTTGTGAAGTCTAAAGTACTCTACAAATGGAAGCTCTCTCAGTTATGCATAGAACAGAAGGACATCTGCTGCAATGCAGTTTGTTTAAAATTAACCTGATGTGGTCCAGCAATGAACACAGACACTGCCATAGTGTTAATAATATGACCTGCTGGACTGATTAAAATTTCAACTTATGCCATCCACCCCCATCTCCTTGGAAAGTTAATGAATTAATGAATCTTTAAAGGACAGTCAGGGAGGCCTTAAAAAGAAGATGCCTTTTTGAATAAGGAGAGAAAGTGGCAGATTACAACTTAATGGCTTCAGAATAATGGTAATTTCCCTATTTTCTTCACTTGCCTTAGCTGAGCTAATGGCTTCATTAACGGCCACACTCCCCAGCGAATAATAGAGGCCCTTGTCACATCCATCATAGTCACGTCACAATAAAACCAGTTTAATACAATCCAGCTCCCTGTCTCATGCCAGTCAGCACAAGAAATCAGAATTAGGCGAACAACCCATACGAAAGCTTGTATGTTAAATTCCTTTCAATAGTAAGCGCTCAACAGGCTACTGGTAATGAAACGTTAACTGTATTGTACATCCCATGCTGAATAGATAACTATAGCAACAATCAAAAAGCTGTGAGGATGAGCTGCTCTTTATCACAAGTTGAACCACAATGTCTTTTTATTTCCCTCATTCTAGTTTGATCAAAGTAGCATATTTTCTCACAATTAGCACAATCATGTCAAATCTGCAATGTCATATCATAATCTAAAATGTCACTTCATAAAATCAGGCTGTTTGAATGACTGAGTTGTTTCTTTTCTAAAGCATCTGGTGTAGCAGAAAGATCTTAAATTTTTAGACTTTTTTTTTTCTCCTGTCTTGGCTATGGAGAGGGAAACTAGCTGTGAGAGGGTAGTTTTGCTTTCATGAAGGATGTCAATGATTTTTACTAACCTAAGGTGCCAAGTAGGGCCGCTTCACAGCTTTACATCGGATGTAACATGATTCTGGAAGTTTCAGAAGCATCTCATTGCATAAGTTTTGCAGATTCTCCTCATGTGCAAGCTACTCCTGGAAGTTAGGATGTTTTAGGAGCTGCATTCATTCATTCGGGGCCACTAGGGAGCCAGTAAGTGTCCTAAAGCAATAACTAACTGAATGGGACCCTAGTGGCTTGAGACCAACTGGGAGACCAGCTACCAAAAATGCCTCATTTACTCCCAGGAAGTGTTGTCTGCATGGGGGAAGCTGGGTTGATGGGACTGATACTAAAGCACAATCTCTGTTGTGGGGAGTGTAAACTTAGCATTTGCAACTGTATCAGCTTTTCTTTGTTATACTCTGGTCCTATTTTATAATGCAATTTAATAGGATTTCATTTTTAGAAAGGTCACCCTTTAGCTCGTCAGTGACAACCTTTGTTCCTGCCGATATTGTTATCTTTCCCCCCTCTGGCCCGCAGCTTATTTCAGATAACGATTTGTCTCTTTAATTTTAAGAATGCAGAAGGTGTTGTGCATTAGCTGTGCTTCCCTAATCCCTCCTTCTGGCAATGTAAATATGAACCAGCTGGACTTGGGAAGGTTTCAGGTATCTCATTTTAGTCCTCATCTTGAAATACTGTTTATATTTAAGATTTCTCCTTATTAGCAAATGTAATATAGAAACTCTTTTACCATTCTCTTGAGTAACCCCAGATTAACAAAAGTGCACATTTTCAGCAGATGCCTTATAGTTACTTCAAATTAAATCAAGTTTGTGTTTAGGGCTAACAGAACAGAAACGAAATGACATCTTCACCTTAGCAACTCAGATCATGTCCTTCTAAACCAGGGGTACAGACATACTCTAACACCAAAACTTGCAAAGTGACAGGTAGCGTTTGCCTTTGATTAATGGGAAGCAAATGGCACTACTCTTTGAAATTGTGAGGGCCAGCGTGAAAGCTACTAACCTGAAGATCCCCATGTCCCAAATGTAGCCTAGGTATGGTGAGAATCTTGAGTAGGGAAAGGGAAGAGGGAAGAGGGGAATATGGAGAGAAGAGAGAGGAGTAAGAGACAGAGATGAGGGGGTAGAATTTTGTGGATCTATGTTGCTTCTAGTTCCTGTTGATTCTCATCAAAATAATAAAAATTATAAATAGCTACCATGTACTGAACATCTAATCTACACCAGGCATTATGATTTGCTTGTGTAATGGTTATTATTCTCCTCATTTTACAGATGAGAGGCAGTATGATCTAAGAGAAAGAGCATGGCTTTGGAATCCAACAGAACTAGCTTCCAATCACAGCTGAAGCCTCTCTTTAGCTGTATGGCGCTGAACAGGTCAGTCAACTTCCCCAAATATCATTTGTAAAATGGAGAGGCTAATTCCTACTTTCAGGACTGTTAAGAGAATTAAAAGAGAAAAGAAATATGAAAGAACAAGGTACATAATAAATGATTAATAAATTATATTACTTTATCTTCCTATAACTCTCATAGGACACACTAAATTTAAAAGTTGCCCAAAATTTAAGAAAAATATCACAACTCTATAACCCATCACATGCATATTGGAAGATTTAAAAAAATTCTGATTAGCAGAGTTTGTTTATCTGGGTATAGCTATAAATACTCTCAGCAGAGAACAAGTCAAAGAAGGATCAGCAAGGAACATGAGTGACAGCAAGATAGTTTAAATATCAAATTAATGTCTTCAGAGTGGTTACTATCTGGGTAGCTATTAAAAGAAACAGTATAATATAAAGGAGAAGTCACAGGCCTTCAAAGTTAGCCACATCTGGTTTCAGATCTTGAGTAAATCAGATTTACTTAGCTGTAAGACTTGAGTAATCTCTCTGAGCCCTCAATATTCTCATCTGTAAAATGGGCATTGTCCTCCCTGAATAAGGTTATTGCAAGGACTAAGAAAGATAAGGCATTCAAAGCATTTAGCATGAGATCTTGCACGTAGTAAGGATTCAGGAAATGGTAACTATTTGGAATCTAAGTTTATTTTCTCTTTAAATATCGTTTCTGTTAAATCAAAATTTTCAGGCAAGTAAATCAATAGGCTTTGCTTAGACTGTCAGGTAGATTTAGCCAGTGCTTTATCAGATCTTCTGAGTCATGATGTGTATTTCCATAAGATCACCAGATGATTTCTGTGTACATTAAAGTTTGAAAACTGTGGACCTTGTAACGTGCCCTTCAATCCCACTATTTCAAGTTTGGTCCAGGGCCCAGCAGCATGGGCTTCACCTAGAAGCCTGTTAAAAAGGCAGCTTCTCAGGCCCCACCCCAGACCCACTGAATCAGAGTCTCTGAGGGTGAGGCCCAGCAATGTTTCTAGCAGTCCAGTAACTCCACTGCTCGCCTATACCTGAGAACGACTGTGTCAGGCACAATGCTTTCCACATGGTAAACATCCAATACATGCCCCCATAATATTTGCTTGATATAATTCCTGGATAAACAGTTACCAGATTAGAAATGGTAGATTTTCCTAGATTCAGTCTAATAGCCATCAGTATTTCTGCCTAAGAGATCTTGATACCAGGTGGGAGGTTGGTCTAATGACACTCGAGGCTGCCTTTGTGGGGAAGGAAAGGATGGCCACATCTAGGTCTGTTTCTTAACTTGTTTCATTACAAATCACATACACCCCTGCATGCCCTGTGTGGCACCACAATGACACAACTATCAGGGCTTAGCTCACAGAAAATGCCTCATTTCCTACCATTAGATGGGAGAATTGTTTAATCTTGATGTGACTGAGGGGGCCATTTCTGCTTCTTCCTAAGCCTCTGCCTTTTACCTCTGCTATGAGTGCTTCATTTCAGGAGGACAGAACAAAGTGGCACCCTCATTATCTTGACCTCCCAAAACGAAGCAGAGCTCTATCTGAAGCTGCCAGCTAAGGAGCAGGGAGGAAAAGCAACACACACAGCTGGGGCTTGAACAGTGAATGGACCTCAGTAAAAGGTTCTGGAAATAAACAAGAACCTACATTGCATATTATTTTCCCTAGAGTGTAATGATGGGACCTAGGGCCTCCAATTATATAAGCATTAGCTAGAAAGGAAGAACACCTGTAAAAATATCAAAATTTAGAAATAAGAATCTCCTCCCTTCCTTTCCATTCTCACAGCTCCCATCAGAGAGCGCGCTGTCTCATCAGTTTACACCTGGACCATGTATAGAACCTCTGTGAACCCCATCTTTGAACTCAGGCTAACCTAGTGGCCAGCACATAGGAGATGCTCAGTAAATGTTTATGCCTATTGATATGTACCTCTCTCCCAAGCAATGTCTTTCACCAGACCTCTTCCTTGACATCTGTTCCGTTTTCCACTGACCTTGCTTTCAGGATATCAAGAAGCCTTTTCAGTTTCATGACTGTTTTTAGAAAAGCTCAGACACCCGCTCTTCCATAATATTCTTGCAATAAGGTGAAATTAATGTACTATCACTTTGAAAGGTGGGAAATGGTTACAAAAACTCTGTGGGGCTGAAAAGGCAGAGGCTACCATTTATATTTTGCACCTGGGGAAACTGAGCTCCAGAGAAACACTAGCTGTACAATCTTTATTTTATGGCCTGTCCAAGGTCACAAAGCTTTTAAGTGGCAGAAACAAGGCCTGAATGCAGTCTTCTCACTCTAGGTTCAGGGCTACTTCTATGCCTCCAGGTCTAGCTGGTCAACTACTGATGGTGCTATATTTAGATGCTATTTAGCACATAAACATTTAGTTTCAGTACTGTCAAATTTATTTTTCATGGCCAAGGTGATCATAAATGTATTCAAATATTTCTATTAAGAAAATTTCCCTTTGCAATATCTAACCTCTCCTCCACCAAGAAAACCTGATTTATTGTATCCATCTGTCTGTCTAAAACATCTCAACACCTAGCTAGTCTGCAGTCCTTCTAGAGTCCAGGCTCCCTCAGTTGTTCCTGAGGAGCGTCCCCAAAGGCAGGAGGGAGATGTTTTTAAATAAGTTAGCCAGAAAAATACATATGCCATTTTGCTATTTAAATGGCACCAAACACAGAATTCCCACAGTTTGAGTAGTCTCCGAATAGGCGCCTTAGCATGCAAGTGCATTAGCTGCCCAAACTCGCCTTTTCTGAGCAAAGTTTCGAATTTAATTAAGATTTTCTTTAATTAAAATGCAAATATTCTAAGACTTTAACAATAAATTATTTACACCAGACTGAGTAACAGCCCTCAGTAGCTTTGGGGAAAAAAAAATAGTTTCAATTGCAAGCTATAGATTCAGATTTCACTGCTCACTGAGATGGGAAAAGATCTTTTTAAAAATCTATTGGCTTACTAATCTGTTTTAAACAAAAATGCAGATATCACAATGGGTGTCTAGGACTCACATACAGAGACCACAATTCACAAAGTTCACAGCTGCTAAGTAAAAATTAGGTCACTTCAATGTCTCATCTTTTGGTTTTGAAACAACTTTGTAGGACTTGGGCTAGCAAGGTAAAATTAAAAACCAAAGCTGGATAATAATTAATGCTTTCTATGAAGATTTTTAAAATTCTCTTTATAAAGTTTCAATACAGATAATTAAAAATTATTTTAGTTTGGGATAAAATTATTACTAAATATCTGCCTTAGTTTTTTCATGAAAAAATACTTAGAGAAGTTATAATGAGTTTTTGTTTCTATTAGCCTCATGGAAGATTTGGCCTATACATCACAGTCGATTCAATTGGGCAGCCATGGATGGCTCATGAATGACATTGACAGCACCGTGCTAGGCACTGGAACAAGGGACAGTGAATCCCACCTGGCACCCCCAGCCCTCCAGACTTCCAAACATTGCAGGGGAATCACCTGCCAATGGAAAGCAGATGGTGTTAAGTGTGGAGAAGATGGCTAAAGGGATATGGTTTAGGGTCTTAACACGTAGTCGAATTCTTAAAGAAAAAAATGCGGAAGTGAGAATGACGGGTGACTCTCCAGGCAGAAGGAACAGCTTACAGCAGGGGCCTAGCAATTATTCACCACCCTGGCTGCACATCAGCATCACCTAGGGGAGCTTTTATAACATATCAATGTTCTGATAGTCACACCATCAGAAAAGCTAATGCCACTGGCTGTGGTGAAGCAAGGGTGGAGAACCACAGGGAGTGTTGTGGGGCTACAGAGCAGGGGCGGATGGGGTCAGCAGCTAATCTTCTATATACTACACATTTGAGAAGCAAGAATTAAGAAATGTTCATCAGAACAAATAAAGGGAAAGAATGAAAAATATCTGTTGCCACAATGGCCCACTCAGGGGCCTGAATGCCACCTGGAGTAGAGACTCCAGAGGTGGGTACATTTAAGAGGGTCTGCCTTCCTAGAGATCTTTCTACCCCCTGGCAGGAGGTGAGGGGTCAGGTGGGAGGTGGTACACATGTGAGTAGGGTGGCTAGATTTAGCTAATGAAAATACAGGATGCTTGGTTAAATATGAATGTTGGATACATAATGAATGATTATGGTATAAGTATGTCTCATGCAATATTTGGACCATACTTACATTAATACTAAAAAAAAATTTGTTGTGTGAAGAAAGAAAAGGATGGAGGTAAATGATATTATGGAGGACATTTAAGTGCCAGTCTCAAGAGTTTGGACTTAATTCTTAGTAATCAGAATAATCATATGATCTTAATAACAACCATAATGATGGTGGTAGCAGCTATCATTATTAAGTGAGTCTTATGGGTCAAGACCTTGTGTAGATTACCTCACAATCAAGTACCTTATGATTTAGGTACTATGATTATCTCCATTTTACAAATGAGGAAACTGAAGCATGGAGCATTTAAGTAACTTTTCCAAGGTCACATGGTAAAGGGAAGAGTTGGCATCCAAATCATGTCTCTCTGGCCAAAAAGCCACACCTTTTATTGTTTCCTTTTTGTCGGTATCCCATTCTATTAAGCAAGCAGGTAACAAGATTGGACTTGTGATTTAGAAATGAAACAAAACTATGTTGACAAATCTAGAATAGCCTCAAGGCCACATGTGGCCCTCCAGATTCCCAAGTGCGTCTCCTTGACCGAATCCAAACTTCACAGAACAAATTCCTTTATTAAAAGGATTTGTTCCACAAAATTTAGATTCAGTCAAAAGGCCACACTGAAGGATCCAGAAGGCCACAGGTTCCCCAACCCTGGCCTGGACAATTCAATAAAGTTTTCAGGATCTAAACTTCTGGTAGGTAGAAAATGAATACAAAAAGAAATAAAGTTTTGTCAGACATCTTCTAGAACTTGAAAAATGAGAACAGTGTCTTTTTTTTATTTTGTCATCATTAATTGTAATGTGTCCCAATAGTAACAACTAAACTTTAAGTGCTTTTTATGTACCAGACATTAATTTAACCTTTACAACAACCATATGAGGTAGATACTATTATTTTCACCACTTCACAGATGTGGAAACTGAGGCCTAAAGAACTAAGTGACATGTTCATAGTTGCACAGCTCAACAGGGGTAGCGCTGGGAATCAAATGCAGGCTATCTGGCACCATAGTTTGAGCTAAAACCAACAGTTGATGCTGGCTTTTAAATACCTTGCTCTATTAACTAAATAATAATTCTTTCAATTCATACATCCTTCTCAGGTTCCAAAGAGCTTTCACGTATGTGTACCATTTGATCTTCATGGTAGCCGCAGATGAGGACAGTTAGGCACAGAGTTTGACAAACTTGTCCAAAGTCCTCAAGTGGGTCCTCAGCAAGGGTCTTTGGACTCACAGCCTGGCGCTGGCCCACCATTGCACCCAGTCACCCTATCTTAGAGAGGCAACAAGGCTATCATTCCCAACGCCATGCACAGCTCCCCCTCTTTTCCTATAGGTAGAATTCTATTTGAATCCTTTGGCTCTTTATGACCTAGTGAGTTAGTGTGAATTAAGTTTTCAGAGTACAGGCCTTGCTTTAAAACCTCATTTTTTTTCAATGGGTTTGCCAGGAAACTGGAAAATCTGGCAAAAGTAACAATAGGGATTACAATGAAATGTGGTTTGTAAAAGAAAACCAAAGGGTATTTCAAACCATAAAATTTAAATTGAGAAAGTCCTTTAGGAGATTTAGAATTTATTATTAAGGTATTAAGTAACAAATGCTGAAGTTAATGATTTACTCTTCAAATTTTTCAGAATGCTGATATATTTTGAGCTAAGGCAAATGAAAATCAGTTTGGAGATTGTGGAAGACAGATTTATGAAGCCAGTAAAATTAATCAATTTCTAGATTTGTCTTACTAAAATTCTTATTAGAATAATGGCATAAATATGACTCTACTGGAAATTCTATAACATATTCTTTGCATTTTGTTTAAACTTTCAGGAATATCACTTGCTATGAATCTAGATCCCCCAAATTCACTGCTGATTAGAGAAAGTAAAATGAAATAAATTACCAAAGACTGACACAATCTACTCATCTCCTGTATGCTATGTTTCAACATTAAAGTCATTACTGCACTTCAAATCATAATTTATGTACTTTTCATACTATAATTTTTGGTGAAAGGAAAGATTTATTTTCCTTTCATAATCATTGCATCAATGTGTTTAACCTTTGCATCTGCAAATCCCAATCCGAATCCCAGAGACAGAAAGATGATTGGCCTTGAGTTCTGTTCAGTGGTGATATAGCATGACTGCAGATTTCTGGTTTCCAGAGAAGTGGGTTGAGATGAGCTCTTCCAGAGTTAGTCTTCTGTGAAACACCACTGAAAATCGGCTGAGTTGCTCCCAACATGCCAACATTTCATAATTTAGATAATGTTTGATAGAGTATGAAGATGGTGTTCCACCCACTGTTAGATAAACACACACACACACACACACACGCACACACACATGCAGGTCCACTATCTGGTTAGAATACTTGTGTGATTGTCTAAGTGATTTGGGTAAAACCATTGTGTGCCATGGCAAAAGTGTACACAATTAGTTTGACCAAATTGGGGCTGAATTTCTCATCCATATACCATGGAGGCATCTAAAATTACTATTACTTCCCAACATTCTGCTCAAAAGACTGAATAAGATGCCTTGACTGCTTGTTAAGTTCTACCTCTTTCAATTATTCCTTAACTACATCTCTCCAAGTGATTTCCATTTATCTCATTTGTTTTCATCTTTCCAAAAGAACTTTCATAAAGAATGAGTATTTTCATGGACAGGAGCTCTATTTTTTTCTAAATGAACTGCCATATAGCCATTCCTTGACCGTTCTTCCTGTGTGTGTTTTGGTTGTGTTGCATATGGTTCAATAAATCTTACTGAAATGCACAATAGTGTCATCTACAACCAATTACCATCAGCAATTGCTCTGTAAACACTCAACAATAAAACAATTTATTTTAGTGAACAGAGTCTGTGTCAGTCCAACATTAAGTTAAAAAATAGCATGGAATCCACCTCAACCACAGTAGTGCTTAATTGCTACTCAATTTGCATAATTTATACAAATTAATGTAGACTCAATAATTAGCATTTTCATATGGTTTATTGGAATCTAAAAGGCATAACAGTATGGTCTGTTAGCAATCTGAACATGTTTAAACAATATGTTTTGTGAGTCACTGGCATCTTAAGTTAGCTTTGCACAAAATAGGAATCAAGAAAACATACAAATGTTAATTTGTATGTTCTGCCTTTGCTATGTTACTCAATCTAGATTTCAATGATGTACTTTTTGGTGATGATGATGAACTGATTAAAAACCACCATTAAGGAGTATTTATAATACTGGAACAAATAAGATGGGCAGAAGCTAGACTAATATTTTATGTTTTTTAAAAGGACAATTCATGATCTCTTGTAAATACTTATTCTTCCCACATGTGTACAAAAACATTATAAGATAAATAAATACAAATAAAAGTTGCACTCCATCTGAGTTGTGTAGCTTTAAAAGCAGTCAAATACTTTATTCTTATTAATAAAGACACAAATATTTCCAACTTACTATGTTGACAGACAGATGTTGTATAGCTAGAACATTTACAAATATAAAACCAATACTTGGGAAAGCACTGACCCCTTAACCACCTCCCACATTGTATATTGCTTAATAGTCTACAAGTGTTTTTACCTACACGGTCCCCCAGGGCCTTCACAACAATCCCATTACACAGATGAAGGGACTAAGGCTCAGAGAGGACCCATGCTCCTCCCTTGACATCATGCACTACCTACAGGAAATAATCATGCACAAATAAATACATATTAACATTCCTCTTGCCCCAATGGAACTCAGGTAACTTTCCTAAAGATGAAATTTCATGTTCCAGAACTCTGAATATTTTCCTATCATATCTTTCATGTAGCAATGATAAATAAGCCACATTTTTCCAACCTGCCGTTTACCCTCTACCCTAAATAAACATTCAGAGTTCTGGAACATGATATTTCATTTTATTTGGATCAATACTACATTTCATTGCCTTTTTTTGTGAATTTGAATATTCAGTCCTCCCAGAAAATACAGTGCTTTATGAAGATTATTTCAGATGCAGGGTGGGGGTGGAATCGTGACATTGGGGTTTGCCACAAGTTCATCATCCCAAGGTGTATTTGAATGTTATGTTCACACTCCTACTATTTTTTTCTTTAATATTTTTGATATATCTTTAATAAAGAAAGTCCATTTTAATAGAATTTCTATTTATCTGAATCAACTATCATTAAAACAATTCCTTAACCATTTTTCCTGTGTGTGTGCCTACAGAAAAAGAAAAAGCTAGGGCAAAGTTAAAGTCTGTTTTCCATTTTTCCTCATTATTGGTGCCCACAGCACTCAGCTGAGTGCCTGGCAGAGCCAATCAAAAATTTGCTAAATGTAAATGATTGAATAGACAAGAACAGGATATTTTAAGCTTTAAATTCTCTCACAAGAATAGTCAGGGTACCATATCTACAGGTACTACTTTTTGTAGGCCAACTTGTTTTACACAATTTCCACTATATCCGTTTACTAAGTATGGCACTAATTTTTTCCTCTGAACTCCGATCTTAAAAATTTTGAGGCTGTGCATATGCCCGTCCCCTCCTCACAAACAATGAGTGCGATGCCCACCTCCGGGGTAATGGACACACTTGAAGCTCGGACTTGGGGGGGAGGGAGGGTAAGGGCATCATACGTAACCTAATTATCTGTACCCCCATAACATGCTGAAATAAAAAAAAAAAAAATTTTGAGGCTGAAACGTATCATGTGTTAGTCGTCAGCACCTGCTGGTTATGTGGGGAATTGCAGCTTAACTATACAAGACACTGCAAGCAGGCTTATAAAGGAGCTAATTTACAAGATTTGCCACCAGACTAAGGCGATCTCAATGCATAGAATTAATTCACCTGAAAGGAGGAAGGCACGGAGGGGAATAAATATACTGGCCTTGTGAACAGCCGGTGAAATCACCCCAACGTAACACTCGCCAAGTTACCTAACTTGGAAAATGTTTTAGCCCAACCAAATGGGAGATTCCTGGACATTTTCATGGTATAATAATAATTTTAAATAGCAGGGATAATAGTATTTGTTGAGCATTTATTACGTGCCAGGCATAATATTATATAATAATAATAATAATAGCTACCATATATTGAGCATCTAGTCTTCAATGAAAAAAAGTGGCAAATCTGCCCACAGATGACCTGAGAATGACAATAATTATAATAGTACCTAACATTTCTTGGGCACTCAATATGAGTCAGACACCATCATATGTACTTTACATGTGTGAACTCATGTAGTGCTCCACACTGCCCTATGAAGTAGGCACGGCTGTTACCATATGTCAGGCACTCTACTCAGCCCCTTTACATATTAACCTGTCTGATAAGCACAACCACTTCTTTTTACACATGAGGAGACTAGGGCGCAAAGAGGGAAGGTGACTTACCCAAAGGTGCACAACAATGTGGTGAAGCTGTCATTCAAATTCAG
Source organism: Propithecus coquereli (assembly GCF_000956105.1). Taxonomy (NCBI): domain Eukaryota; kingdom Metazoa; phylum Chordata; class Mammalia; order Primates; family Indriidae; genus Propithecus; species Propithecus coquereli. Next base: position 932,313 of record NW_012156284.1, read on the forward strand.
GCAATAGTGTGGCTCCTGAACCTGCCAACAACCCACTTGCTGCTTCCTCATCATTTTAGCTGCTTATGTCACCTCATTCCCAACAACAGAGGGGAAAAAAGTTCCAATTTTGTTTTAATAATCTTTACAACCATCTGGTAATACTCAGTAAAATCTGGGTGGGTTTTCAAGGAGCCTGATTCTTTGGTTTGGAAACCTGGTCGTGAGGGTGCTAGAAACTTCAAAGAGGGTTGCCATGTGGTGGGAGCACTCCTATCCTACCCTCCTCAGTATGATTTATTTACTCCTCAAACCTCATTGGAGGATCTGTACACATCAAAAGGTGGTTGTTGAAAAATCATTTCACACTGGAGACAAGAGAATGAACATGCACCCAATTTATCACTTTCTCAAGCTCAGTTTTGATATGTTAACAACCATCAGTTAAACAAACAAATGATTACATTGAGAACAGAAATGTCAACACAGGCACAATCTACTCATTTACCGATTAGCCAGTTGCTGTGGTTGTATTTATCTATACTTTGTGTTGGTATATAAAGGCCCCACTTCATAGGAGCAGAAAAGGTGCCCAATAGATGCTCTCAGTGCTTCTGTAATGACAACACACTGCCTCGTGTCACCATGGGAAAAGGAGAGCTTCAGTGGAATGGGAAGGGTCATGGGGTCATACATGGCAGTCCACCCCCACAACCCACAAAAGTCAGCACTGGGATAACACAGATTTTCTCACTAATTAAGGAGGCAGACAAAATGTCCATTTGCATCCTTGGAGCAGACAACAGGTGGACGTCTTTTCAGTGGTTTGTGTGTAAATCTTGATGATTGTGAGATTTCAGATGTGGCATCTGGGACAAAATTTGTGTCAGTATAATTTTAAGCTGCAATTATCAACTTTATTAGCAAAAGAGGAAACTGATGCCATTCCTAAAGGAAAGTCTTAAAATAACTTACTAACATTCAATTGCATTGTTCAGTTTAATCATTTGGAAGGAATTTGTATGGATGTGCTCAGATAACTACAGAAAAACCTTTTAAAAAAAATAAGAGGTGGCCGGGCGCGGTGGCTCACGCCTGTAATCCTAGCACTCTGGGAGGCCGAGGCGGGCGGATTGTTTGAGCTCAGGAGTTCGAAACCAGCCTGAGCAAGAGCGAGACCCTATCTCTACTAAAAATAGAAAGAAATTAATCGGACAACTAAAAATATATAGAAAAAATTAGCCGGGCATGGTGGCGCATGCCTGTAGTCTGAGGCAGAAGGATTGCTTGAGCTCAGGAGTTTGAGGTTGCTGTGAGCTAGGATGATGCCATGGCACTCTAGCCCGGGCAACACAGTGAGACTCTGTCTCAAAAAAAAAAAATAAAATAAAATAAGAGTCTACTTGTACTCAACATGCTGAAGTTGAAGCAAATTCCATACCCAGTTGTGTAATTTTCTGAATGAAAATAACATTCATATGGCCTTTTTAACACTGGTTTAAGTGAGTTGAGGACGGATGGTATCTTTTATAAATATTTATTATTTTAAACTGTGATAGTGCTTAGAAAAAAATTAATGAACTGAAATGAATCCAAAATATAATTGGGAAGGCACTTCCCTGACTAGTTCCAGAAGCTTTCCTTATCCAGATGATTCCCACAATATCATGCCCAGCACCAATTTCCACCATCTGCCTTTCAAGACCATGTGACAGGAGTTTGTCTAAGGTCTAAGTCTAGACACCAAGAACACCATGAGACTTTCCTTAACAGATCTGTGCATGTCACACCTAAAGACACATGAATACAGAAAATGGTTACTTTATCAGCAGTAGGAAGCAATGGCTTATTTTACAAAAGAATTCATCTCAGTTTCCCTTTAAATGAGAAGCCCACCCCAGTAACTCAAAATAGTATACGATTTAGTAATGTGCTAAAGTTTTCCCAAAGTAGACAAAATACATAAAGGTGGATATACCTGTAAGGCAGTGGCCTCCAACCTTTTTGGCACCAGGGACAGGTTTCACGGAAGACAATTTTTCTACTGATCAGGAGGTAGGGGGAGGGGAGGCAGAGTTCAGGTGTGATGGGAGGGATAGGGACTGCCTTTAAAGGTTGTAAATACAGATGAAGCTTCCCTGGCTCCCAGCTGCCGCCACTCACCTCCTGCTGTGCATGCCACCTCCCATCCCCCACCCGTATCTCAGAGCTCTGCAGCCTCCTCACCCCAGTCCCTAACATGACAGGGGCCAGTACCTGCGGTTGGGGACCGCAGCTGTAATGGCCAATACCAAATTAACAAACCCCTCAAGTTTTCATTGGCTCTCTCATTCTTTCTTTTCCAGAGGTAAATTTAAGAGGTAAAAGTGAATTACAACAGTCTTTGCTCTTCTCCAAGCACAAATTGTTACTTGCCTAAGGCTACTTTGGGTATAACAAGGAAGCTGAAATTTGCAATTACAGAACACAACCTATGGTTAGCAGCAGCATCACTTTCTTGGGCCAGCTAGAGGCAAATAGTCACTGGAGATGAGGCAAAGACAGTTGAGGGAAAGGGCAATGTGTACACTGTCCCTCAATTGCTTTTCTGCAGTCAGGGGAAGAATGAAATCAATAGGAGAAATGGGATACAGAGGCAGGCTCATCTGAGCCAGTACTAGAGTTAGGGCAAGTGGACAAGATGGCCTCAGGTGCCTTAGAAGAGACCCAATTACTGGTCCAGAAAATGACAAAGGTCAATGAATAGACTGGGGGTGAGGTGAGGTAGAACATTTCTCATCTCTTTTTTCAAACGTTTTTATTTTGAAAATAATTCAGACATCCAGAATAGTTGCAAGAATATTACAAATGCCCATATATCCTTCACCCAGTGTTAAGTCGCAGACATGATGGCCCTCTACTTCTAAATCCTTCAGTGTGTATTGCCTGAAAAAAAGAACATTCTCCTACCTGACCACAATATGATTTTCAAGATCAGGAAATTAATGTTGATACTCTACTGTTATCTAACCTACCAAATTTATTTAAATTTAACCAATTGTCTCAATAACATCCTTGATAGCAAAAGAGAAATAAAGAAAAAAGAGAGAAAAGAAATAAAAGCTCTCAGATCCAATCTAGATTCATGCCTTGCATTTAGTTGTCATGTCTCTTTAATCTCCTTTATCCTGAAATATAATAGTTCTTTAATCTCCTTTACCCAGAAATAGTTCTCTAGTTCTTCTCTGTTTTTCGCGACCTTTACATTTTTGAAGAAGACAGGGCACTTATTTTGTAGAATGTTCTTCAATTTGGGTTTGTTGTCTGATGTTTCCACATGATACTGTTGACAGAAATACCAAAGAAGTGATGTTGTGTCCCTCTCGGTGCATTGTACCAGGAGGCACAGGAGGTCACTATGTCTCATTACTGGTGATGGTCACTTTGATCACTTGGTTAAGGTGGTGTCCTGCCATGTTTCTCCACTGTCAAATTCCTATTTCTTCCTCCTTGCACTTAAATATTTTGTGGGGGAGACACTTAAATATCATGTAAATATTTCATTACTCCTCAAACTTTCACCTACTACTTTTAGAATCCATTGGTGACTCTTTCTTCAATCAGTTTTTCTCAGTGGTAGGGATAGGCACATTTGGATTGAGCAAATAAGTAAGTATATCATGAATAATGAGAGCTAGCTTTCTCAATTTTAAAGAAGAGAGTTACTAGTAAGAGAATGGAGAAGACTGGAATGTGATGTTTGTTGGAATTGGTAGTATTCATTTTAACCTCATGGTATTTTCATATACTGTATATACAGATGGATGTATATAGAAATAGGTATAAATGTGTGTGAATGCGTGTTTTTGCATGTATTTTCTTAGCTCTATCTGCTGAGATGACCTAGAAACAATGACACTCCATTAGTAAAACGTACACCTAGCCCCCACATCTTGTACTGTAAGTACCATTTTCCAATAAAAGGAATCAGGGCTCATCACAGAAATGATGCCAGGGCTGACGCAGGGGAAGTACAAAATGAACCTGGAGTATCTTGTTGTGCCAGAAATTAAGGAGGTACTCAAAAATCAAAAGGCCACAGGAGCCATCTTGAAGGGGGTCCCACTGTTCACATCTGGGATAATTTGTGCATCAAAAAAATGAGGTTTACCCAAAGGATGGACATATTTGAAACTCGGACTTGGGGGGGGAGGGGGGCACAAGGGCAACATACGTAACCTAAACATCTGTACCCCCACAATATGCTGAAATAAAAAAAGACTCCCCAAAAAATGAGGTTTTGATATTGTACTATAGTTCTATAGTTCTGCAAAATTTCCACCATTGTGGAAGACTGGATAAGGATAAGCAGGATCTCTGTATATTATTTCTTGCAACTGTGTACAAATCTACAATTACCTCAAAATTTAAAACTAAATAAATATGGTAATGGATTTTGATTCATTAAATAAAGTAAGAATCCACTAATTAAGTAACTAAATAGTGGAACGCCAACTTTTAACCCATACTTCCCATTCCATTTCTGACAATGTCTTCTTCCTCACTGAAGGCCATTTTATGGAGTCAAAACTATTACTGTCATTGTTCTCCAAAATAGGTGTTTCCACTGGACCTAAGGATGTGTCTCTGAACTGTGCCTGGCGTGTCTCGGCTACTTCAAACGTGGAAATCCTGAACTTGGCAACCACAGTCTGGTGCCCTGTGGGAGGTCCTGAGCGCAGTAGAGCAGTCAGGACTTCCAGGTTTCTTGTACATAATCTCAGCCCACTAACATGGGTCCCTACCATGGAATACATTACATACACATGCAATCAAGTGGCGTTGCTTTCCATCTCCATGCATTGTTTAGGATGTTCCTTCTGTTGTTGTCTGTGGATTTCACAATTCAATTGTCTTCCTGACATTTCAAATTGTTACAATTATGGCTCAAGTGTGATCCTATTTAATAATACCATAAAATTACTTAAGTGTTAACTTACCACATTTAATACCATCTCTTTATAGCTTTATCTATATTTAGATAGTGGTGAAATCTATAGCCAAAAACCTAGTGTGTATTTATGAAATCTCCTGTTCTGATTATTTAAATATAAACTATTTACAAATAATATAGATAAATTAAGTGACAAAATCTGACTAATTGCATTCTGCTGAGAATCGGCTCATTCACTGGGCTGAGATTATCATCTACATACGTTTATAGTGGTAATTTAATAACAAGTGTTACAATTTTATTTGTTCTTACAAGCTTTAACATCGGCCAGACCTTATTGATTAAAGTCAATATTTGCTACATAATATGGATATTGGCTGGAGTTTCGACTTTAAATGTTATATCAAAGCTTTTTTAATGTCTTATGCTTGGCTACAGAAAGGAAGAAAAGGAAAGTTATCATACATTCAGCAAACCAGTGACTCTAATATCTCTCTGTCTCTCTGTCTCTCTATCTCTCTCTCTCTCTGTCTCTCTCTCTCTCATGTGCATATGCACACACATACACATAAATGAAATTTTGTACTTACTTGCTTTTATACAGTTAGCAGGGTCAATATAGCAGAAAAATATTACCAAGACTATTTTTTCCTAATAGAATTCTGACATCTCTGTTCTTCATTTTTAACAAGCCTCAATTACAACTGCAGTTGAAGCTTTTTGTACGGTCAATTTACATTCCAAAAATACTAGAAAATTCAACTGACCTAATTTCTCAAAACTTGTTCCTTTAGAACAACACTTAAAAGGGAGAGGTGCCCACAACACTCGTCAACAAAGTAGACTGAGTACTTTATAAGTCATGACTCCAAATGGTGATGTGGCAGTTACAACCTCGAATAAAGAGGAAGGCAAGCACAGTGTCCCAGGACACACATGCTGCCTGCCACCTGCTCTTTGGAAGATGGGGCATTTACAGCATATTTATAAAATGTCTCTTGAGTCTATGTATGAGAAAAGCCCTGATAATGGAAAAGTGTTCTTTATACCTGGCTACTTAGATAGTCATAAGGTCATCAGTTCAAACTTTGTCTCTACAGTCCCTTTAAAATGAGAATATTCTGGAAGATTCTACATGACTAAATGTTAATGGATCCAGAGATTCTTTTAGCCCCTCTGTATCTATATTTATGAAAATGTTTTAAATTGGGAAGGGGGGTTGTGCTAGGAAAAGAACTCAACTGTACAGCCAAATTAATGAGTGAAACTGACACTTTAAAAATAATTTCCTTTGGTAATTCCATATGGTACATTTGAAAAAGCAAATTTTAATACTAAGTTCCTGGGGAAGTATTTGTCTGAAAGGCAATGAAAAAATGAGAAGTAAACTGAACTATTAGCCTGCAAAAATAGAATATTTTCTGGAAAGTATTAAGTCATACAAATCCTTCTGGAACAGTATTTAGAATGGGCAAATTAAAAATGGAAAGTCAAAAAATACTTTACCTCCTCTTCTCTATAGGGGCATATATTTATTTTTATCTTCCCCACTCACATTAAAATGCTCAGTTATAGTCTGCAGGGAAGATACACATGATTCTCAAATCACCACCACACACACACACACACGCATACACACAGATTTCAACCAAACTTGTACATCAGTACTGAAGTGCTAACAGTAAATTTAAATGGCAAGAAGCAGAGTTTATTCTATGGTATCCCATGCTTTCAATGAGAATCATATTGCCTGACAGCTAAGAGCCACTTTGAAAATATAAGGGTGGGGTGGGTGACTTTACAAGTCAAAACAGAATTCTTTCTCCTCAACCATCCTCCTCATGCCTGCCTAAATGATTACCCTAAGGATTGTATCATTTCTTTCTCAATCTGGAGGATATGAATCCAAGGATTTTCTGGAGCAGCAACAGGGCTGAAATATCTGCTATGAACTACATGAAACAGAAAAGAAAAACAGTTATAATTCACTTTTAAACTTGCACAATTTTAAAACTGCCAAGGAATTAAGATTAATATTTGGAAATTATTTCATGAACAGGCATTCCAAATTTTTTTTGCATGAAATCAAACTAAGCAGGCTCCATTTTTGATCGTAATTTCCAAACACTTCTTATAAATGGTTGCTGACATCTCTATCTGTCCTGCAAGAGAGCTATTTTCGGGAGGGAAGGGCATGCCTTTAACCCGCATTTGGGTGAGGCAAAGACATAAAGTGCAACTATAATGTTTGTACCCTCACAAAACCCTGGAATAATAAATAAAAAAGAAAAAAAAAGGAATTCCTACATGTTTAAAAAAAAAAAGAGCTATTTTCACTTGAACTACACGGTATATAACTGAAGTCAGAGTTGTAAATTACTTGGCCATCTGTCCTTAAGCTGTCACAAATCATACATGGAAGAGCATATGTACAATGAAAATAGAATGACAAACTTTTTAGAGTTTACATGCTTCTGAGCTAATTAATCCTCTGTCCTACACATTTCCAAGATTCTTCAACAGTATGTCTGATGAATCAGTTTAATTACATGAATGGGGTATGTGTGCATATGTATATTTCATAATGTCACTATTACAAATCCACAGGAAACCATGCAATTAATTTAACATTTTCATTTAAAAATGAAAATAAGTAATTTTAATCATACACAGAACCTGGATCTATTGGCCTCATTTTGGTCCTTTGGTTATTAATGTTGAAAATAGTTAACATTAATAATAACTTAATTAACATTAAGCTAGCATAATATCTCACTTTCATCTTAATGAAGATTTATATGCATATACATCACCCCTACATTCCACAAAGATGCTGCAGGGTGCAAGTGTTTTAGTTACTGGAGTTGAACTCCAATTTCAGGGGTGTATTCTCAATGCTATCACCAACACAAAATTTGACCTCAGGAAAGTTACGTGATTTCTTTGCCTGAGTTTCTCTTTCTATTAATGTATGCATGCCCCTGTGTGTGTGATCATGTAGAGCAGATGTTTATACTATACTAAGTTATTGGAATGGTTTATAAATGAACATGTGCCAGAAGGCTTTAGTGGTAAGAAATGTAGGTATAGGCCAGGCACGGTGGCTCACGCCTGTAATCCTAGCTCTCTGGGAGGCCAAGGCGGACAGATTGTTTGAGCTCAGGAGTTCGAGACCAGCCTGAGCAAGAGCGAGACCCCATCTCTACTAAAAATAGAAAGAAATTAATTGGACAACTAAAAATATATAGAGAAATTAGCCGGGCATGGTGACACATGCCTGTAGTCCCAGCTACTCGGGAGGCTGAGGCAGGAGGATCGCTTGAGCCCAGGAGTTTGAGGTTGCTGTGAGCTAGGCTGACGCCACGGCACTCACTCTAGCCCGGGCAACAAAGCGAGACTCTGTCTCAAAAAAAAAAAAAAAAGGAATATGTTAATAAAATAGAGTTTGTTGGTGTTTTTTTGTTGTTGTTTTTTGTTTTTCTTTTTTTTTTTTGCAAAACTGGGACAGGATTTTGTGATGCCACTCCTACCTAGCCTGAATGAATCTAAATACACATCAATTTAAGTAATTGTTGTGCAACTGTACAATTGTATAAGCAACTGTGCCAGCAATAGTATACTAAAAGTAGTTAGAAAGACCTGATGTGCATTTAAAATTTAACTCCCACTCAACATAGCCCTAGAACAAATAGTAAAATAGTGAATACGAAGCTGCAAAGGTCCCCTCATACTGTTCCCCAAGCAGAAAGGAACTGAAGTTTTCCTTCAAAGCCTCTTTTTCCTGTTGCTTTGTAGACACAGTGTTTGCCTATTTCCATAAACAAGAGAGTGCATGCCCAGAAAGCCCACTCTCACCTCTTGATACAAAATACTGAAGAAAATACACATATAATGTGAAACTGTCCCTATCACCAGAGGGAGCAGAGACAAGAACTGATCATTTTGCCCCATGCAAATTCATGCACAAGCCCTCTCAACTGCCTCTGGGACAGCCCACATAGTTAAATATAGCATGTCATGCACCTGCAATCCTTGGAGAAGAAGTGAAGACTTTAGGTCCAGTAGGGGCAACCCATGTTTCCTCTTGTCATCAGGACAGGTGGCCAGCAAATAACAGCCACAGTTTGACTATTTTGCATCAGAACTTTTTCAGGGCACACTTAGTAAAAGAACAACGATGGGGGCAGGGAGTTGTGAGAGTCTACAGGCAAGCTGGAACCCACAGGGGCCCAGTGAAGACAGCTGAACATTTTTTGTGTGGCCATCAGCACAAAGTGGGGAGGTTCTGGCTCTCTGGCAATACAGTGAAAAATGCTTGCACTCTGGCAGAGGTTTTATTTGAAGTTCTCTGCCCTTGTTTATTGCCCTGATCTGGCAATGGTATGAATTCCACAGAAAGCTGATACAACTGGGAAGAAGGGAGCAGTGCCTGTGCAGGACACAAGGCCTGTTCCATGGAGGCAATGCCTTTTCAACCTCAGTGCGCAAGAGTCCCATGCACAACTCATTTTTACACATTATCCACACACTCACATGCCACAAAAATAAGAGTTTACAATCAAGTCCAATCTGATCTGAAATATTCATGTTCAATTCCATGTGGCCCCAACTGACAAGCTAGGTGGCCATTTAGCCCCTGGATTTTACATCAGGACAAATCCAATGATTGGCATTATATTGCCATATGGAAATCCTTGGTAATATAGATATCCACATATATAAACTATTCGATGTAATTTCTTTCTAATAGCTTGTTAAGATTTATGAGGGGAACTATATCTTGATAACCAAAATGTCTCATATGAAACATGCTTCAGTGTTAATTACTGTAGGTAGACATGCTATTTTTAAAGATAACTTTTTTTTTTTTTTGCAAAAGCAAGGCAAAAGTGTTGTTTTTCAGGCTACAGAACTGTTACAAGTTATACCTGAATGTATCTTGAATTCAAATAATTACTAGAGACTGTATTGAGTTTGTAATTGGCCAATGCTCTGCATTGTCATAGGGTGTAGGAATGGTGACAGTGATGCTATCTGAGGCTCCCCCTCAATGGTACCTGGTAATTCACTGACACTGTCATATGCTGCAATCCTAAGGACTGCTCCTCTCAAGCCAAACCCCTGTAAGGAGGAAGCAGAGTTAGGGAAGCTTCTATCTCAAGTTCATTTTCTGTGTATAGTAGGCCATGCACTGAAAAACGGCTGTCCTGGCCTTACCAATTGTCTGCTGTCTTTATGCTCCACTAAACTGTTTGACTTCCACACAAAGACTTCTTCTCAGGGACACTGTTCGGATCATTATAAAATGGGATTGTCAGAGGGCTTTGTAATCGTAACCATAAACAAATTACCTTAGGAAAAAGGCCAGAGCCACCAGCCACAATCAAAGAGATTGGCCAAAACTGCTTCTGATTACTTTATATCAGATTTCTTAATATATAAAAAAAGAACTGTAAGTGAAGTAATTAAAATTTTCAACAGAGCTTTAATGTCTAAAGTAAAAGGCACGCTGAGGCATGGAAGTCATTCCCACTTCAAGACATTTTATTTCAGATGACAAATTCTATGAAGAGTTCAACAAAAAGAGAGTCAATTGCCTGTTCAGTTTAAATTTATTCAGAAATTCATTCCATTGTATTCAAAACAGAGGCAGCTGGGCCAGCGTTAAGAAGAACCAGAAGGCCAGGCGCGGTGGCTCACGCCTGTAATCCTAGCACTCTGGGAGGCCAAGGCGGACAGATTGTTTGAGCTCAGGAGTTCGAGACGAGCCTGAGCAAGAGTGAGATGCCATCCCTAAAAAAAATAGAAAGAAATTATCTGGACAACTAAAAATATATAGAAAATTAGCCGGGCATGGTGGTGCATGCCTGTAGACTCAGCTACTCGGGAGGCTGAGGCAGAAGAATTGCTTGAGCCCAGGAGATTGAGGTTGCTGTGAGCTAGGATGATGCCACGGCACTCACTCTAGCCAGGGCAACAGAGTGAGACTCTGTCTCAAAAAAAAAAAAAAAAAAAAAAGAAGAACGAGAAGAGTATCTTGACCTGCCGAGCCCAGTTAGGCCAGGACGTAAAGGCGGGATCACGATGCTCACCACCTGGGGCCCCGGCACACTCTACCTAAGCAATTAAGCACTGAACTCAAACCTTTCGGGCATTTCAATTTATTTACCCGCAGCAAAATATGACTTTCTTATGGGAAGCAGGAATGCGGGTGGTGAAGAAGGCTTTTAAAAGCTTATTTTAAAAAATGCACAAAAGCTTCTAGAACATCAAATGGCTCTTACAAAACAACATTTTGATGAGTTAAGTGTAAATGAATCAGAAACATATGTCTTTCATTTCCCTCCAAATACACAGGGGTCTCAAAATTAAAGAGGGAAAAAGGGCTTGGGGCAATATGCATTTGGGGTTTCACTGAATCCAAAAGCATTTGAAAATACTTCTAGACAAGCAGCAGGCCCAGAATGCAGTTGAGTGTGTCCATCTTAAACATTAAGAAATTTTATAAGTTTTTAAAATGTTAGATAGTTAAAGTCCCCTCTTTGATGTAAGTTGGTTTATATGATTTTTTTTGCCTTTTAATGCACAAGTGTTCAGGGCAGCTGGCATTGATTATTTTATTCTAAAAAATGTTTAAAATAAAATAATGTCATAATTTATTTAGACAAAACAACCTTCAACCAGACAAAAAGGCTAAAAAAGTAAGAAAGGTTATTTGTATATATGGGGAGGGTAAGATGGGGTATTAGGGCCATAATATATCTTAAAAGTTTAAGTTTCACAAAAGCCTAGAAACCACAACTAGCTTATGTATGTATGTATGTACATATGTATTTGTATATATCTGTTTATACATATGTGTACTTATGTAAGTACACATATGTATATATATACCCTATATATACACACAGGTAAATATTATTATTTCCTTGGGTCTCTGAATGCCCATTCTAATGTCATTAACTGATGCCACATGCCTAATGCATAGGCACAAGAACAGTTTAAATTATTCTCTGAATTTTTAAGCATTCTTTTTTTTGGCTCTGTTTTGTTTTCATTCATAGTTTATTTCACTTCATATTATTCTCATGTCCACATGAATGGGAGACTGACTACAAACCAAACTGAACTAGAAATTTCTGCAAATAATTTCACTAAGAATATGTTCAAAGACTGTAATATTTATTTCATGGTGTTATGAACAAAGAATAAGAAGATGTTTAGGTTTTATTTTGAAAACACACAAGAAAGCAAGTAGATATGAGGGAAATAAATATACCTTCTTCACTGTGAGAATGTTAACATCTCACTTCTGACCTGGAGAATAGTTAGCTGACTTCTGTAACTAGTGTGCCAATAACCAAATAGAGGAAGGTCCCTGCACTAAGTCAGGAATGCAAGAATCGGAAGGTTTGGGAGAGCAGATAGCAGCCTCACTGCCTCTATTTATATAAGGTGACATTAAAATGCCAATAGGAGGTAATGGTAATTAATAGGCTCCATTTGCTGAGCTCACAAATGAGCCAAAATGTAAAAGAAGGCTATATGTAGATCAATGATTCTCAATCCTTTTAATCTTTTGAAAAAACTTTAAATTTCGGAGTGTGATGCTGTTTTCATTGCTTGTTGTATTTCATGTTGCAATTATCTTCCTTCTGTTCTCCCCCTTACCTTCTTTCAATCAGGCAAAATATTGTAATGCATATATTTCTAAATTTTAAAGTGAATTTAATGTGATTTAATTTGAGCATTATTTTCTAACAATCTCAAGCTTGAGATTCACAGCCAATGGCCTATACTGCAGCTTTTCTCCTAAGGGATTTTAAAGCATCATAAAAACTCAGCAGCTGAAACAACCTCAAAGGTCATCTAGTTCAACCTTTATCTAATGCTGGAATCCCCTCTACAACATTCCTGATAAGGGTCATCCAGTCTTTGGTTAAACACAAGGCATACATACTCCTCTACCTTAAACTTTACCAGGTAACCTCCACTCAAATCAAAAGTGACCAAATACCACACACCACCTCTTCCTTTCTCCATCAAAATTCAGTCACATGTGGGGGTCACTGCTCAGGGAAGAGCACAGAGGACATTGGTTTATAAAGGTCTCTCCTGACAGTCAGTAAATGACCCATGGTCATTTATAACTTCTCTTGCAAAAGCAAGACACCAAGCCAATGAAGCACTGCAAATACAACAGACCACTGCCCAATTAAATACAATAAACTTCTCACCACAAAGGCTGTCATCTGTCACCCACACTGAAAATCTAGGTGGCTCTCTGGAAGAAAACATCTGGCTCTCTTCGGTCTTATTTGCAAAATCCATACTCCAGTGCCAAGAACAGATCAAAATAAAATGGAATATAACGTTTCCTTAATAGACTTTTCCCCCAATTCTAAACTTAATACTTATAAAAAGCATTTGGTAGCAAGAAACTATTCATCTTAAGATGCCCCATGAATAGCTGTGACAATGATGTTTGACAAAATTCTTTTGTAATTTAGAGTACCTGGGGTTTATAATATTAATAACTCATTGATGTTGCAATACTTCTCATACTGAAAGGTACAGTTATCACAACTGAAAGGTTGAAGTTATCAACAATGTAGCATGATGTCACGGAGGCTAGATTTTGACTTAAGATCCCACTCGTGCAACAAGTGAAAAAATTAGTACTAAACACAAAAATTATTCAAGGCAGCATTGGGTCAGCCTAGCCTCCTGGCAGCCACAAAGAAAGCCAGATGCCCTGTGCCATGCGTTTCCATATATGATGGATGACTCAAGTCTTTTCTTTGGAAATGGTTTGCTGTGGCTTTGACCAGTTCTCTTTCTCATGCTGATCTCACTCACATAAATCTCCAGCCTACACTGTAGGCTGGGTAGGACTGGGCAAAGGGCATCTTTTTGTCATCATAAAGTGCCATAATCCTTGCAACCAGAAGGATCTTCAGATATGACCTCAGGAATCTTAAAGAAACATCAAACTTTTGCCCAACTCTTGTCCTACTTCAAGTATTTAATGGTCTGACTCCAGAGGCCATTTATACAAAAGTCGCCAGTCGCTGTGATATCCCCAGCGCTTAGTCCATGGTAGACACTCACAACATATTTGATGAAGGAATGAATGAATGCCCAATTCCCTTTTCAGGAGACACTAAGGATTTCACCCATCAAAATGCCAGAGGTTTGGCTGCCAAATAGACTGCAAGGAAAGTGTGACTAATCAACAATGTATTGTCAGAGTGGAATAAATCGTGCTAGGAGGTAATCACTTCTTTTCAGGATGAAGAAATGGTCACAGACAGAGGAAGAGTGGATTTTCATAATATCCAAGTCCTACTTCTTGGATGCTTCTTCAGAGGTGGCCAAGGTAGAGCAACATCTCAAGACCTGTCTCTGAGGAGTTGGATCACAGTTCAGTGTTAAAGTGCCAGGGTTCAAATCCCAGCTCTGCTACTATCTACCTATGTGATCTTGAGCAAGTGACTCAGCACCTCTGGGCCTCAATTTCCCCATTGTGAAAATGGCAATTAGCATGTCTACTACCTCCCAAGGTTACTGGAAGGTTTAATATAATTTGTGTATGGAAAGTGTTCTGATGAGTGTCTCATGTTCAGCAGTTGCTCAACTCTGGGGGCCACTGTCAGCTGCCAAGTGTATGCCAATATGGCAACAGTGAGAGTTGTATAGTTTCCCAGGAGGCACCAGGGTTCAGTATTAGTTATTTGATTCCTCTGGAACTGTTCCTGTAAGTCTTTTGATCCTTTGGGGTTCCCATATTGTGGCAATAAAGGAGAGGCTATCTGGATGGAGGTTTCCCTGGGAAAATGCTGTTGAGAATCTGCTTCCCAGCCCAAGTTTCCCTGAACAAGTCTATTTGCAGGAGATAAAGAGGTCTCTCCCTGCACTGTGTAACCTAAAAATAGACCTAGAACCTTCAGTGCCCAGCCGCCTCCCACCTGCATATCTAGACAGAGTTTCTTGGAGTCTCTCCAGGCTTAGGACGCTTTGCCCTGAGAAATGAGAACACAGTGAACACAGGCAAGCTGCCCTCAGACCTCAGACCCACCAAAGGCTGACATGAACTGAAGAGCTTGAACTGTTCTGTGTGGCCTCCAGGGCAGAACTACAACCAATGATTGAAAGCTCAAAGAAGGCCTCTTTGCACACATACAATGGAATTTGTTGCAAACTGTCCAAATGAGAAGAAATTAGCTGCCTTAGGAGGTAATTTCAATCTCCTGGGGTTTGTTTGTTTGTTTCTAGCTTAATATAGACTGGTAGAAGCTGGGAGACCACTGGTGGGAAGACTGAGGCAGGGATTAGCCTAGCTCTGGTCCCCCTTAAGGACCTTTACAGATCTAATGTTCTAACTTCCACACCGCTGCTGGGACACAGGAGCAACTGTTGCACAGAACCAACGGGAGCTTCTCCTCTGCCCTTTCCGCACCACACATTCCATGAGAATTGAGCCATAGTTGCATTTATCATTTTGCCTGCACACTACTGAAATTAGTTCGCATCGATTCATGATAATTGATCATATTTCTTTTTCTATTGTTATAGCTTTTATGATTTTTACATTTTAGTTTTTAAATGGGAAATAATTAATATCATTCTGAAAAAAATGTGGCTAACAGAGAGCCTTAATTCTCCTGTTAACAAATAATGGAGGGATACAAAGTATCAGTACTGAAGCTAAGAAGGCTGGCTCATGCATTGTCTATTTACAAAATTTCAGTCTTATTATTAAACACTGGAATAGAAACAAGACTGGCATAAATTGCCAAGGCAAAATGACTAGAATTTCCAGTGTCTTTCCATTTCATTGAAAATTAAGGTCTAATAATTTGATAATTTAAATGCAAGATGACTCCTTGGATTTTCAAAATTGATGGGTCATAAATCTACATTAGCTACGACAGTTTTGGACCTGAAATTTGGAATACAGTGAAACAGTTTGCAAGATATTAAAGGCATCTGTCTCCTGAATAAGTTATTTTCCCTTTTTTGACCAGTGAGGAAACAGAGCAATTTGTTTATTACCCTTTCAAAATAAACTTATAAAGGGTAAAAATTACTTATTTTTACTCTAAAATAATGGTTCATTTTTGGCCAATCTCCTCATTCAGTGTAGGCTGTCTCATTCACTATAACCTTTTAAACATTTTTCTCACAAAATGCAGTCTTTAGAAAAAAATTAGTTAAATGGTTCCCAGAAATCAGTGTTGATTTTTCCCCTTTCAAAACACTGCTGTAAATATCCTATATCACTAATAACGAGTAGAAAAAAACCTGAAAATTTGTCAGATGTAACTAATACGATTAAAAAGAAGACAATGAAATAGGACCATGATGCTTACATTATGGGCTTTTTCTAAATATTGTTAGAACTATGCAAAGAAGTGAGTAAAACAGTAACTACTAAGCCATTTATAGGAAGAAATGTCAGGAATTTAGAAGTCAGGGAAAGAGGAGGGTAGGTGATAGAGAACTGAGGGCTCTGTATTTAGAAGTAATAGACTTCTCCCCAATGGCTGCTGAAGCTGACTGAGCTCTGAGCTCACACGGAAGACAGGAGACACAGTTTAAGGATCAACATCATACAGACCAATTCAACTCGAAAATTGCCCTGCCTCCAACCACCACCACCAAAATGCAGCATCACTGCTGGCTTTCTTTTGAGAATAAAGCCACATCAGAACTATGTTAAGGAAATCCAAGTGCTAGAATGTGTTTGAGCAAATATACATTTCATGACCTACCACCCCCACCCCCTCACACACACCCATCCTGCAATGGAAGGCCTGAATTCACAAATGAGATTGTGGTCAATTCCAAACTTTCACAACATGTGGTGAATAAAAGGAAAGATAAGACATAAGAAAACACCTAGAAAAACAGCCCTAACTCTGGCGTTGCACTTTCTCTTCTTTTTTTCCCCTCTGTGTATTCAACTTTTCATTACTGATATTTACACCTCCATAGTTTTCTGGTAATTGCCATTGTTAAATGAATGTGTGCCTGTCAAATAGTAAAAGTCACATTTACCCTAAGAACCTGGAGGTGACATCATGTAGGCACAGTCACTCAGTATGTCTTCACCTTTTAAATTCTTATGAACAGCAAAAAAGTAATTAATTAATTAAAGCTCAATGAAGATTTATGAGTGGGCCCTCTTCCCAACTTCTGTTACTATAGCTGGATGGGGCAGCTTAACTAAAACATCCCTGAGAGAAACACCATGAGCCATGAAGTTTCTTCTGACTTGCGTACCATTTATGATACCCCTGGGGAGCAGGCCCTGCCTAAGAAAACCAAGGCCCAGCACCCCACAAGGTTCTCATTACCAATAGGAATGTGCCAGGCCAGATGCACTGGGGGTTGTCAAGCTTTGTAAACTCTCTCCCCCAAAAAATCTCATAAATTTTGCAGAATATGTTGCCTTGCCTTGAATTTTTCTGATTATTTTCAATTTAAGGAAATTTACCTCATACTTTATCATTTACCTTAGTTTTTAAGAATTATGTGATGTCCACAAAGTTCTAAGAACTTTCTCCTAATCATATTTTTTACATCTTAAAAATATAAAACCAAATATTTCCAGCCAGTCACGAATTTAAAATCTCCCCTTTCTTCTAATCTTGGTATGCAAGTGCAGGATGAACAGATTTCAAAGTTCTTCAGCTGGGCAAACTCACCTTTCCATCTTCCATTTAGGCAGTGAATTCACTGAAATATAGAAATTATGGTGATTGTATTATAAAAGTCAGCCAATCTTGGCACTGAACTGGTATTTGGGGTGACACTGTAAGGCTCAGAGAGATGTACATCCCTGGAGGAGCTACTGCAGTGTTCAGGGCACAAGGAACAGACTCCCCCAACCCCAGGGTCAAGGGTGAGGGTGTGACTAGAGACAGGGGGCTGGAGTGGGCACCTAGGCAAAGCTTAATGGTCCCCACATTCTAACTTGCTTTAGTGAATTTGAGTGATTTTAATGTTATTTTACTGAATTTATTTTATAATGATACATACTCCAGGTTTTAAAAATAAAATCTTTCCGCTAATTGTATATTAAGAATAGCAATGTCTTTAAACCCTTCCATCTGCCTCACTGTCATGTGGTAGTTCTTAATACTACTCCCAAACCAGAAAGCCCTCTGCACACACCCCAGAAACCTGGAAGCAGGGAAAGGCCTATATGGTCCGGTGTCATCTAATGAGATATAAAGCAGAAGATGTAGAGATCCCACTCTATCTACAAACATTTAGGATGGGAATAAACTACAAAGACAGATGTAATCCTTTGTTAAATCAGATTATGAGAAGCAGAAAAAAAAATCACAACTTTATTCAATGTGTCATTTATCCTGGGTGACTAATGCATTATTTGTATGAAGTTAAAATTGAGCTTTGAGAAACTATGAAATAAATCAAATGCCTTACTCTATGTAATTTTAACAGACAGATCCCATTAGGATTCTACTATGCATAGCTGTTGGGTAAAATCATTGACCAGTATCCTTATAAATTAATCAACTGAGGTAATGCTGGCTTGCCTGTCATTATTTGCTACTAATCTACATTTAGAATTCACTTTAACTTTTTAAGCCTTTTGAAATAGGTTGATCAAATTTCTATTTTTTTGTTCAAGATATTTGAGTAACTGCAGTTGTTTACAGTGTCATGGTTGTCCTTTTTCAATGGCATTAGAGTGTGCATTGGCATTTCATTGTAAATTTTGGGAATGACCCTAATCGGAATCCAATGAAAATGGTCTTCATCATTCTTGATTGGAAGTTTTATCACCTGCAGTATGAATATATTTGTACTGTGGAAGTTTAAACTGTTACAGAACTTCAAAACTAAATGGCCAAAGTACCTAACTGTAGCAAAAGGGATATAGTTTACATTTAATTGTTAATTTTTTAAAAGGTCCATCATGGCTCTTGCAGTTTTCCCAGATCTGTAATTAATACTCAGATATGCTTCTTTTCTTATTATGAGACCTAATTTATTAAAGACCCATTAAGTACTTACTATCTGTTCTCTTATTATGTACCTTAATATCTAGTTCATTTAACCAGCTGAGTGTTTTATCTCCACTAAAATTTCCTAGATTTCTTTCTCATCTTTTATCTATATATCTTCTGGACCTACATCTTGTCACCTTTAATTTTGCACTGTGAAAAGTATAAAATAATGTTTAGGATTTTTTCCAGATTACTTTTAACACTTTGAAGTTGCCCATCAAACTCTATTAGCAGCTCATTTTCATCTCTGTGAAGGCAGAAGGGGCATGGGCTTTGGACCCAGGAAACCTGGGTTGGACTTGGGGATCTGCAGTTTACTAATTGTGTGGCTTTTCAAAAGTGAGTGGTGCACCTCTCTTATCCTCAGCTTTCTTTCTTTCTTTCTTTTTTTTTTTTTTTTTTTGAGACAGAATCTCGCTTTGTTGCCCAGGCTAGAGTGAGTACCATAGCGTCAGCCTAGCTCACAGCAACCTCAAACTCCTGGGCTCAAGCGATCCTTCTGCCTCAGCCTCCCGAGTAGCTGGGACTACAGGCATGCGCCACCATGCCTGGCTAATTTTCTCTCTCTCTCTCTCTCTCTCTCTCTCTCTCTCTCTCTCTCTCTCTCTATATATATATATATATATATATATATATATATATTTAGTTGTCCAGATCATTTCTATTTTTTAGTAGAGACGGGGGGTCTCACTCTTGCTCGGGCTGGTCTCGAACTCCTGACCTTGAGTGATCCACCCGCCTCGGCCTCCCAGAGTGCTAGAATTCCAGGCGTGAGCCACCGCGCCTGGCCTCCTCAGCTTTCTTGTCTGTAAAATAAGGGTGAAAACACCTGTCTTAGGGTACTCGTTCAATGAGGTGATGTCTATAAAGTATATGACATAATGCTCTGTTGATGCTAGCTCTCTTATTCTGACTATTGAACTATCTTATAGAGTTCTTAAAAATCAACACACATGGAAACTTTTCTACACACCCTTAGGATGTAATTTTAATTTGAATCCTCCAGAAGCATAAATAGAAAATGTGTTCAGTCTAAAAATATATGTTAGGAAAACCCAAATCCTAGGTTAGTCTCCAAAGCAGGAACTATTAAAACAAACAAACAAACACAAGGCATCTGGCTCAGAGAAGACAATGCTATAAAAGGGTGGAGAAAAATATTCAGCAAATATTGAAGATATGTTCTCTCCACCTTTGTACTACATGAAAGCTTCAATTCAGTGATGGTGACAAGTTAAGACACCTTTTTTAAAAGGCTGCACAATTAGCCTTAAAGCACTGTTGTAGATATTAAATGTAGATAAAAAATCTAAAATCACAAATCTGGTAAGTTTAAGGCTGTTTTGGAAAGATTTTACTCATCAACAAAGAATTCCCCACAGTATTTCTGGCAAGTAAGATGCCCATAAATAGCATTTAATTTATAAAATTTTAATAAGCATGCTATTTCAGGAAAATCTATTGAAGGCAAGGCAATACAGCTACCTGTACCTACCTGGCTGACCATAATGATTTTAGCTCTTCTCTTAGACCTCATTCTTACATCTATGAGCTATCTCTTTACAATTTTGTTCACAAAAAGCATTAAGGATGTTATTGTCTATCAATAACACTTATTCATTCAACAAAAAGTAACTGGTCACCTGCAATGTAACAGACACTGTTCTACTGAGGAGGCAGCAGTGCATAAAACCAACAAAAATCTCCACCCTCATTGAACTCATGTTCTTGTCAAGTTTGAATCAAGTCCAAGTTTATAGACCAATGTATCTTCCTTCCAAGCATAGAATCTGCTGCCTATACCAAAGAAGAGCAGAATCCTGTGTCTCTTGTTGGAGTAGGTATCTGGTAAGCCCTGCTTCATATTTGGTTATGAACTTAACCCCAATGCTGATTTGTAAATACTAAAAATAAATGACAAAGGCCTCATCAGGCCAGTCCATTTCAGAGCCCCAGAGCAAGCAGGAATTGCCACTATTATAGCATACATTCCAGGGTATCTCTATGGGTTAGCAGAGAAGCTAACCATTCACATGGTCTGTGTATTAATTCCAGCTCTGCAACATAATACCTATGTGACCATGGACAAGTTGCTGAACCCTTCTGTATCAATTTCCTGCTCTGTAAAATAGAAAAATCAGAGCCTTTCATAAAGGAAATGTTAGCTCTAATTATTAGTTTCACTTATTATTATTATTATTGTTACTATTATTATGTCTTACCACATAGACAAGGCCTAGCGCAGTGCTTGAATGATTTGAATAAATGAATGATGCCGCACTCTGAATTGGCAGCATTAGGTTATTACTCTGGGTCAAGAACTAGGAACACAGAAATAAAAGACACATTCTCATCCCTTACAACAACACACGTACATGGAGGAGTCATGGAAGTGAGAAAGCATGAAAGATAAAAGTTGGCTTAGGAAGGTAAGAAATCACAGAGGAGGGGCATGTGCCCAGATTGGGCAGGAGTATAGGAGTTTGGGGGGCTGAAAAGGCAGGAAGATTGCTGCTCGCTAGCAGCTGCCCAGAGATAGAGCTGAGATTTGAAAGATAAGACAGCCAAAGAATTACTTGGTGGCCAAACAACTAATCACAAACACAGATGTCAACACCAATCAGATGGTGCCAAGGCACCAACTCACTTTTGAGGAAAAAGAAATGCAGACAGTAAAATATTGGTACACACCTAACAAACAAAGGAGTTAATTATATTTTCAGAAAAGGAGAAAGAGCAAAACAAGCTACATATTTGAGTACATCTCAAGAGTCACGATATATGCTTCTATTGAAAACAGCTATTTTGCCAGCAATTGTGCCAATTTACAAACATTTGTTTCAATTGTTTCAGGAAAACAAATTTTCATTTGGTATTTCTTTGAAGAATGTTTGCATAAATGTTTCTATAACTCAGATGGTCAAAACAGTCTTGAGAGAGTTTTGTGATTGTCCCTCAGCAAATGGCGTACAGTGTTAATGAGGATACTCCATTCACGCAGCAAAACAGGACTCAGGCAATTTTGTGATGGATGTGAGCTACTGTCGAAGAAGATAACTCAGGGTCCAAAGTCAACTGTCTCATATTGAGTACCGAGTGTTTCTGGTCCTCTAAACAATCCAAATTTCTGGCTTTCCATTTCACTCTGAACTGGGCTTAATAGTATTGAAAGAGTTTCATGAGCCTTGACCAGGAGTGCTTTGCCTACCTTAGCTCCAGTTCTTTCTCTCTCCTGGAATTCCTATTTTACTCACTATCCGTGTCACACTATTTCCCCAAATCTAATTCTGCATTCCAATGTCAAGGCTGTGAGGCCAGAGGTCATCTTTTACATCCCTTTTATCTCCCCCTGAAAGTGACTAACTAGCAAAACGTTGGACACAGAGTAGGTAGGCAATAAAAACAGGTATCGAGAGCAGACAAACACTGAACTAGGGCACAAGGGCTCCTGATCCAGCTTTGTCACTTATTGACTAATGTCCTTATGCAAGTCATTTTCCTATCCTGGGCCTCAGTATCCTCATCTGTACAATGAGGAGATTGGATCAGATGATCCTAAAGGGCCAGCCTTGAAACACTAGGTTCTAGGAGTTGATTAATGTCTACACACCAAAGCCAAGTATTTTGCCAGCAAATAAATAATAGCTAATTGACGAGACCCCTCCATGGCACTTCATCAGAAGCATTCATCACACTGAATCTAATTTAGTTACTCTCACTGTGCCTACCTGGCATGAAAACAATCAGTCCCTTTGGAAAATTAATTTATTAAAAAAATTACATGAATGACATCCTGGAGGGGGAAATAAAGCCTACGTGATTGCATTTTTCACTGTTCAACAGATAGTTAGGTCGTCGTGTACATATTGCCACAGTCTGAAGGTTAAACTGACCTCATAACACATTCCTTCTGCCTGGTTGGTTTTATCAAACCATACTAGAAATGAAAAGACCAAGAAGACATCAGATTCCTACAAAACTTCTTCTTCCAATGATTGTTAAAGTTGAGATTACAATTTCAGCATCACTACAAGTAGGATTTTATTTTTTATTTATATAAAAAAGAAACCATTTCGATGCTATTTCCAGGAGGTATGTTGCTTACAAAACACAAAATTCTGACTCCAGAAATATGCTTTAATAAAGGTCACCAAGTGAACTAGTATCTGCTACTGAGATTTTTTCACTGAAGACGGTAGACAATGCAAAGAGCTATTATTTGGAAATCTAACAGAACAAACCATTCTTCATAGGATGGAAGTAATGTGTTTTTTTTTTATTTTTTCTTTTTGCAGCAAAAGAGACATTGAAGAAATAAACAGATGAGTGATTTTGAGTTTGTAATGAAAGCAAATCCTGTCCCCATAGCTTATTCCCCAATGTGTGGCTTTTATACCTGCATATACCACCACATGCCTACTGAAGAACCAAACTGAGATTACTTTAAATTGCTAGCTGATTTTCTTTTTCAAATGAAGCAAAATGTACAGGTATATTTAAAAAATAGCATCCCATAAACTAAGCAATCCATAATCAAAATCAGATTCTAGCTGTAGTGCTATTGTCAGCTCTGCTTAAATCATGGCATTTTATTTAAGCTCTCAGATAATTTTTCTCAGCTCAGTAAGTAGGTAGATGTTAGAAGGTAAGGTCATCGAAAAGATTTACTTTAAAATAAATTCAACAATTCAGAGCATCACCCTCTCCATGGTGTAAAGTGTGCCTTGCTTTGAACATGCATATAAAATGTCATTAAACTGCAACATGAAAGTTTTACATTAGAGGAATTCAGTGCTGGACCTTTGTTTAAAGTCATGATAATTTATGGTGTGGATCTGCTAAAGTTAAGTAGAAAAACAGCCTTCTCATGATGAAATACAAGTCATAAAGGCTGAAACGCAAGGAAAGCTGGAGGAATCCCTACCCTCCAACCATTCATTTCTTCCTCGGATTTTTGTCACACATTCTTCTTTAACATTCTCGGTATGAATTGGGACAGAAAAGCAGTCTGTTAACTCCTGTAACCCTGTGCCTTAAAGGATATTCTTTCCTATTGTTTTTTTCCAATGCTAAACATATCTTAGAATTCACAGAAATTCTATTTTTTAAATCACACCAGTAATATGGGTCCTATTTTTGCCTTTTCCTATTTAGCTTCATCCACAACCACTGGTTTTTCTCATTATTTTCTGCAAAAGAGATCAGACTGGCTAAGAGACCTGCGAAGAATTACAAACAATTAAAACATGATCACACAGGCAGAGGGCCAGTATTATCACCAGGATTTACTAAGCAGCTATCCTTGAAAGATACAAGTATTTTCATGGAAAAGTCTTTGAGCTGGGTGTGGCTCTAACATCAATCAACAGATGTTTATTGAGTACCTATGATGGGAAGGCACTGTACTAGATGATGTGAGAGAGTGATACCACCGTTCCCTTGGAAACAATGTGGATATTTAAACATAAACGACTTAATGCAACAGTGGTGATGCAGTGAAAAGAGCAATAAACACAGATACCAAGACTATTCGCTTACTGTGTAAACTTAGGCAAGTCACTCAACCTCTCTGAACTTCAGTTTTCTTATCTACAAAATGGAGCTAATAATACCAATCCTAACAATCCCTTAAGGTTATCATGATGATCAAATCAAATCATACATATGGTAAATTACAAAGCTTTGGAGAGAAATGTTAGCAACTTCCTACCCCCAGCTTTGAGGCTGCAAATCAACCAGATAAATATACCATGGTCTTCTTTATGTTCAACTATCAAATCTTCAAAATTTGAGCATTCAAATTTAAATGAACACTTCTCAGGGACCTGAGTTTTTCCTCCTTTATATATATAATTTTCCATCACAAGTTTTTCATGAAAGGGGCATCCATAAATGAAGTGCTAAGAGATTGTATCAGTACAGAAATTGTTCTTTTTTTAATTAAAAGAAAAAAACAGAGTTCCATGGCTAGTCAATTACATGGTAATTCCACAGATTTTTTTTTTTTTTTTTACACAAGTATAATATACATAATCCAATCCATTTGTTTCAGTGAGAGCTAAATACTCGGGCCCACATAATATAGGTAATGAGGTTTTGTGTAAAGGCACCTGACTTGGAAATTGGACAATGTGGATTTCTGACCAAGCTCTACTACCAACAGGCTTTGTGAATTTAGGTGAGTCATACGACCTCTCTGGGATTGAGTTTGCTGATCTGTAAAATGGGAGTAACACCTGCACATTTTAACTCACAATGATCAAACAAGATGACATATGGAAAAGCATTCCGCATGTTGGAAAGGCTCAGACAAAATGTCCTGTGTTGATGGCACAGGCTCTGGGGTCAGCTCCATCTAGGCTGAAACCTGGATTGCATCACTGAGTACTTGTGTGATTCCGTTGCTTCGTCTATAGAACAGAGATCGTAACACGTCCTATCTCATAAAGTTACAAGACGAATTAAATGAGATTGAGTATTTAAAGGATTTAGTCCAAGCTTGGGGCAGTAAATACTCAAATTATAGTTGCAATGATTATGATGTTGAGTTTTACCACAGGTGAAACACACGCACCCCTTAAAAAGGTTCTCTAAGTTGTGGTCTTGAATTCTGTAATCAGCAACATATTTCTTTCCATTTATCAATAAACAAGTTTTTGAAATCTCTCTTTATCCCACAACAATCAGAAAAAGAAAGACAAAATTAAAAGTGAAAAATGTAGTCACTGTACCAATTGTTTTGTCTATGTGACAGGCTAATCAAGTATATGGCAGTTTTCCTCTTTGAAGTATGACCTACAGTTACAAGCTTTTAGGGCTACAGCTCTAGATTGTTCCAGAGATGGCCATTTTATTGGACTTTTACAATTTTAAAATTATGTTAAATATGTGCAAATTCTGCATGCAAGGAATATCTTTAGCTAAGAATAATGGGCATGAAATAAAGGTTAGCACATTAAAGTCATTTCTGTTCAACAATAATTAGCACGTTTAAATACAATATAATTTTTATCCATCTACAAAATGCTTAAATGTCTGGAATCTCGTTTATGTCTATAATGACAGATTCGTTTTTGAGGCAGTCATTTTCGATCTTGATTTGTATATTTTAAAGTTGTTAAATGCTTGACTGAATCATTAGCAAAACAATTCATGTATCATTAAACTGATTTCTAACATGAGATAATTTTCTTCCTTGTCCAATAGATGTCTCTTTTAGGATTTACTGAGATCGCTTTTATTCTTTGGGAGGTTTGGGGGGTCTGTGGAGGAGACCTTATCACTAGCTAATTTCACCCCCTTAAATCTCTCCTCCCCAAACATTCCCTTAAGAAACTCACCCCAAATGGTTTGCTGAATGAATGCTCAAACACTGGAGAATGCATATTGTACTAGCAAAGAAAACACACCATAGGCAGTCTCCCTTTTAATGGACCACAGAGGGAAAAGGGGAAAGATAAACGGATGGAGGTAGAGAGCAAGAAATCCCGGGAATCTCTAGGCTTTAGTCAAAGCAGGACGCCCCCACCCACCCACCCACCCCGTGTGCCCCACCGCAGTCCTGGTATCTCTGGGTTGGCGAAGGTTTTGTTCCCTCCATCTCCCACACCTTCCCATCCATAAACAGTCCGTTCCGCTCTTCCGGAGGATTGCAGCTAACGAGGCCTCAGAAGACCTGTGCGCACAGAGCAAGCAGAGGCAGCCAGTCTGCTGCCATGCATGGGACAAGCCTGGTTGGAGCTGAAACAGTTCACTTTTGTCTGGAGAACAGCACCGCCCCCCAAGCCTGGCCCCCACCCCCACCCCCACCCTGGCCCCCAGCCCCGCCCCCGCAAGGTCGAGGAAAGACAGGGAAAGTGCTGGCTGCTGGGGCAGGCCCTGGGGGCTGGTCGGAGAGGCCTGGCCCGCACATGGCCCCTTGGAAGCCTTGACAGCGCCACACAGACCTTTGAACTTTCTATTTATATAACAGTTTAGTGAGTTTAAGTCTCTTCCTGTATAACTGCCCCTTTGCAAGCTCGCCTCTAATTAGGCTACTTGTGAGACATCACATAAAAACTACAAACAATTGATGCTGTCCTTTGCAGTGAGAAGCCAGCCATTGTCACAATCACTTAACTACAATTTTCACTAGGCTTTTTAACATTTTGATTTTGCTATCATAGTGGCTTTCTTCTCATTTTTTTTTATTTTTAAGAATTTGTCCCTTTCTGTATTGTGTCTCCCTCTCTGTCTCTCTCTGTGCCCCCCTCTCTCTCAAAAAAACAAAACAAAACAAAAAAACAAACAAAATATCCCACGTAAGCATCCCCACAAAGAACCTTGGCCTGTCACAAAGCAATACCTGATCAATACTGGTGGTGGTGGGAAGGGTGCTTACAAGACTGAAAGGCTGTATACTTTGTAGGCCCTCTGAATTTGCTTTTTCCTTCTTAACTAGGGATTAATGACATGGCCATTGCTGGTAAACAAGCCCAAATCTAGCCACATGATCTCCAGTCACCTCAAGAATTCATGCACTTGGTTACCACAGGCAAGTCTATGGAATAATTTAAATGAAGAAATTTGATTTTTTCTTTACCTTTTTCTTCTTCTTTTTTTTTAAAGAGCAAGTGATGTCTTTGGTGCACACAGACAGACATCTGTGCCTCCCTTTTCTTTCACAGAATGGTTTATATTAAATTCGAACTCAGGTGAACATTGCTCATTCATCCAGGAATCTTAAAGAACTTGAGCTTTGGCCCTTTAATCGAGTCCAGAGCATGACCCATTAAGTTATTCTTGCAGTTTGTGAAATCCAGCGGTATGTTCCATTAGGCATGTGAGCAATCCCAGACACTGCACATACGTGCACGCTGCAGCATCATTCATACCTCATCCTTTCCATTTGCATTTGTCCTAATGAATGTGTGTGTTTGTAAGTGGGCACGCACTTTTTGTTTACTATAGTCAAGTGTTTGCAAATAACACATATGCCTGTGTATGTAAAGTCTTTCTTCGTTATGTCTAGGAAAATGAGTTTGTTTTTAAGCTGTCCTGTTTACTGTCAGACATCTAGGCTTCCAATAGAGATAGCTCAGAGCTTACTATTCCACAAGTGAATGTTAAGAATAGATTCAAGGTAAATAGGAGCTTCAACTTTGCTGGCCCCTTTTCCCTCCTTGGTCCTCCTGGAGGGCTGGGGGAGAGTGAATGTCATCACTTTAAAAGCAGCTACTTACTCTCCCAAGGAGGGGAAGTAAATATATAATGAACATGTAACTGGCATGCTGTAGACATCCAAAGAGAGTTTGGAAAGGCAGAGATTTCCATTCAAGACAATGTCAAGCTTTTTATAATACTTCATTCACTGTTGTCACATTTATGTTCCTTTTCTCTGTGGGGGTGTACAAAACACAGAAGCACAACCGCATTACAAATGTTTATAAACACAGAGGAAGAAGGGAGGTTGCTCCCTCATAATCAAACAGTAAGAAGGAGAAATTTTCCTGGATCATGTGCACTGAGGGGAAAGGCAGGCTTATTTATGCAGATGTATTATACTAATTCATTGGTATCTCACATAATATCCATGGAGTGTCCAAGTCCACATGCTTCTTAACTGATGTGGCATAGTTAGGGATCTGGAGGAAAAAAGGTTGCATTTTCCTTAAGATAAGAAAAGATAGCCTCCCAAAATCTGAGAGGTGGCATATCTTTCTGAAAAAAAGAAATCAAACATAAAAGAGCCCATCCCTTTTAGATATGCAACTGCATGTGCATAAGATTAAACTGGAATTGAAATAACACATTAAACATGTTTTTAAAAACCTCATACCTTATATATATTTAACATTTGAACTACACCCATGAAATTAATTATAACAATGTCTGTTAAATTAATGATGTTACCCACACCATATATTAGGCAAATAGTATGCAAATAGTAGTGCTGTGGTTATCAGTTGTCTGCAAAATAAATTAGTGAAGCAGAGTAAAGGCTGTGTGCAGGAGCGTAATATTTAATTGAGCAGTAATTTTAATGTGATCTTTACTTTTAAATAACAGTGTGATTATTTTTAAAAATGTAATATTTTCTGCAGAGCTGATAAAACCCTGCATGGTATCAAAAATGCTTTACAGATTAATACTGATACAGCATGATTTGTGCTTCAAGGATTTACCGGGGACTTGCTGTAAAATAAAATGCATTTAAGTTCTGATTATCTTGGATTTGCAACTAAAAGAGTCATGATTGGCATGATGAAGCTATTGGCCAAGCGTATGACCCTTTTTTAAAGAAGGAAATTGCCTAAAATATCACATCAACAGGGGAAATCCTTGTAAAAATACACAGTATTCATAGCCAACGGCCGCTAGTAGTTCAACGTTGCAAAAGATTTCGCTCTATTGGTAGGTACTACAGATTATTCTAACTACATTTAAAAAGGCAATACAAGAGTGCAATTCTAAGTGACTACCACCGTGCCCTCCTCCCATCTAATTACTTAGGCTGTGGGGGAAAACTGATATGTTAAAATGTTATAGCAATAAACAGTGATAACGTTTGCAGTAGATGAAGTTTTTGAAAAGTTAATAGCCATATATATTAGTATTTATGCACGCGCGCACACACATCACGAAGCGAGTAACAAGTTTCTGGCAACCCGGTCACCTCTGCACCATCTTTCAAAATGTCTCAGCGACAAGTTTGGGGTATCTCGTGAACAGCTGACTATACCTTGGAATCTGAGCTGGGTGCCTATTACACAAACCTAGGGCTGCCTCCCAGTGGGAGGCCGACAGGGATCTAACCGGCAATTAAACGTGCATTAACGTCGGAGCAGCAGACTTTGGGGGCCAACGTCAAAAACTCAGTTTTGAAAGCCAAGCGCCAAAGTGGGTCCCGACTCAGGGTCCTCTGCGCTGTGGCCCCCAAAGACGCAGCTCCGCGCAGGAGTGCGAGAACTTGGGCTGAGCCGGCAGAAGAGGTGTGTGCGCCTCGTCGCGCGGGGATGGAGGTGGCGGCGGCCACAGAGGAAGCGGAGGGCGGCCGGTGGCACCTTGCTGCTTGTCTTTCCCCCACGGCCGGCCGCGGGCGTTGTACACCTGGAAAGTTGAGGCATCTCAGGCGGGCAGCATCCGGGGTGCAAGAATCTGGCCCTGCGAGATCATGGGGGTCAGACCCCGGGAGACAGCGGATTCCATGTGGGCGGAACGAAACTCTTTGGACTTGGAGTGCAAAGCAGCGCTTTCGGGTCCTCATCCCTCCCTCTCTCCCTGTACCTCCCCCCACCCCGGGACCCTACGGAGGAGTCACCGCGGCCAGAGACCGAGGTGGCTGAGAGCAAGTGGGAGGGTGTCCGGGGCGCCCCCCACGACAGCACCGGCTCCTCTTAACAAAGGCGAAAAGCCCGGACCCCGCCAGGGGACCCGCTCATCAAAGGAGAAGGCAAAAATTAACACCTACCACTGCTGCTCTAAGTCCCAGTCCCTGAAAAAGTCGAATAGATCCATAGCGGTCGGGCGGCGGCGGCGGGCGGGCGTGCGTCCCTGCTCACTGCGGGTCGGCGCGGCTCTCGGCGCGGCTGGCTCGCTGCTCTGGGCGGCCCGGCCCTCCGGCCCTCCCGCCCAGCTAAAAGTGCCAGGGCCGCATCGGCGGCGGCGGCGAGAGCTGGAGGTGCCTGGTCCTGCGCTCCGGAGCGGCGGCGGCGGCTGTGGCGGCTGTGGCACGGGGCGGGCGAGCGCCTGGCCACCCGCTCGGGTCTGCTTGGTCCGCGGTTGCCCGCGCGCCCAGCGCCCCGACGCTGCAGCGACCGCCGCTGCGGGCTCGGGCCGGCGGGGCCGCCCGACTGGCGGGCTGCGGGCCGGCGGTAGCGGCGGCGGCGGCGGGGGCAACCAGGGCAGCGGCAGCTGCGCGGCGCGGCTCAGCAGCCGGGGCGGCAGCGGCGGCGGCGGCAGCGGCTGCACAGGCGGCGGCGGCGGCCGCGGCAGCATCACACACTTACACACTCACAGGGGGCGGAGCCTGGACAGCTCGAAGCCGCGACATGGAGCAGGCACGTTATCATCTCCGGATCTGGCAGGGGCTCGCCCCGCCCGCCCGCACTGCCTGGGAACCCCCCCCTGTCAAAATCAGCTGGTAGGAGCGGCCACAGAGCCCGGGACCCAGTCCCGGGCCCAGAGACCCGGGGGCAGTTACAGGGAAGCGGGAGGGGGCCTGGCGAGTCCGGGAGGCGGGCTTGGAGAATGGGACCCCTTCTCTGAAGCCCTGCCCACCCCCACCACTGGGAGTTAATGTTTGGAACCAGAAAAGAGGACACAAACTGACGCGAAGTTGGGGGTCGACCCCTGCTGCTCTGCGCGAAGTCCCTGCCCAGAGACGCTCCTCCGACCCGGGTACCGGAGCAAACTTTTGTGGGCCTGAGCATCCCTCGGGTCTGCAGCACAGAGCATGCGGGGCCAGGAAGGAGAAGGCGGTCACCTTCACCGTCCCTGTGGCGCTGCGTGCCAGTACCCAGGCCCGCCGGGCATGCCGCAGTGCCATGCGGAACTGCAGGGCGCAGCGCACACCTAGTAGGCCAGCAAGCTGTTGGCCCCAGATTCAGTGGGCTGTGAGGGTAGACACAAATGACTGCCCTTGCGTGGTACTTGGATTCAGGGTTTAAACATTGGTAAACTGAATTCCTCGCACAGCCACCATGTGCCTAGAGCAAAAGACTTCTGCACTTTCCTCCTTTGGGAAATGGGGAAACCGCTGAATGTGTGCCCACTATCCCACGCACCGGCTGCCTCTCTCCCTTCTGGCCTGAAATTCTCTCTCTGCACGTGGAGGGCTTAATCGAGCCTCCTCCTCCCTCAGCCTCCACTTCGGATCCAGGAAGAGGTGGATCCCTTTAACCGGTTCCCTGAGGGAAAGATTTCCTGTTCTCCACTCAGAGAAAGGGGTGTGCAAAGGGGCAGGACCTATTTCTGGCATTTCAGGAGCAGAAGCACTCTCCAGTCCCAGGCATCTCATTTGCCTTCTTTGTGTAGTTATACACAGGTAATAGTATTGGCACATTATCAAAATCCTAAGGCTAGAACTCTCTTAAGAAGAGCAGTAGACTCAGCATTGACACAGCAGGGTGCCAGTGGCTCTCTGTATGACTCTGAGTTAGTCACTTCTGGGGGCTTCAGTTTCCCCATCTGTAAAATGAGAGACTTGACCCAGCAGCCGTCTGCCTCATTCTGCTCCTGCATTCTCCCTTCTGTTTGAATATGCTTCTCTAAAATTATCTCACATTCTCAAAAATCATACAAACAGCTTTTCTTTACTTCTTATTTCCCCAAAGAAACAGAGGCCCCCCAGACTGAGGAAAATGCTCAAGATCTGACATTTCCTCTAGAGAGGAATCCAGATTGGAACTTAGAACCTGGGAAGCTCATCCAGGGCTGGAGCCAGTAGAAGGTGCTACAGCTTCAGACGTGAATGACTTCAGGATCTGAACTAGACGGGGCCCAGTGTTTGGTCTCTTTCACATTCTTTGTATGGCAAAAAGCTTATCATTAACACAGAAACAAGTCTCTAAGATCCTGCAATTGAAGCATGCAGTCGGGCTTTGCTCAGATGTCTGTTTATTTTGTGTGGTACCAAGTCTTCAACAGATACTAGCTGATTGATGGAAAATCAACCAGTGGGCAGCCAAGGGAAGACTACATCTCAAACTGGCTTGTCTCAAACTTGGCTACCTATAAACTCCTCTGGTCAAAGACTCTACAGTGAATGAGCTATTGACAAAAATGCTGTGTGTGGGGGGGAGGGTGTCAAATTATCTCTGTACCATGTTTATTCATGGAGTTCCAGTCTTCAGTCCTAGACTGTGAGCCCTTAAGGTGACAGGGACTGCCTTGCTGAGATCAGCAGCCCCCAACCTTTATGCCTTCACTAAATGATCCTCGAATTGGATTTGATTGCTAATGATTGTTGCCAGGGTTAGTGTTTGACCTGCTTGAAAATCCTTAAAGGAAAACCAGAACATTTACAATTAACATTTAAATGATGATTATGGTCACTTTATATCTGGTTTACTTTTCTCATGAGATTATATTGATTAGAGAAAGATAGAAAAATAATATGCTAGGTAAATAAATTTTCAACAGAAATAAAGCTGCTCCTTTAAGAGTTCCAGACCCCCATCACCCCACTGGTGCACTTTCCTCCCAATCAGCAGGAGGACAGAGCAGAAGCAGAAGGAGCCAGCAAGAGGCAGCACTCTGAACAGAAGTGCCTGCGGGAAGGAGAGAAGAGACAAGTGGTGCTGGCTGCTGCTTTGAAAGAGAGGCAGGGGCTTTCCCTTCCTGAGTTCAAAATCAAGCAGGAAGGCTGGGCTGAGTGAAAGGAGCTCCCATATCCTAGCCACCCTTCTGGAACAGAGATGAGGCTAAGGGAAGCAACACTGAAGGGGCAAGGTCATCACAGAGGCCAGTCAGCTCAGGCCTGGCACATGCTCACTGTCTGAGCATCAGCTATTGGGCAAGGCAGAAGCTTTTTCTTCTCAAATCCAAGGTGTGCTTTCTCCCTTCCTCCTCCTCGTGTGCATCCCCAGCTCTGATGGGGCCAGGAGCTTTAGAACTCAGCTATTTAGTGAAGCCTCAGAATGTGGGCAGGCATGCTACATTTGAGCCATGCTTCCTCCACCAAAAAGCTGGCAGGAGGGAAGGGAAAGCAGGTTGCAGGAAGCAGGTAGCATGAGGAAATAAAAGTATATCTGGAGGCAGAGCCCACTGCTGCTGTCACACTGGCAGCTCAGCCATCTAACCTGGGGCAGGGGAGATCAAGTTAGTTCCCTTCCATTCTACTTCCTGGGGCATCTTAGCTAAGGTGGAAGACTCTTCTGGGCCAGCCTGTTGCCCTGGCTTTGGCTGGAAAAGCCTCTTTCTGACCTAGCAGGGCCTGCCTCAGGCCCCAGCCTCACAACTCTCACTTCAACCCGATATTTTGGAAGCTGCAGCCACAACCTTCTCTCCCTCTGCCCCTCCCCTCTCTGTTGGCTTCTCCCATTCTGACTGCCACCCTCCCTGCACCTCACCAATCTCACTCATTCACAAAACTCCAATCAAAAGGAAACTACTGGGAGCATTGGCCAAGAGAAAGCCATCTTTTCAGACAAGAAAGGATCAAAACTAAGACTCCATGACCAAATCCATTGAGGTGAAACCAGAAATCATTTTTTAAGAGGCTTGGTTTTATAGAAATGCTGATTCTCAGATTTTCTAAAGTAAGATTTTTGACTTCAATTACTTTTAAAGGAATTTAATTTGTAGTCTCCAGGTACTAATCTTTATTTCAAAGAACTTGAAATCCTCCATTCATACAGTTGTACTAAAGGCACTGTCATGCAGGTTCTGGCAGATAGTGTCTAAAAATTAAGATTAATTTAAGAAAGTTTCACCATGCATGTGAGTTCCAGGAAATGAACAAATTGATAGCCTGTGATATATATGTGTCATCCTGTCACACCTTAGATTTCCACTTAAAATATTAACCATTTGTTTCTGACCTGGTATGTTGTCAGCCTGACTTACTTTCTAGGAGGTAATTGTAATCAAGGCTGCAGCTCATCTGAGGAAGCCTGTTAGACATTATTCCATGGGTTCCATTGGGACCACCAACTTCCATTACTGTGGCTCCTCCCATGCAGAGCAGCCTGGTGGTGCTGTGAGTTTGGAAAGGACCAACAGGACTCTCTGAGTTCTGGCAATTTTCACGAGTGGATCACAATATCTGAAATGATGCTTGTCAAAGGAGCAACTTCATCTTTTCTAAGCTTAGTATACCTGTACTTTGTTGCATATCAGTCCTCCCCAGAAACGGTAAGCCTCGTGGAGGCAGGGCCTAAGTCTGTGTCGTCAGAGGCTAGCACAGTGTCTAACACATAGTGGGCCCCTCCAGAGTCTATCCAACCAGTCTCTGTGCAGGTGGCAGTCCCAGGAGTTGATTTCAGGACAATTCTCTGAACTTAGGATGCTCCTCATGAATATACGTATGTAATTTTTTCACAATTCCTGGTACTACCACTTTATACTTGGGATCTCAATCATGTGTTGTGATTGAAGTCCCTACCCTTGGCTTTTCTGGTTATAGTAGACAATAATTCCATTTCAGAGATCTTCTGAAAGTCCTTGGATCTGGGTTCCCCCTGGGTCCTAAATATCAAACACCATCTAACCTTATGTAAATCATCTGCTTAATTAGGTTTAATGTACTTGAAAAGTGTTGCTTTTCTGATTTTATATGGTATGTTGCTGTAATTCTTTGTATATTTAGCATAACTATAAAACAGATAACATTGATTGAGCCTTCATTATATAACAGGCTCAGTGCTAAGCATTGTACATACATTATTTAATTTATTCCTCACCATGATTCTCTGAGGGTAGGTACTAGTATTATACCTATTTCCCAGGAGGAAACAAAGACTCACAGAGGCTGAGTACTTACTCAAAGAAAGTCACAGAGCTCATAAGTGATAGCCAGGCTTTGTCCCCAAGCTTGTTTGCTTCCAAAGCCCATGTACTGATCCACATGGCCTCACCACTGCATTTTTCATTCACAAAGGATTTCATCTTACTGTAGCTCTGGGAGGTAAGCAAGGAACAAATCCTTATCTCCATTTGACAGTACAGGAAACTGACATTAAGTGACTTTGCCAAGGTCACATGGTGGCACAGCTAGGCAGCTGAGGCTGGGACACAATCATCTAGGGACCAAGTTTAGTGCTTGTTATATTTACCACATTATTGTTTATAGTCTCAGGACCACCCTGATGAACGATAATACCCTGGGAGTTTGGGACTGCAGTGGCATCAGTTAACTGTTGGATTAAAAAAAATTCTCATGGTGCAATTTCCCTGATCTCAACTGTGGCTGAATCAGGGGAAGGCAGTTGGCTGATACATGCCCTTGCATTAAAGAAAGTCAGTCTAATAGGCAACAGGAAGCAAGAATATGGTGGAGCAATTCTTGCTTCATCATTTAAGGAGACTCAGATGGGTCTTATTCCTGGAGATTAGAAATCTAGCACTAAGAAAGCTCTTTGGTCGACTGCTAGGGAGCACATGATGGTGGGCTGTAAGGCATCCATGGGGAATTATTTTCTTCATGAGACTACGCTTCTGTGCAACTGCAAATCCTTGGCTCTCTCTCCTAAACTCTTGATGGCTCCATTTCCTTGTCTATAAATTAAGGGGGGTGGAAACAGTCCAGCTCTGACATGCTATGACTCCTTGATTTGAAGTCCCTTTATACAATCTCCAATCCATGTCCAAATGCAGATTGGTAATTTATAATGATGAGGGAGGCAAAGTGAAGAGTCACCTCGATTGCCCAGATTGATCATCTCCATTCCTGATCCAGTGATTGAGAAATCTACTTCCTGGTGCTCTGAGTGCTATACCTGGGCTACTCTCATTAACTCATTCATCACTATGACTGCCAAGGGTCTCTTCCTGGAGCCCAAGCCCATTCTGTAGGGTTGAAGGCCTAGATTTCAGAGAGAAGTCAGGCATTTTTCCAGTGGCCAGATAGGAAACTTGATATATATGAAAGTACTTTGTAAACAGTAAAGAGCCCCAAATAAATGTGTGCTCTCACCATCCCTAGGGCTGGTGTCTCAGAGGCTTCTCCATTGGTGATATTAGCAGTGCCAAGTGTTCTAGCTGTGTTTGTAGGGTTTTTCCTAGGTTTGTTGTTGTTGTTGTTAGTTTGCTCATTTGCAAAAGGGCATATATGGCATGGATTTCAGTGCCTGGTTATTAAGTTGCAAGTTTGATGCTTTTAAAGTAATATTTATTAAGAAATATAAACTTCTTTTTACTTGGTAATCGTTTTTTGGAGAGGGTTCAGGTCACTGATTTCATATTGAAACAGTTAAAGGGTTTTAAGTCAGTGTCTTTGTTTAATGCATCCTGATTATTAGCATCATGATAAACTTTTATTTTTCTAATAAGCTGATAACAATCAAATCCTTGGCAGTGTTGTTAATAGAAATGAAATGACTGCCTACAGTCAACTTTTAGCTGCTTCTGCCTTTCTATTTTCAGGAAGTAGAATGCATTAAGGCCTTCGAGCTCTGAATTACTCTTGAAAGCTTTGATGCTGGGGCTCGGGGATGGCCATCAAAGGTACAATTAGGCTGTGCTGCTCCATGAACAAAGGCCTAATCACCTCACCTCCTGGGAATTGCTGCTCCAAAGAGACCATGCTGCCCTGCTACTTGGTGGTTGTTCCTTCCTCCTTTCATAGCAATTGAACCAGAGTAGGATGACCAGGATGATCCAGAGTCATCCTGGACTATAGCAGTTACATGGCTGAGAAGGCTTTCCATCATTTTCCCAATGGCCCTGCTTAGGCTCTTTCTTCCATAAACCTGCAACCACTTCAATGAATCAGATGCCTCTGGATCCACTGACAATGGTAACAGGATCTACTGTGAACAGGCAAGTATATACCTGCCCATTTCCACCCTATGGTCTACTTTGGGTTGAAGCAAAGGAATCCAATGAAAGGTGTACTCCAATCCAAGGTTCCCTCACAATCTTCTGAGAGACTACAGCCTAGAAGAGGGCCATATCCTTCACTAAGCTGTACTGCAAGGCGTCACACTTAAGCCTCACTCAGTAGCATTTCCTTAGGTCAACTGGCCATACTTTGTCACTTTACTTATCAGATCATGACATTTGATTCCTTAAATTTAAATTTCTCAGCAGGATGATAACCCCAATATAGCCTTTTTCTTTTCTGCCAGCATTTAACTATTTTTATATCATAGAATCACAGAATATCATCACTACCAGGACACTTATTGATTATCTATAGCCCAGTGGAGGCCCAGATTACTCACCAAGATCACACAGCTGGTTATATCAGAGTCAGAACCATACCCAGGTCTCCTAAATCCCAGTTGAATCCCCAAATCATGTAGTCTTGAAATCTTAAGCCACAGCTTCTTGTACCATTTCATGTCATAAAATACTTGTTACTATTGGAACTATTAATTAAGAAAAGTCTTATCCTTTGGAGAAAATGCAAATTTCCATCCAAGAGTCTGTAAGATAACTGTTGGCTTCTTTTTTTTTTTTTTGAAGGATTGATAGTTTCTTTAATCAATAGTCATCAACAAGTATTCATTAAGCTCCCAGGTTCAGGTCCTAGGTTAAATAGACCCTGTGCCCATAGCGCTGCTTGAAGAGAGAAGATGGTAAGCCCTATTTAGAAAACACATGCAATTCACTTTATTTAAAGCAAGCCTTCCTGGAATGAATTATACTGGCCTTATTGAGTGTAAGGTGCCAAAGTAATTCTCAATTAAAGAATAAAATTCAAAACAAAGCCACAGGCTCTGTGGTGAGAAATGTTCTGGTTGTACTTTCATTTTCCATTAACCTCATAAATAATGTGCGTTTTTCTCCAACATGGTATCATTTATGTAGCATATGTAAAGTCCTACATGTAGCCTTCTTTCTGCCTCCCCAAATCCCTCCTTCAATTCCCATCATGATAGAATCTTTACCTCTCCACTCTTAGCTGAATTGTATTTGGGCAAATGTTTCACTTAGTCAAATGATGACCATATTCTACCTCTGAGGCAGACAAAACTTTTGCTTACTTTGCTCATCTACCTCATGCATCAGAGGCAAATGTGGTGATGTGAAGAAAATCTTTTGCTGTCATATTTGAGAGCTAGCAAAGAATGGAAATATTACCTGATATTTTCCTTTCCTTTTCATAGTTTTGGTTAAAGTATCTGCTTTCAACCAAAATCACATTTTAAATGAGTGGCTTTTTCAATGCATTAACCTCTATCAATAGGCCTCCAAGTAGCCAGTTAGAACTTCTGCATAACACTTACCAAAGTGCAGTTTCTAGAAATTCAGTGATTAAAAGATGATGGAACATTTATGCAATAATTGTCTTTATAGTTAACATTTTTTAAAGGTTGAGTAGGCATCAGGACCATTTATAGGAATAAGAATTTCACAATCTCTATGAGATTCATAAGAAAACCATAAAATAAGGAACACACTTCTTATTATGAGTCCATTAGTCAAGGGCCTGGTGTTCCTTTAGGACCACCGGCAGAACTTCAATCAGCAGTAAATCAATTTGGTTAAGAAAATGTAGGCTATTATGATGTATAAACAGAGGCTTTCTACACAAACTGGGGATAATATATAAAACTTTGTAAAGAGTTTTTTAAGAGTCCCCAGGTGGCAAAGAGTATGCTTACCGGCAAAAAACATAGGTGGCATTTCCTGGCATTTTTGAACTACATAAACATGTCCCATATAAATGTTGGCACATCAACCTGTAAATATCAATATAAATATTGATTCATTGACATATACCATTTTACAAATTTCTGAAAACTTTCACAAAACTTCTAAACTAAAAATTTCCTTTTGAAAAATTATTTTTTATTGCTATATCATAGTTGTACATATTTTGGGGGTACATGAGATATTTTGATACCTATATACAATGTGTAATGATTAAATCAAGGTAATTGGGATATCTATTATCTGAAACATTTATCTTTTCTTTTCTTTGTGTTGGAAACATTCCAATACTTCTCTTCTAACTATTTTGAAACATATAATAAATTATTGCTAACTATAATCTCCCTACTGCACTATCAAATACTAGAACTTATTCTTTCTCTCTAACTGTATTTTTGTACCACTTAACCAAATTGCGTTTATTCCCCGCTTCTCATTTCCCTTCCTAGCCTCTGAAAACCACCATTCCACTCTCTACCTCCATGAAATCCACTTTTTTAGCTCCCACATACAAATGAGAACATGCAATATTTGTCTTTCTGTGTCTGGCTTATTTCACCTAATATAATGACTTCCAATTCCATCCATATTGATGTCAATGACAGAATTTCATTCTATTTTATGGATGAATAATAATATTCCATTGTGCATATATACCACATTTTCTTTAACCATTCATCTGTTGACGGACACTTAGGTTGATTCCATATCTTGGCTATTGTGAATAGTGCTGCAGTAAACACGGGGGTCCAGATATCTCTTTGATATATAATTTTTTTTCTATACCCAGCCATGAGATTGCTAGATGATATGGCAGCTCTATTTTTAGTTTCCGAAGAGCCTCTACACTGTTTCCCATAATGACTGTACTACTTTACATTCCCACCAACAGTGTATGAACATTCCCCTTTCTCCACATCCTCACCAACATTCATTATTTGTTTGCTTTTGGTAATAGCCACTCTAACTGGAGTGAGATGATATCTCATTATAGTTTTGATTTGCATTTCCCTGATTATTAGTGATGTTGAGCATTATTTAATATACCTGTTGGCCATTTGTATGTTTTCTTTTGAGCAATGTCTATTCAGGTCTTTTGCCCATTTTTTAATGGTGTTATTTGATTTTTTTTTTTCCTATTGAGTTGTTGCCAACTCATTTTTGACAAAGGTACAAGAACATACATTGGAAAAAGGACAGTCTTTTTAATAAATGGTGCTGGGAAAACTGGATATTCATATTCAGAAGAATGAAAGTAGATCTTCATTTTTTGCCATACAAAAATCAAGTTAAAATTGATTGAAGACTTAAATGTAAGACCTAAAATCATGAAACTACTAAAAGAAAACATTGGGCAAACACTACAGGATATTGTTCCGGGCAAAGAGTTTTTGGATAAGACCTCAAAAGCACAGACAACAAAAGCAAAAATAAATGGGATTATATCAAGCTAAAAAACTTCTGCACATCAAAGGAAACAATCAACAAAGTGAAGAGGGCCTTCCAAATAGGAGAAAATATTTTCAAACTCTCCATCTGACAAAGGATCAATAACCTGAATATATAAAGAACTCAAACAACTCAAGAATAAAAAACATATTCTTATCATAGAATATTAGAGCACAAAGGAAACTTGAGGATTATAGATCAGCTATAGCATTTTGCAACTTAGAAAAAGAACCAGAAAAGAAAAATGAGCAGAAAAAAGTTTAAAAAATTTATAAGGAACAGAGTCAAAATTCTAACCCATGTCTACAAGCCTAGTTCTCATTGCTCTCCATCACAATGCATCTCTTTAAAACACACCAGTACTTGGCATCCTCTAAAAGAGTAAGACCACTCCTAAAGCCCACAAAAACTAACAAGGCAGTCCTCCGAATGAAATATTCAAAGATGGGGAGTGGGGTTCAAGTAAATAGCCACATGAAGAAAGATTATTTAGCCATTATTGTTATGTTTACAAATGGTTTATAATAAACTGAAAAATATTTTATTATGAAGGGAAATGTATGTTATGAAATCATGTAAACATTATGAGCCTGAACTACATGAAACAGATGCATAGGAAGAAGACTGGAAGGCAGCAAAGGTACCAAAAAGTAAATATAGTCTCCAGTGGGAGGTGAGGGAATGAGATGTGGGTGATTTGTTGTTCTCTCTATTTTTCTGTGTTTTCCAAAAAATTTTATAATGCTCCTGTGTTACCTTTTAAATGAAAAATTTTAAATAACGTTCATTTTTTGATTAAAAAAATGGTTAATTCTGCACTCAGATTGGGCTAGGGTCTCCACAGAAGCTCTGTAAGGCCAATGCCTATTGAATCTCAAAAATCTGCCTTCTTTTCTCTAAGAGATGTAAATTAGTAGGAATCTTCTCAGTGAAATATATTCCTGAGAAGAGGTGAAAAGGACAGTCTATTTTGGAGTTAACACCATCGAAAAAAGTTGAAAAGGATGGGGAAGTCAGGGACAATATCCTTGTTACACATGATTCAAACTGCGTAAGGTTCCATGTATTCATACTAACACTGAAAACTCAGAAAGGATTCATGAAAGAACCACTGCAGCAACTCAAGTTAGCAAACAGAACCTATGAAAGTGCAGGAATGGCTGGGCGTGGTGGCTCACACCTGTAATCCTAGCACTCTGGGAGGCCAAGGCAGGACAATCGTTTGAGCTCAGAAGTTCGAGACCAGCCTGAGTAAGAGCGAGACCCCCTATCCCTACCAGAAATAGAAAGAAATTAGCTGGACAACTGAAAAAATATATAGAAAAAAAATTAGCCGGGCATCGTGGTGCATACCTGTAATCCCAGCTACTCGGGAGGCTGAGGCAGAAGGATCACTTGAGCCCAGGAGTTTGAGGTTGCTGTGAGCTAGGCTGACTCCATGGCACTCTAGCCAGCCCAGGGAAAAGAGTGAGACTACCGAAAAAAAAAAAAAAAAAAAAAAAAAAAAGAAAAAGAAAGAAAGAAAGTGTAGGAATCTAGGTTTGTGTATTTATCCCAGAGAAGCCTGAAGGCTGTGCATTATCCTAGGTTTTCACTATCTTTCCTGGAAGCACAGGTTCAGGTTTTTTGTTTTTTTTTTTAACTTACATTATTATGCTTATTCTTTACTTTCTGTTTTTCACATGGGAATGATAGCTTCAGAAGGGTAGATTTTTTTTTATTTTTTACTTTTTATTTAGAAATAATTTTAGACATTGAGAACAGCTGCAAAAATAGTATAGAGTTGCCATATACCCTTCACCCAGTCTCCTCTAATGTAAATATCTTATGTAATCACACAAAAATTATCAAAACCAAGAAATTAAAATTGGTACAATTTTAGTAACTAAAATACAGAAATTTTCCAAATATCACCACTGTTTGCCTTAATGTCATTTTTTTTCTGTTCAAGGATCCAATCTCAGATCCCACACTGCATGCAGTTGTCCTGTATCTTTAGTGTCCTCCAGTCCGAGATGGTTCCTATGTATTTCTTTGATTTCCATGATGTTGAGCAGTTATTTTTAGAATGACTTTCAATTCGGGTTTTTCTGATGTTTTCCCATGATTAGATCGAGGCTATGCATTGTTGGCAAGAATATCACAAAAGCAATATTTCACCCTTCTCAGTGCATTGTGCTATGGGGTTCATGATGCTAATGTGTTATCACTGGTGATGCTAACCTTGATAACCTGATTAAAGTGTCTGCTGGCCTTCTCTACTGTAAAGCAATGACTTTCTTTTGTAATTAATAAATATGTGGAAGATACTTTGAGACTATGAAAATAATCTGTTTCTTCTCAAATGCTTGCCCACTTGGACTAGTCAAGTTAACACATAAAATTAACCATTACAACAGGTGAGGACACCGAAGCTTCAAGAACTTAATTGACTTGTTCAGCATCACACTGTTGATAGATGGAGGAGCCAACATTCCAACTGAGATCTGTTCATCTCCAATGTTCCACTCTTTCCCTTGACCTTCCCTCATTTAGAAAGTGAGGAGTCTCAAAGAAGGTGAAAGCCTTGTTGAAATGACAAAGTAGACAGGGTTGGCACAGGATGCCAGGTCTGCTGACAGCTCGTTTTCTACCACATTGTTTTGGGAGACTTCAGCTTAATTGGTTCTTATAGCTAGTCCTTTCCCCACAGTCTCTCTAAGAGTGTTTTCCAATGGAGAGCACACTAGTTAGTACCTGATGAACCACTGGAAGGGGAGACTTGAACCAAATGAGCTTACTATCCACAGACAACCAAAAATGATTTGGAGTTTTTAGTGCTTCACAGGACCTAAAAAAAAACGAAAAGAAAAGAAAAATTCCTATGATTAGATTTACTGGAGCCACTATTATCTCTTCCCTCAAGTTCAACATTTTAATCAGTGGATTTTATTAAGACCTAGAGAGCATGCTTATCAAGTTTGAGGAGGCCTTACATTGTGAAGGGCTATGGATGATAGAAGATTGAGCTGGTTTGGGTATAGCTGACCCTTGAGCAACTCGGGGGTTAGGGGCGCCGACTCACTGAACAGTCAAAAATCTACATACAACTTTTGACTCCCCCAAAACTTAACTACAAATAGCCTACTATTGACTGGAAGCCTTACTGATAACATAAACAGTCAATTAACATATATTTTGTATTTTATATGTATTATATACTGTATTCTTACAATAAAGTAAGCTAAGGAAAAGAAAATGTTAAGAAAATCCTGAGGAAGAAAAAATATATTTTCTATTCATTAAGTGGAAGTAGATAATTATAAATGTCTTCATCCTTGTCATCTTCACAGTGAGTAAGTTGAGGAGGAGGAGGAGGGGTTTGTCTTGCTGTCTCAGGAGTGGCAGAGGCAGAATAGGTGGAGGAGGTAGAAAAGGAGGCAGGAGAGACAGGCACGCTCTGCGCAACTTTTATTGAAAAAAATCTACATATAAGTGGACCCGTGTAATTCAAACCCATGTTGTTCAAAGGTAAACCATAATTCCCAATCCCCTACTTCTCAACATCTAGCCAGTAGTGCTCTCACCTGCTCACTGACCTTTTGCAAAAAAAGTAAGGTTTTGATTAATAAATTTTCTATACTTCTATTGATTTAATGTAGTACTCTAGGGATATTCAGTTATTTAGAAAAACCTAAAGATTTTCAAATAATTTAATCTTTTTGGTGCTTGAAAAATTCCCCAACAAAGTATATGTTAAACCTAGAAAAACTTAGAAAATACAGATAAACATAAAAAAGAAAATAAGTGATCATTTTATGACAACCACTGGTTCTAATCGTGTTCTTCCAATTTAATAGCTGTGTGACCTTGGACAAGTCACTCCACTTTTCTGAGCTTCTTTTTTTGTCCACCTACAGAATATCAACTTCAGGTTCTTAGGATGTTGGAATGCAAAATGACTATTAAGTTTGTAATAGTCCTTAGCTTATACGAAGTGGTTAATTTAAATTTCCTTCTCTGCCTACTTCATGCTTGCTCTCACCAACCTCTGTCTTAGGGATGAGTATTTTTCCAACTGTATATGCCCGAAGCTAATTTTTTTTCAATTTTAAAACAAACTTTATTTTTAGAGCACTTTTAGTTTCACAAAAAAATTGAACAGAGGTTATAGAGATTTCTTACATACTCTTTACCCCCACACATACATAACCTCCGCCATTATTAACATCCCACACCAGAGGGATACATTTGTTAAAATTGATGAAACTACACTGAC
Organism: Propithecus coquereli; assembly: GCF_000956105.1. NCBI lineage: Eukaryota > Metazoa > Chordata > Mammalia > Primates > Indriidae > Propithecus > Propithecus coquereli. The sequence goes on from NW_012156284.1 coordinate 977,272, forward strand.
ACATCAGTATTACCCAGGGTCCATAGTTTATACTAGGGTTGACTCTTGATGTTGTACATTTTATGGCTCTGGACAAATATATAATGACATGTATCCACCATTACAGTATTATACAGAATATTGTCACTGCCTTAAAAATCCTGTTCTCTGCCTATTCATTCCTCCCTATCCTCTTAATCCTGAGTAACCACCAATATATTTATTGTTTCCATAGGTTTGCCTTTTCCAGAATGTCATATACTTGGAATTATACAGTACATAGTCTTTTCAGATTGCCTTCTTTCATTTAGTAATATGCATTTAAGTTTCCTCCATCTCTTTTCATGGCTTGATAGCTCATCTTTTTTTTAGCACTGAATAATATTCCATTGTCCTGATGTACTGCACTTTATTTATCCATTCAGCTACTGAAGGACATCTTAGTTGCTTCCAAGTTTTGGCAATTATGAGTAAACCTGTTATAAACATCCGTGTGCAGGATTGTGTGTGGACATAAGCTTTCATCTCCTTTGAGTAAATACCAAGGAACACAATTGCTGGATCTTATAGTATAAGAATATGTTTAGTTATGTAAGAACCTGCCAAAATGTCTTCTAAAGTGGCTATACCATTTTGCACTCCCACCAGCAATGAATGACAGTTCTCTGTTGCTCCACATCCTCACCAGCATTCGATGTTGTCAATGGTCTGGATTTTGGTCATGTTAATAGATGTGTAGTGGTGTCTATCTCATTGTAGCTTTAATTTGTATTTTTCTGATGCCAAATGATGTGGAGCATCTTGTCATATGCTTATTTGCCATCTGTATATCTTCTTTAGTGAGATGTCTCTTAAGGTCTTTGGCCCATATTTTAGTTGGATTGTGTGTTTTCTTATTGATGAGTTGTTTTTTTTTTTTTTTTTTTTTGAGACAGAATCTCACTCTGTTGCCCGGGCTAGAGTGCCGTGACATCATCACAGCTCACAGCAACCTCAAACTCCTGGGCTCAAGCGATCCTTCTGCCTCAGCTTCCTGAGCAGCTGGGACTACAGGCATGTGCCACCATGCTAGGCTAATTTTTTTTTATATATATATATTTTTAGTTGTCTGGCTAATTTCTTTCTATTTTTGGTAGAGACAGGGTCTCGCTCTTGCTCAGGCTGGTCTCGAACTCCTGACCTTGAGAGATCCACCCACCTCGGCCTCCCAGAGTGCTAGGATTACAGGCGTGAGCCACCGCGCCCGGCCCGGCCTATTGATGAATTTTAAGAGTTCTTTGTATTTTTTGGATAATGGGCTTTTATAAGATATCTTTTACAAATATTTTCTCCCAATCTGTGGCTTAGTTTTTCATTCTCTTGACAGTGTCTTTCACAGAGCAGAAATTTTTAATTTTAATGATGTCCAGATTATCAACTTTTTCTTTCATGGATTATGCCTTTGGTGGCATACCTAAAAAAATTCATTGCCAAACTCATTCATGGTCATCTAGATTTCTTCTTTACCATGATTTTTTTTTTTTACAGACAGACTCTCACTATGTTACCCAGGCTGGCCTCAAACTCCTGGGCTCAAATGATCCTTCTGCCTCCTCCCAAGTAGCCGGGACTACAGGTGCACACCACCACACCCAGAATACTGTGATGTTTTAAAGGTGATTTTTTAATTTCTCTCTTTCCTTCTACATTTATTAATTGACATTCTTCTGTAAGGATGAGCTTCCCATCCTCTCCCCCCATTTCTTGAATTATTTATATCAATATGGACTCATGGATATTTATTTTATTCTGTGGGTTATAATCCAATACCATCATTATTTTGTTTCTCAAGTTGTTCCATCTTTGGCCCTTGGGAGCTCTCTCATTTTGGAACCTAGCCTCCTTTTAACATGCACCCATTCTTTCTGAGCACTTACTTGTTTTTGATTACCACAAGATGTTCCAGGGCCGTATCATGTTTTCTTTGTTTTATCTCTGGAATCAATCACTTCTTTGAGAGTCCCTGGTTCTTTTCATGGAAGTAAGGCATTTAGAAACCAAGATCTGGCCATAGGTGTGTCCATTATATTGAGATATCATTGCTCCTAGGTCCACTTGGCAGACAGAACTAGGAAGTGCGTGCACTCGTGTGTGTGTGTGTTTGTGTGTATTTGTATGTTGTCTGTTCTTGGTTTTTCCCCATTTTTCTATAAAGTTCTTTGTCATTTGTTTCTCAACTTTTAAGAGTTCTTTATATAATAAGTATATAAGCCTTTTGTCTGTATTATATGATGCAAATATTTTTCTTCCAGTTTATCAGATGTCTTTGACTTCGTTTATAGTGTTTTTCCATGTATTTTTAAATTGTATGTAGTCAAATTCATCAATCTTTTCTTATACTGACTGTGTATTAGAAAGCCTTTCCTTATCTCTAGGTTAAAGACAAATTCTCCCACTATTCTTTCAGTACTTGCAAGGTTCCATTTTTGACATTTGGACCCTAATTCATTTAGAGTCTATTCGTGTCTTTTTGTAAAATGAGGATATAATTAATCTTTTTTTTTTCAATTAGCATACCAGTTTTTTCTAGAACTACTTATGAAAAAGGCCCTCTTTATCTCATCTTTACCCTGGTGACTTGAGATAACATCTCTGTCATATATATTAAATTACTGTATTCCTCAGTGTTTTGTTTGTTTTTTTATTTTCATGAATCAATAATACATTTTGTAGAAGGTTTTTTTGGCATCTATGGAGATACTCATATGAATTGTTTCCTTAGATTTATTAATATAGTATATTAATGGATATCCTATTATTGAATCAATCTTACATGCCTTGAATAAATCTCACATAGTCATGATGTATTGTTTCCATAATATGGCATTGGAATCTATTTACTAATATTTTATTTAGTAGTTTTGCATTATATTCATGGGTGACATTGATCTCTAGTTTCTTTTTTTTTATTTTTTTATTATTTTTATTTTTTATTTATTTATTTTTTATTTCAGCATATTATGGGGACACAGATGTTTAGATTACGTATGTTGCCCTTGCCCCCCCACTGCCAAGTCCGAGTCTAGTTTCTTAATATTGTCTTTGTCTGATTTAGCTATCTATGTTATACTTGCTTCATAAAAGGAGTTAGGTTGTTTTCTTTCCTTTTCAATGCTCGGAAATAACTTGTAGTACATTGAGACAATCTCGTATTTGAAGGTTTGGTAGAATTCCCCTGTAAAACCGTCTGAGCCTGGCATTTTTTTACATGAGGTAAATTCTTGAAACGTCCTCTATTCCTTCTGTGGATATCGGTCTGCTTAAGTTTTATAAATCAAATGGGCTTATTTTTAGTAATCTGGATTTTCATAAGAAATCATCCATTTTATCTAGGGTTTCAAATGTATTTGCACAGAGGTCTGAAAAGTAGTATCTTAGGTTATATTTATATTTCTTCCCTGTTAGTAGTTCTTGTTTTATACAATTTTACTTTCTCCCTTGTTTTGTCTTTATTTAGTTACTGATTTTACTGTTTTGGTAATTTTCAAGACAAAAAAAAATCCCAATAATTTTGATTTATTAATTAGGCCTACTGTTTTCTATTCTCTGCCTCATTAACTTCTATTTTTAACTTTACTTTCTTCCTTGTTCATTTTTTGTTTATTTTGGTTTTTTCTTTTAGTTTTTTGTGAACTGAGTATTTCATTTATTTTCAATGTTTCACTTTTATTGATAAAAGTGTATAGCGCAGTGAATTATCCTCTGATCACTGTTTTGAATGCACTCCATAGATTCTCCTAAGTAATGTTTTCAATGTCATTACATTATTTTTAAATTTTGTAATGTCAATTTACATTTTGTCTTATATCCAAAAGTTGTTTAATAGGTTTTCTTAATTTCAGGTTGAAGGGCCTTTTCTATTTTTTTTTTTGGTTTTGTTAATAATGTCTACTTTCATTACATTGTGATTAGAGTATTGCTTGCAATATTTTTACTTTATGGAAGTTATTTTTATTTTATTTATCCTCTGGTATTGATCAATATTGTGCCTGTGCCATAGTTGATTGAGAAAAATGTGTATTTGCTATTACAAAAAAATATACCCTATTGATTATGTTCAGATATTCTCGATTCTTGATTATATTTTGTCATCGTTATCTGTTTTGTACTGGGAGTGTTTTATTAATCTGCCCCATTATCAACATCATCTCCTGTGGTTTTGGTTCATAAAGATGGTTTCTTTCTTATTTGATGCATAAGTATTTATAAGTGATATATATTCATTGTGAATTATGATTTTCAGCACTAATATGTATCCTTGTGCTATAAGAAACACACTTTAGATATAAGTAAATGGATAGGTTAAAAGTAAAAGATAAAGAAAGATATATCATGCAAACATTAACTAAAAGGAAACTATATTGATTTTGGACAAAGTAGACTTCAGAATATCTTCAGAGAGAAAAAGGGATATTATAAGACAATAAAAGGTCAATTCTTCAAGAAGACGTAACAATCTTAAATGTGTATGCACCCAATAATAAAGCTTCAAAATACATGATGCAAAAATACAGATCAATTTTTAAGGAGAAATGGACAAATCCATACTTAGGCTGGGAGACTTCAGTATTCCTCTCTCAGTAATTGTTAAAACAAGTAGGTAGAAAATCAGAAAGTATATAGATGACCTGAACAATTTTCAACCAAATTTACCTCATTGATATTAATAGACTGCTCTATCCAGCAACAAAATACACACCCTTTCCAAGTGCACATGGACTATTTACCATGATAGACCATATTCTGAGTCATAAAACAAAAACTTAACAAATTTAAAAGAATAGAAATAATAAAAGTATACTTTGGTGCTAAAACAGTATTAATATAGAAATCGATAACAAAAAGATAACTGGAAAATATCCAAATGTTTAAAAAAAGAAAAGAGACATTTTAAATAGAAGCAGTCTTAGATAAAATTATTTTGAACTGATTAAAAATAAAAATACAGCATATCAAAATCAGATACAGTTAATGCAGTGCCCAGAGGGAAATTTATACCATTGAATGTATAAATCAGAAAAGAAGAAAGATATAAAATTAGTAACCTCAGATTTTAACTTAAATAACTAGACAAATAAGAGCAATGAGACCCAAAGTGAGGAGAAGGAAGTAAATAATAAAGATTAGAAGCAAGATCAATTAAATTGAAAAGAAAGACACAATAGAGAAAATCAATGAAACCAAAAGATGGTTCTTTGAAAAGACTAATAAAACTGATAAATTTCTAGTCATGTATCCATCCCTTTATTTTTAGCGTTGCCAAAATAAGGTTTTTTAGTTCTAACTTTGTATATAGCTTACAGTTGGACCTTGTTTTGTGACCCAATTTAAGAGTTAATTAAGAATTAATGAGTTAAGCTTATTCACGTTTATCGATATGACTAATACGGTTTCTCTTAAATCTGCGATATTATTGTATCATTGTGTATATTTTGCTATAATTTCTATTTGTTTCTTTATAAGATGTAAATTATTTTCTCTTTTGATTATATTTTCCTTTTGTTATTTAGGAAGGTTTGTATTTTTGCACTTCATACCTGGGTTTCTTATTTAACCTTTTACTTTTTGGTTTACCTGTTATTTTCCTCCCAGGATCCTTTAATACATACCTATTGCCTACATAATAGTTATCTTTCTTTATTTTTTTTCACTCCCTTCCTTATTCTAAATTTAGTTGCAGTATTTCCACTTTATCACAATACATAATTTTCGTGTATTAATATGCCACCTTGATTCCTATTTTTTGTCTTAGCTGTACCTTTATGTATTTTAATATCCTCACCATCAGTCTTTTGGCAGAAATCTCACAGTCATAACTTGATTGGATAAAACTTATCCCCTCGTGTATTCCTCAAAATGAGCTAATGAATACAGAATTCCTTGAGTTCTTGAATGCTGAAAACTGGTTTTCTATGGTCTTGAAACTTGAAAGATAGCCTGGTTGGATATATAATTCTTAGTTCATACTTTATTTAATTGAGTGTTTTTTTTTAATATTGTTCTATTGTTGCCCTGCTTTGTATGTTGATTTTTAAAAGTCTATGCTAGTCTAATTGTTTTGTAGGTTAATTGATCTTTTTTGCCTGGAAGCTTTGAGGATTCTTTTTTTTTTTCTTTTTAATTTTTGAAATCTAATTGTTTTACCGGGTCATGTCTTAGAGTTGATAATTCTCTGTTAATTTCCCTCGGTACTCATGGGTTAATGCAGGCCTTTTTCTATTTCTGGGAAGCTTTTTGCTTTATAATTTAAAATATTAGCTGTTTCAGTGTTTTTCTTTTTCTTCTCCAGGGACTCCAGTTATACAAATATTATTCCTTCCTTGCCTCTCTTCCACTTCTACTACATTTTTGTTGACCCTTTTTACTTATGTCTTTATGGACTTTTAATTCTCTTGGTTTTTTTCCCTGTTTTTTTTCAATTCCCCTTATTAAATTTTCATTTCAATCTATTCTCTCTCCCTTGAGCCCCTTGTAATTTTTTCTTCTTTTATGAAATTATTTTGTCTTTTTCTTCCATTTATTTGCAGAGTTCACTCAGCTCTCTTTTTATTTTCCCTGAGTTTAGTCGATTTTTACTCTTAGTTTTTGGCCTTCTGATTCAAGATAGTTTTTTATAGCCTCAAGAGCTTGTTTAAATATATTTAACTCTGGTGCATTGACTTACATTTTTATAAAACTTCATGGTTTTATAAGGAGTAGCAATTTCCTCAGTTCACATGCATGACATTTTGTTTTCCAAATTTCTTCCATAACTCTCCTAACTTCACTTGTCTTTTGCTCACTTTTATGGATTGGGGGCATTTTACAAGACTCCCAATTTAATGTCACTTTCTTTTGTCAGTATAGCAATGGCCTGGTACTTTGGTTGTCATGGTGGGAGTTGTAAGTGCTTAGATTTTGTGGTTCTCTTTTGTTGTGCAGGGCTCTAAATTTTCCCTCTTTTCCTTTGAATTCCTCCTAACTACCCAATTGCCAAATGGTTCTTTCCTCTTTCTTCTTGTCTTTTTTCTTCCCTAAAAAGCTATGCGTTTTGAAGGCTGTTCCTTTATATCACTCCTGTTCTTTTACATCATGCCTGCCTGTTTAAATAGGGCTTGACCCTTTAAACCATGTGTGGTCTTTTAAATTATGTATAATTTGAAGTTTTGTCCTTATAGTTCATATTCTGATCTTCCTAGAAACTTTTTATTTTAGTATTAGTATTTTCAGATTTAGAGTGGTCCAAGCCTTTCTGGCAGTGGATTTAAAATAAAATTAGCACCTTTTGCTAGCTTCCCTGTTTTGTCTTCCCTGAAGTTTGCTTGTTTGTTTTTGTTTTTGTTTTGTTTGTTTGTTTTGTATGCCTTTGCTTGCCACAGAGCCTTACAGGAGGGCAGGCATGGGCCAGGACCATGAGAGATCATTCTGAGAATTGGTTAATTTCCTCTTTACACTCACAGATATTTTGAAGTTTGGGCATTCTCTATCCTCAAGCTATTCTAAGGGCATGGTTTTCACACTGATTCTCTTTTTTCTTTGTTCTTTTTTATTTTCATAGGCTATATTAGGAGGCAGGTAGTTACATTGCAACCATTGTTTTCACCTACCTAATGTCTGTTTATGTTTATTTTTTAAGAAGAGATTTAAGGATGCTTTTCCTTCCAACATGGAAGATATTAACTTTACTCCCTTTTATGGAAGGTAACAAACAACAGAAATATTTCTATAATTCAATAGAGATTAAAATATAAAAATTTAAATTTGAGGTGGGAGGGCTTCAAATTAGCAAGGAAAAATTTAAATTTAGATATAAAAATAATGTCTAATGGAAAAACTCTACTGTCATACTCCTTCAAATATACTTTATTAAAGTATTTTTGGCAATTCAAGAGATAGACGCCATGGATATTTACAAGAAAAGTGTTCTCCACCTTTTGAAAACTGTCATGTAAACTTATGTTATATATTCATTGGTAATGCTTTTGCTGAAAGTAACTAATGCCTAAATAATATTATTTGAAATTATAAGGATATTTGCTGTTAACTTAAAAGAAATATGAAGTAAGGCAATCTCATAGTTGAGGGCAGATAGCTTAACTATGTTCTCAAGAATTCAAGCTCTTTCCATCTCTCTGCTCTGCTATACTCAATGTTTTGTCCCTTTTTCTGTATGTGGTGGTGAGGTCTTATCATCTTATGGTCACATGAAAGCTGCTATAGCTTCAGAAATTATGTCTGCATTTTCGCAGGAAGAATGAAAAGGAGAAGACACATATATCCCATTATCAGAAAACCACAGCATTTTCCCAAGTCCCAAATGGATTTTGGCCAAACCTAGCTACAAGTACATAGCTTTCCAGCATCCATAGGCAGCAGGCGAGAAGGGAGTTGGAAATAGCTATTGAATTTGCCAACCAACAATGTGCATCAATGGTTCCATAATAGTTGCCACTTGCAGTTCTAGGAAAGATATCCAAGAATACCTCCAGTCCAGTGGCTTCCTAAATAATGGCACTCATCACTGACACTTTACAAATACTTACTGTAACCAAAATATGGAGTTTCAAAGGTTTTCTCATTCTAACCATTCTGTTGTACTTATGCCCATGTGGCTTAAAGAAATGATATAAAGCCACACCTAGATGCATGAGTGTTTGGAAAAATGGCACGGGGTGTTCAGTGGAAGTGTGGGGAGTTTGCATGCAAAGAAAAGCCTACATAACTGAGTTACTTGCTCACTGCTTGGAGACAGTGACATTGTCTGACCTAAGTGATTAAGAGACTGAGAATGTCACTATGACATTGTGTCACTGAAAAAAAATGAGTATAGAAATGACTTGGTTCCTTTTTGAGTGTCACCAATTGATAATGTCCAGAGCGTGCTCTGCATAATCCAGGCACTGAATCGTAAAGGCTTTTAACAGCTTACAGGCTTTCAGATGAGGGTGTTTGGATTGGGGAACAACAGTGCATCCAAATAGATTTAGAAGATCAAAGAAATAAAACCACTTTTCATAAATTTCTAACTGAAAAATTGGGTATGGAAACTGATTTGGACATAACCACTAACATGTAACACTTACGAATCCTCCCACTATTCATTATAATATGACCTATCTCCTTATTTATCTCTTTTGACTTCAGGGTAAACTATGCCAGTTGGCTTCCTAGTGGAATATAAACATTCTATAGTTATTAAACAACAACAAATCATATATTACACATGACATAAAGATAAACAACCTTCATTCTCTTAGGAGAATAGTAATACACTTTCTCAATAATGAGAATCCGGTACAAGTTTCTGGCATTTTATGGTTTGAAAAACTCTTTCATTTGATCCTCACAAAAAAACTTGGCAGATGAGAAACATGGGTTCAAAGAGGGGAAGTGACTGGTCCAAAGTTCCCTGGCTTCTTAATGAAAGCAGCAGGGCTTGGCTCCAGGTTTCCTGAGTCTTTCATCCATTGCTCTTTCCAACTTTTCAGGTTTTTTTCTAGACCACCTTGTGGTTCAGATTTCTGAAATGATGTATTTCTGGCTAGTTTACACTCCTGTTGTGCTAAATAAACTTGAGGTCTCAAATCTGTGGTTCACCTGGGACTATTATTTCAAAGGAATTAAGCTTGCATCAAATGTCTTGGCCCTCTGTTCCTGTCAGTAAAGAAGGCATTTTGTCATTGTTGTGCCGGCTCCAATTTTTTTTCTGGTTGGACATAAACTAGGCAGTTACCTTGTAGCATGATCAAAAGCAAGAGCTAATTTACCAATAGCACAATCATAACACTATTTACTTATAAAAGAAAGATTAACAGATAATGCAAAAATCTGTGATTATATCAGACATGTAGCCATGTAAAGTTATATGAAACCAAGATAGAAAAAAACAGACTCCACTCTTATCTTCCTTAATAATACAAAGGCTACTGTACTTTACTGAGAATTTTTTTAATGAACTACTAAAAAAGACTGAGGGTCAAGAAGTAAGAATGCATTTAAGCAAAGTTTACAACCAACATTAGTTTCCAAATTTCTCTAGGATGGAAATGACCTTATCGTATTTTAGGTTTGTATAATTTTACAAAACATGATGCTTAGTCTCCAAGAATAATCCTTTTAAGACTTAGCAAGTTGCTTGTACAATACATAGCATCTCCTTATCAGTATTTTTCTCAAATACACAGATTCACTTTTCAATTTAAAAAAGAGTCTGAGAAAGGGCATTTGAAGTTTCCAAAGATAACTGAAGAATAGGTTGCAAGTTTCACCATGGTACAAACATAGTTTTCTTGGTTTACTATGACCAATTATTCAGAGGGATACAAACATGTGCACCTGTGCCCAAAAGCCCTCTTGCTCTTCCCTCTAGAATGCAACATTTCATTAATTTCACCCAAATTTCCATATCTAACAGCCATTTTTATTTGAAAAATAGAACAATGAGTAGCATAGGAAAAAACAAGAAAATAGAGGTCAACTTTTTTATCCTCTGGTCTTTTATCTTCACATTATTTTCACTGTTCCAGCAAGATTGGCTTCTTATTTTCACTGTTTCAGCATCAGCTGGGTAATTTCTGTAACAGCTCCATATGGAAGATGTACATGCTTCTTGGCTTATGTCTGCTCATACGTGCATGATTCAACACCAAATGGAAATTTCAGCCAACTCTTGATAATCCATAAAGGGGAAGGGAATTGTAATACAGATAACTCAAGAAATCCAAAAAACTCAAAGTCATTTCTATTTGGCTTTGGAAGTGTACTCTGTCTTAGCTTAGAATATTTCGTCTTTTAATTGAGCCTACTTTCCTAATTTTGTTGTATATTTTTGGCATAAGTCAGTATTCCCAGTAAATGAGGATGTAAATGATTCCAGTCAATGGGGAGAGTTGGTCTGGGAGAAGATTGAATGGAGTTGTGAGAAGCTAAAAGAAGTATTAAAAATTAATGCGAACAATTCACAAAAAGGATATGGATACATGTGTATAATCAGAAGTTGACTCTATTCTAGTATATTCAGAAGGCGAGAATTATGCCTGCTCAGTCTTGTGCCTTCATACCTGTGGGGAGAGTCTTATCATCTAGAGAAAACACGATATAACATTTGTCTGTGGATCTCAACCCTATGTTGCATTATTTTGCCTATGATCACCTATTCCTAAAAATGACATACCCTACTAAGAAGCAAAGTGAAACTAAAAGCATCAAGAAAAGCTATAATATTAGCATTAGGCAATGAAAGCATTCAAATGAGATACTGCTTAAAGGTAAGTCAGCAAAGATTTAAATAAGCTCAGCCAAAATTCCAAACATAGAAAGGAAATAAGATTCAATATTCTTTGCATAAGTAGAGAAGATTTTTATAAATAAAAGCACATCCTGTATAATGTGTGCTTCTACAAAGTGTTTAAATTCTGTGGCTTAGATAGTTTTGTAAAGCTTGATGAAAATAAGGTAAACTTGACTCCAATAATGGCTCTCTACCAGTGGCCTTTTCACCACCAAGCAACTAAAACCCAGTGCAGTCATGCCCTCCAATGCTTGCACTGTACCTCCTTGGGTTCATTTTAGTGTGGCCTTAGTTATCAGGATCGATGTTGGAACTGGATTTCCTGTTTCCAAATCAGTGTAAAGCTTGATATTTCTTCTTTCCAATCTTTGGTCCCTTTTAATTAATTATTAACTATCATTTTGTGCTTTAATGTGGAAAATTATCAGTAGAAGATAGATTTAAGAAGGCACAACATTAAAGGTATGACAGAAGCATGGCAAAATAGCCTATGAAAATATAAATCAATTACAGGATCCGTCTATTTGAATCAGAAGGCAACGCAAGGCTTAGGTACTGAAACAATTCCAGGCTTAAGGGTTTAAGGTATCTTTGTTCCAATGACACACCAATCTTTGGATTAAATTTTCTTTCAAAAACAGTATCCAAGATGTTCATGGAGATTTCTTGTCACTGAGTGTCTGATGCCTGACATATTTATTTCATACAGTAAGAAATAATACCATGTGAAAATAGCTTGAATGAGTGTTATATAGCTCCTTTTCTGGCAATAAAATCACCCTCCTTGTTTTTTTCTGGGAAACTCGCCAGGTGAGCATTGAAAGGCTAGCAGGGCTGAGGTGATTGCCCTGGCTGTGAGGTTCATTCTGGTATGTGGAATGGACCTGCTCAAGTTCTGAGCAGAGGAGGAGGCCCAGCAGAAGGCATATAGTGTGCTTTACATCATCTGATGAAGACTAACTTGGTCCTGCTTTATTGAGATCTAGATTTGCACAATCCCTCCAAGCTCTTGAGAAGAAGAGTGCCAGAGTGGAAAGATCAGGAATGGTCTTTGGACCCAGAGACCTGGTTGGGATACTAGCTCTGTCACTTGCTAGCCTTGTAACCTTAGGCAAGTTACTTAACCTTCCTCAGCTTCACATTCCCCATATATAAAGTAAGGATAATACTAACTACTGCATAGTATAGTTGTGACTATTATTAAAAGAACTAAACATGTACTCACCATCAAATTGGTATTAACTAATCAACACATAAATGCACATATCAGAACAACATCTATTGGATGCTGGGGAAGGGGGAGGGTGGTGGGTGGAGGGGGGAAGAGGGAGGAGGGGAGGGGTATTTGTATACACAAGGAGGGCAATGCGCACTACCTGAAGGATGGACATATTTGAAACACGGACTTCGGTGGGGGGGGGAACCAAGGGCAACACACGTAACCTAAACATATGTACACCCATAATTTGCTGAAATAAAAAAAAAAAAAAGAACTAAACATGTATCTCAGGTATGAATCTCAGGCCTTAAATACAGGTATGTAAAATGTGTGACTTCTTTTTCTATAAATTGACTTAATTCCTTTTTTCTTGTCCCCATTTTACTAGGTGACAGATACATCATCTCATTCAGGTCGGGGGCCCTCTCTCCAATTACCACTGGGGTTCCAGGGTCAACTGTATATGGTCATCAGCATGCACCATCCTGTCTTAGTCTGTTTTGTGGTTCTATAACAGGATGGCTGAGACTGAGTGATTCAGAAAGAACAGAAATTTATTCTCTCACAATTCTGGAAGTTGGAAAGTCTAAGATCAAGGTGCTAGTATCTGGACTCATGAGGGTCTTCTTGCTTCATCCTCATACAGCAGAAGGTGGAAAGGCAATAGACAAAAAGGAGCTGAACTTGCCCTTTTATAATGGCATTAATCTCATCCATGAGGGTGGAAGCCCTTATGGCTTAATCACCTCTTGAAGGTCCTACGTCTTAATATTGTTACAATGGCAATTAAAGTTGAACATGAGTTTTGGAGGAGACAAACATTCAAACCATAGCACATCTACACAAGTTGCCACTGTTCTGTCAATCACTTTCTGCTGTGGGCCCTATCCCCACCCTGGCTCTTTCTCAGCCCCAGACTCCAGCTTCGGTGCATGGAAAACCATCCAGCTGCTCTTTCTTGCTGCTCTGAGGCTAAGGGAGACTGTGAGGCTGCCTTTGTATCGTCAGCCTAGGGACACTCCCATCCATTTCTAATCTGTTCTGCCTGAGCCATGCAGGGCTTCGAGGGAGATATCTCTGAAGCTCACTACTGCCTGGTCTGCTACCTGCAAATTTGGGACCCTAGAACCTGTCTACACTTCCTATAATCCTACCCTCCCTCTATCTTCAATGTCGGAGCTACAGGGATCTGCTTCTCAGGAACATACACTCTTGCTTCTGCTCATTCTCTCTCCCAACCTAACAACAACAACTAACATTTATATAGCAGTTGCTATTACTACATGCTTGGCATTGTTCCAAATGCTTTACAAAGTTAATCCTCAGAATAACCCAGTGAAGTAGCTACAACTGTAATTACTATTTTGCAGATGGAAAAACTGAGGCACCAAGAAGTTAAAGGCCTTGCTCAAGGTCACATAGCCAGTGTGTGGTGGAGTTAGGGTTTGCACTTATGCTGCCTAGCTGTGGTAATCATGCTCTGATGATGATACTACATTTCTCCTCAGAGAGTATATACCAAGCAAATGGGCAAGGAGGTTGATTTGGGCCGGTAACATGTCTAGACCTCCTAGACCTCAGCATTTGAAATTCGGAAGCCATGAATTTGGTTCTCATTTCCTTTCCATTTCTGTGGTATTATCCTTTCCCTGTGATAATGAAGAGGACAGGATAGGAGTGCAGTACTATATGTGTACCCTGTGGGGGTCAGGGAGGGGATAGCAGCTAATGCTTTACAATCAGTACTCTGCCACACTTTTTTTTTTTTATTTCAGCATGTTATGGGGGTACAGATGATTAGGTTACATATGATGCCCTTACCCTTCCTCCCCACCAAGTCCGAACTTCAAGTGTGTCCATTCCCCCGGAGGTGCGCATCTCACTCATTTTTTGTGCATATGCCCGTCCCCTCCTCCCCCCTCCCCCCTCCCCTTGCCCAACATCCAATACATGTTATTCTTATATGTGCACTTAGATATGATCAGCTAATACCAGTTTGATGGTGAGTACATGTGATGCTTGTTTTTCCATTCTTGGGATACCTCACTTAGTAGAATGCGTTCCAGCTGTATCCAGGAGTATACAAGGGGTTCTGCCACACTTTTTGAACACAGATAAGTTAGTTCCCATCCCCCTCTTCAAATGCTGGGTCATGGAGTTTACTCTCAGAATAAAAGCTCACTCTACACAAAACTAACTCAATTCTACACAGAATATTTTAACATTAATATGTGATTTTTTTAAATAACAAGATTTTGCTTTCTCTACATCTGTCTTTCAATTAAAGAGAACATTGAGCCCATGCCTCCATTGCCACCCCTGAACATGTTATCAGAAACCTAGGAAATCCTAGTTAAAGGAAGGCAAGTTATAGCGAAGTCCTCAGTGTTGTCTTTTCAGTCTGTTGTATAGATCACCATAGGTACAAACACGAGGCCCTAACATAATAGGCCCTCAAAAATAGTGGTTTATTGATTGTGAGACACTCAAAAGGCGGGAAGCTGTCAAATGGGAAAATTGCTCCTGCCATATGCTTGATTGGACAGTCATGCGTGGCTGAGTATGTTTCCTCTCCTCTCTGTTGGTGGGCTCCACTGGCACTGTGTGGCATTTGTGACCTCCAAGGGTTCAGGGTTCATGTCTTCCTCTTCAAAGGCTTGGGTTCTATAACCTTCTTTTCTTAGAAGAAACCCAGAAGGGCAATTAGGTTTTTAGAAAGTTTTTTGATGGAGACGGTGTGGTGCATACATTACACATAACAACTGAGTGGTTGGTAGGCTGGGAACCCATATTTTACAGCTCTCTAGCTTGGTTATTTTGTTAGAATGCCATAGATGACGGATTTGTGCATTCTTAGTCCCTGGATAAATTGATGATGGTAAAATATTGGCATCGTGGAGAGTCCAGCCATTTTCTCACAGCTTAGGAGAAGTGATGACTTTCAGAGCTTCAAAGAGGAACAGAATGTTACAACCAGCTAGAAATGCAGATATACACCTCTGCCAACTCCCCATTACAATTCTCTGTCTCTCAAATGGAGATTAAATGCAGTGCCAAAATGTGTCATCTGGTGTTGCGTTTTTGTAATGTGGACAAATGTCGAAAAATTCATGTGGAGGCTCAAAAATCTAACTATTTATGAATTAAAATTAAATGTAAGTTTCACTGTGGGTAGAAGCCTTAATTGCTAAGACTGGATTCACTGTGCTGTTATAAAGACAGTAACACTTCCTTCCTACAATCACCAATTAAAAAGGAGAAAGGAGAAACTGCCCCCCGCCCACCTCCCCAAGAAGCTACTGTGCATACCAGGCCCTGTGCTAGATTATTTTTGCCTGTAATCTCCATGAGCACCATATATTAGAGCTGATAAAAGTGAATGGGATGATCTAGGGACTGCCTACACTGGAGGTAGTTGTTACAATTCAATTCATTTTACAGACCCATTCACAATTTTGGCAGTCACAAACAACATATTTTGTCTGCAAAATGTGTTTGTGCATCACCATGTTAGCCTGGATCAGTCTTCATTCCTCTTTATCTACATAACTTCCCCCTTAAGACCTTTAGACCCTTAGTCAGGAAGCAGAGAAAACAGAAATATGCCTATATTCAGATGCTCCAAATTGGACTGTTATCACTACACTGGGTGGTATGCCAATAACCGTCATAAATTTCAAATTCCTGCTGATTGGCTATCTGATACTAATGATTTACATGCACATTATAATATGAAATTGTACCCTGTATGCATGTGTGTACAGTAATTTCAGTGAAGTTTTTAATTTATTTCACTGTCAATGGCTGCCTCTCCAGTGGATCAGCTGTACGGATAACCCCACCCCTCCACGGGGAGATTTCATTTGATGTGGGAAGTAACCACATTTTTTGTTTACAAAAAATAGGCTTACAGTAACATGATATTATAGCTTGGAGCTGATATGGCCAGCATTTTTTCCCATGAATTTAGTCCTGCAATTGACCATGTCAGGTATAAATGATCAATTCTTGAGAAAAACTTGGCAAAGAGAAACATTGCAAGCTGAAAAGCACCATATGTTTCATCATCAATAACATGTCAAGTATTCATTGCAAATCTTGATTTCATGTGATATGGACTCCCTATGTTCCCAGCAACCAATTCTAACATTTTCTCAAGCTGCAAACTCTAACCACCCTCCTCAGTCAACAACCTTACACCTTAATTTACTAATATGAGCTTCCTTAACTTTCTTCTTATTCATCCTAGAATTCCTCTCTACCTTACCCATTTTTTCCACCATCTCTCTTTGTATAATCCTTCTTTTTTCCCAATTCTACTTCCTCATTGTTTACCTACTCCTTACCTCTCTTAGCAGAGTTTATATTCTCAACATGCTACTCAATTTTCTCTCTTGTGTATCAACCTTGACTTTACCTGAACCAATATGCTCTTCCTCATTGAACTATGACCTATGATAATGTTGACATTTCTTTCTAGATACTCTCTTTTTCCCTGGCTCAGGCAGTCTACTGAAATACATAGGTCCTCCTTTTAGTTCTCTGAGGGCTCCTTGTTTTGCTTTATTGCTTCTTCTTCCAAGGCTTTGTACTTCTACCTTTTTTTATCCTCTTTAGCAGCTGGGTTTCTAATCGTAGGAAGAAATGGACAAGCTTCAGAAGATTCTGGGAAACCTCTATAAGTTTATGCCAATTTGTGTTTGTATGTGCATCTGTACATTTGTTTGGGTTAAAGGGTCCATACTTTAATTTGATTTCAAAGGGGTCCATGACCCTCCAGAAAATGTTAAGAACTCCTCCTCCAGACTTCCTCCTTGGGCAATTTCAACATCCTCCAGTGCTAATATGATTGTCTTCCAAATCACAATCTTCCACCTGACCTTTCTCCTAATCTTTAGTCCTTTAAGTCTAGCTGACTCTTGATGTTTCTTCCTGGTATACAGTAGTACTAAAGATTAGTAAATATACCATCTATAGCAGCCAAAAATAGCCAGAAATTCAGCCAGCCTTTCTTGCCAGGTACCCATATGGCAGCTCTGCACAAAATTTTAAGTGTCCCCTCTGGGCAGGTCCAGTGCTGTGGGTACATGGCTTAGTAACAGGATGATACTTTTGTGGGGTTTTTTAATTGTTGACATTTCAACGTGTAGCCCCATCATGCCAAGCCTGCAGGCAAGCTGATCTTGATGTATCTTAATCTGACTATCAAGGCCCTCCATGATCTTATCCTAAACTTATGCTTTTAGTATTATAACCCATTAATGCCTTCCACAAAGATTCCACCATAGTCAGACTGGTCTGTTCATTGGCGCCTAGATAGACCATAGGCATTCCTTTCCCTGCACATTTGTTCACCATATTTTACCTACCTAGAATCTCTGCCTCCTCCAACATATTTGATTGAGTCCTCTACTCTTTCACATCCCAGTTCTAGCTCTGCTTCTTCTCAAAAACATTCTCTAACTATTAAAGTGCTCATTGACCTCACCTTGTTATAAAATCCTATAGCCTTTATTGTCTGAATCACATTGTTGACCGTGAGCACTCCTCAGTCTTTGACTCCGAGTGGAGTGCTGTAGAACCTTGCTACTCAGAATGTGGTCCATGGACCAATAGCATGGGCATAACTTGGGAGGCAAATGATGTTGCCCGGTTAAAAATGTAGAATATCATAACCCGCCCTAGACATACCAAAAAAGAACCTGCATTTTAAAAAGATCTTCAAGTGATTCTTATGAACTATAGAGTTTGGGAGGCACTGCCCTATGCCATTCATTCATAGTTGCTAAAATATCTTAGTTTCAGTCCCTGAATGTACCTTATCTTTTATGACTTTTTGATTTCTAATCATGCCTTCCTGTTCATTATTGCTTCTCATAATTCTATATATTCCATGAAGCTTTTCCTATATTTCCACACTAAAAGTAAAATATCTTTTCTCTGAATTACTTTGGTACTTTTATTACTCATTTTATACATACATCTTGTATTAAAGGGCATTTTATGTGCAGAGGTATTAACTCCTCTGGTAAATTATAAGATCTTTGAGAATAGGGGCAGAATTTTGCTCATCTCTGTATCTTGACAGTTTCTGGAAGAGTTCCTGATACCCAGGAGTTAATAATAATAAATGCTTATTGAATGAATGAATGGCTAATTTCATAATAAATCCATTTGGATTGTGGCGTTTACTTGGAAAAAAATGTGATAGATAATTGACCATGGGCCATGCTGTTCATAATTGCAATGTTTTTATTTTTCAAGCCAAATATTAATTATCTAAGCTAGTCATGCTGTTTCTTAATGACTTTTAAACCTGTACCACCACGAGTACAAGACTGCATGAATTTTTAACAATCTCCAAGTAGTTCATAATTAAACATCAAGTGATTCAACTCACTGAGTTAATCAATGCCTTTGTTTATAGCTTGGATTTTAGCCCTGCAGAGATAAACAAGAAAAAAAAAAAAGCAAACCAAATCACAGCAAACAAAGTCTGAGGATTAAAAAGTATAAAGTAGCATCTCACCACCAGTTTTGTGTCTGGATGACTAGTAATGAAAGGGGAAAAGTATCAGTACCACCCAGGTTAATCAATATACTGACTCATCTACTCAACAAATTCTACATGAATCAGAGGTCTTTTCATTTCAAAGTTTATGATTAATATCTCTTGGTCTCTGTGGACTTAATCACAGAAACTAAGCATTGGGGTAAAACAAAATGATCCAAATCCAATCTTTGAGCAGTGCAAGAAAAAAAAGAGACTTTCTGAATTAGAAGTCACCTTCTTTTAGAGGCTTATCAGTTTCAAACGTATTTCTCCAGTTACAAATGACCAAAACCAGCTATACAAGAGTTAGATCAGTTCGTAACCATTTTCTGCTTCTGTCACAAACCACACTACAGTTTCTTTTTGAGATCAGAATGATAGTGCCTCATATTAGAAAGTGATTCTATTCATCATAGTGTTTTGAAAGTCTTTTGTATACTGACTATCATCATTTGGGAAGATGATTCATCTATAAGATAGAGATAAATCATCTTATTTCAAAGGATAAGATCTTTTGAGAAAAGAACTAGAATACCTGGTTACCTAAACGTGAAAGTTTCCTAAATTATATCCCACGGGCATACTGCTCTAGGTATTTCATTGCAAATACACTCAAAACTTACTAATTAGGCTAGTAAAGAGAAAAGCCTATGTAACAAAGAATATCATTGATAAGAACTGGGCTTCCTGAGCTATGGAGAAACAGTAGAGTGTAGTGGGTAAATACATGCTGTTTGAAATTGGGCTGATATGGATTCAAATACCAATTTTCTTTCTTTCTTTTTTTTAATTTCAGCATATTATGGGGGTACAGATGTTTAGGTTACGTATGTTGCCCTTGTCCCTCCTGCCCCCCCAAGTCCGAGTTTCAAATATGTTCATCCTTCGGGTGGTGCGCATTGCACTCTTTGTGTATGCAAATACCCATCCCCTCCTCCCTCTTGCCCCCCCTCCCCCTGTCAAACATCCAATAGGTGTTATTCTTATATGTGCATTTATGTGTTGATCA